>NC_084828.1:67416159-67719190 GCF_033115175.1 Lepus europaeus | reverse complement strand
AATAAACCAGTGAATGGTTTATTTCTCTGTCTGTCTGTCTCTATGTCGCTGCCTTTCAAATACAATTAATTCATTAATTAAAGTATTGTGAGAAAGTTTCTAGAATATTCTTGAATTTTAAAATTTTACCAACATAGAGACAGGCATTTTCAAGAGATTTCTATGCAAAAAAGAAGTCCAGCGTTTTGCTAAAAACATGTAGGATGGAAGATTTGTGGAGCTCAAAAGCTTATATAACTCATTATTTGAAATGGCAAAACAGTAATGCATTCTTTTTTTTTCTTTTTAAAGATTTATTTATTCATTCGAAAGGCAGAGTTACAGAGAGGGAGAGGCAAAGGCGGAGACAGAGACAGAGACAGAGAGAGAGGTCTTCCATACACTGGTTCACTCCCCAAATGGCCGCAACGGCAGGAGCTGAGCCGATCTGAAGCCAGGAACCTGGAGCTTCCTCCAGGTCTCCCATGCAGGTACAGGGGCCCAAGGACTTGGGCCATCTTCCCCTGCCTTCTCAGGCACATTAGCAGGGAGCTGGATTGGAAGTAGAGCAGCTGGGACTCAAACCGGAGCCCGAATGGGATGTGGGTACTGCAGGTGATAACCTTACCCGCTATGCCACAGCACCAGCCCCAGTAATGCCTATCTAAACTATCAAAAAACCCTACCACTTTGCACAAATGTCACTAAAATATTAAAACATCTATACAACCATCCACAAGGAATCTTTCTTATTTTCTTTTCTTTTCTTTTCTTTTTTTTTTTGACAGGCAGAGTGGACAGTGAGAGAGAGACAGAGAGAAAGGTCTTCCTTTGCCATTGGTTCACCCTCCAATGGCCGCCGCGGTAGGCGCGCTGCGGCTGGCGCACCGCGCTGATCCAATGGCAGGAGCCAGGTGCTTCTCCTGGTCTCCCATGGGGTGCAGGGCCCAAGCACTTGGGCCATCCTCCACTGCACTCCCTGGCCACAGCAGAGAGCTGGCCTGGAAGAGGGGCAACCGGGACAGGATCGGTGCCCCGACCGGGACTAGAACCCGGTGTGCCGGCGCCGCAAGGCGGAGGATTAGCCTAGTGAGCCGCGGGGCCAGCCTAATCTTTCTCATTTTCAAACACCAACACCAGAAACATCAGTATTTTCAGAAGAAGGGTTTCTGTATTTTCCTACACATTGAAAATAGTCATGTATAGTTCCTATTTCCTTCATGTGTATATACTTTTGAGGTCTCTTGAGTTTGCTCTTTTATTCACAGACTTTCACCATTTTAGAAGACATTTTCACTCAATAAAGTTGTGAGCTGACGGCACTAATGCACAAGTCAAGCCCACAGAGAGAGCAGCTGAGCTATGGTTGCTATCCAGCCTCAGTCTGCCTTTCTGGAGGTACCTGTAACTGAAAGATTTTTGCTGGCTCATGCGTGTGAATTCACCGTGGTGGAATTTGTGACTCAGATAGTAAATTCCGAGTACGACCATCTCATAAGTCACCGTAGCAAATGGCTAGACAGCAAGAATTTGGATAGTAAGAGTTATGTGTAGAGGTGTTTGGAACTACTACCCTCCCCATTATCAAGGTATTATGTGCAGGTCTGTGTGTACCTGGTGACACTTAACATTGGTCCCCCTGACATGCAATCCAGAAAAAAACTCCTGGTGGGGGAGAGACACCTTTTATTTATTTGGAAAAGTATGTTTGAAGGAATTTTGAAAATCTATTTCACTGAAACACTTTTACATATATCAATAGAGAGCTTCTAATAGAATATTCATTATCCAAAAATTCTCTTAAATATTATTTTGAGTTCATTTTCTAAAAAGTCTTCAAAATTCCATGTAAACTCCAATTTTTTTTAAATTATGTTGTTTCTTTTTAGGATACTCCTTAAAACTCTCTTTAAAAATTATTTTATTTATTTGAAAGGCAGAGGAGACTGAAAGAGACAGAGACAACAGAGAAAGCTCTTCCATCCACTGGTTCATTCCCCAGATGCCTGAAATTGCTGGCATTGGGCCAGCCTGAAGACAGAAACAAAGAACTCAGTTTGGGTTTCCAGTGGGTGTGTGGCAGGAACCCAAGTATCTGAGGCCATCACCTGCTGCCCCACGGAATGTGCACTGGCAGGAAGCTGGAATCAGGAGCTGGGCCAGGATTTGAATCCAGATATTCTGGCAGCATCTGAAGCACTGTGCCAGTGGACTACCTTCAACTCTAAATTTTTATCAGGACTTCATATTATTTCTATCAAAACTGAGGTTGCAAGCATGGACTGAAAACATATACTTTATGTGCATGTATTTTCTATTAGGAATAGTCAGAGTGCTTAATTAGGACTTGCTTATTTTATCTCAGGCTGAATTTTAGGTCGTATAATTTGTAATTTGCATAATTTCTTTCTCCAACTATTATCATATACCCTGTCAAGTTAGGCCAGAGTAATGCAGTCAGCTTACCCTGGAGATGATGTTGCATAGAAATTGCATTGAATGTCAAATTTATTTTTCTAAATTAGCATAAAACACGCACGCCAAAGAAATGTTCTGGGCAAATTAAAAAGATCTTAGCTGTCAAGACCCTTCCCTGTCCAACAAAAACAGCCTCAACAAAAGGATACTAGAAGACTCTAAAAAATACAGGCAACCAAAAACCTTGCTCACCCTTTCTCTTAATAAAGTCAGGTCATTCAGATGATGTTAGCTACTAGGAGGTGTCTGTAGCAGCAAAGGCTCAACTAGGTCAGAAGATAGTCAGTGCAAATAGCAGTAGAAAAAGCAATTGTATGCTGCAAAGAGAAAGACGTGTTTAAAGCAAGAGAGAGTAATGTGTTCTGGTCTCTAAGGAGGAGGACTGGAAGAGGGAACAGACCCCCACATGGAATTGGGATCAGAAATAGAGAGGCCCAGCTAAGCAATAGTTCCTCCTACTGTCAACCCATCTTTGACAGTTTCAGAGACGATGGCCTAGAGACATACTAAGCAATTGTAAAAGTCTGATTTTCCTGAGAAAATAAGATTTACACTGGCGCCCAGAAGATTCTGTCTTTGTGGAATTTCTATTAAGGAATCTGTCAACGTCACTGTAAAAAAATACCAAATGCTTGAGGAGACAGGTGGGTTTATCCTGATCTGAACATTAAACAACGTATATACTTGCATCAAAACATCACTTGAGAACACATAAATACATAGAATTTTTATGTATCAGTTAAAAAATTTTAAAGATCCATCAGTGATAGATTTTAGAAAGTGGTCTATAAATGCAGATGTAGGCTTTCAAACATTCTCTCAGAAAAAGTGCTTTTCTATTTTAATGCACTGTGGTTTTTAAGCAATTAAAAAAACTTTGAATGTGCTGAGCTGAGAGCAGTCAAAACCTGGATGTTTTTCTAAGGTTTGGAGAGACCTCTCCTTATTAATTTTACAAATGACTGAAAACACAGTGCTCAGAGGATTAGGAGCTGCTGTGACGCTGGCATCCACACTGAAGTGCTTGCTGATCTGAGTCCTAGCTGCTCTGCTTCATACCCGGCTTCCTGTGAATGGGCTGGGGTAGGCAGTGGACTCCTGGGGCCCCTGCTATCCCTATGGGAGATCCGGATGGAGTTCTTGGCTCGTGTCTTTGGCCTGGCCAGACCTTGGCTGTTGTAGCCATTTGGGAAATGACCAGTGGCTAGAAGGTCTCTCTCTGTCTCTCCCTGCCCCTCTCTCTATTCCCCACCCCCATTGCTCTGCCTTTCAAATAAATAAGTTAATAAATCTTAAAAAAAAAAAAAAAAACACCTACATGTCTCAATATGCAGACGGAGTTTATCAGTCAGGTTGTTTCTTTTTTTTTTTTTTTTTTTTGACAGGCAGAATGGATAGTGAGAGAGAGAGAGAGAGACAGAGAGAAAGGTCTTCCTTTTTGCCATTGGTTCACCTTCCAATGGCCGCTGCGGCCGGCGCATCGTGCTGATCCGAAGCTAGGAGCCAGGTGCTTCTCCTGGTCTCCCATGCGGGTGCAGGACCCAAGGACTTGGGCCATCCTCCACTGCCTTCCTGGGCCATAGCAGAGAGCTGGCCTGGAAGAGGGGCAACTGGGATAGAATCCAGCGCCCCGACTGGGACTAGAACCCGGGGTGCCGGCGCCGCAAGGTGGAGGATTAGCATGTTAAGCCACGGCGCCGGCCATGTCAGGTCATTTCTTGAAGTAGAGCCTTTTAGGAACCACTCACTCCCTCAGCACAAGTGTGCGTTCTCAGACTCAGAAGGTGACAAGGTATATTTGCAGGGACACCTCTCTCGCCCCTCAGCGAGCATCCCCCCTCTCCTGTCTGGCTCTGACTTCCCCTGGAAGCCTTCATCAGCTCACTTGTACTTAGAGCATCTTCCTGACTCAGAATGGCAGCCAGTCGGTCAGGACCGTGGGCTTCCAGGTGCAGCCACATTGAGAGGCACAGCAGCAAGTGCTAACTAGAGGGAGGCGAAAGCAACGCTGGGAGGGGCTGCAAACTCGGTGCCAGTTGATGCGGGATTTCACCAGCGCCTCCTACCAAAATGGGCAAGATGGTAAAGAAGCAAGCCCTTCAGTGCACATGGAAAAGTCTTTATCTGGAATAAGAACATTTGATAAGAAAAAAAGTAGTTTTCTATCCCCCGTCTTCTCTAAGCAGACTGGATCTTGGCCACTGTGGTTTCTTGTATTTGCGAGGCACAACTGAAATAGCCATCTCTGGGGTTAATGGCTTTTGACACACCTGCAGCAGGAGCAAACCGGGGGCAGGGTGGGCAAGTGTGGCCAGAGGCTTGGAAAGGCCTCTGTGGCTCCGATGAAGAAGGGGAGATCAGCTGAGTGGGAAGCGAGAGGAGGAGGTGATCACAGGGGTACAGGGCTGAAGGGAGAGACATGGGAGAACAGACAAAGCTGTGGAGAGTTTTAAAGATGGGGTCCTGTTTCATTTCCACATTTCTCCCTGGTTGATGCATACATATTTTTAGAGTGACAGTTTGAAGGGTGCCCTGTCCCTAAGCTGCCTGAAGCATGCACCTGTTGTGAGGCACCATCGATCGTCCCTCCTGGCTGTGCCTTCTTAATGCCTGGACCATGGTCCCCAGACAGGGGCGCGAGGTGGTGCCACATCGAGGGGAAAGGGAGGTCCAACAGCACAAGGGGAGCCTTCTCTCTGCGACAGGTCCCTTTAAAAAGACCACTTTCCCAACAATGTTTCCCTTGATGCACTGAGACTGGCATTTTTTAATGCCACAAGGGCCAGCAATACAAGCATGGATAAGTAAGATCTAGGGATTTGGAGGACATTAAAAGGAGAAAACCATAAAGATGCAAAAGAGTAAGGTAGAAAATGAGGCAAACACCAAGAAGAGAGTGTTGCACACACACCACTGACAGAACTAGAACAGCCTGCAAATGGACTGTTCAGTGCATCTGCACAGAGGAGAAGTGCAAGTGCAAGGCAGGGGATGTCTTCATGAACTGACTGAAGGTTGCTGAGCACACAGAGTCCAACCTAAGCTTGTACCACCCGGCATGCACTGCAGTTCTGTACCGTGGTTGGCTCTCAGGGGACTCAGCAGTGCCCGCCTTGCTCCTCCACAGCCACAGAGGAGTCCGATCAGGGACTTCCATGAATAACAAATGCTTAGGTCTCTGGTACTGCATGTGCCTTCCCTACAGGTAACAGGTGACCAGAAACAGTGACACATCCCTGGGGTCTGGGGCCAGACCTCTGTCTGCTCTTGCAGTACAAATCTACACAGACTTCCCAGTGATGGCTCCGTCTGGAACAGGAATTTGGATAACAGGGGCCAGCCCAATTCTTCCTTTACTTTTCCTTGGTTACATAAGACAGACAGAGGCACAGATGACGTGTTCCTTTCTCAGCTCCTTCCCCACGTATGCACTGTCGGACTGGCTCTCTCAGACTCCAGTAAGCTGATGGGAGACACAGACAGAATGGCCAGACTCCACTCTCGCACTGACATTTAAAGGTCAAGTCTCCTTGTTTCGTACATAATGATATCTCCCTCCCACACGAATGACAAGCGGAGCTGTGAGAGTCACTGGAGGGACGAGGGAACCTTTGAAAGCCCATTGGGGTCAAAGGACTTGATTTGCTGTAACTTGGCCAAACACTCTAGCTCAGCCAGCTTGTTTCTTAAAGACGTGGAGAATATTCAAATCAAAGGATGAATTCACCCACTCATTGCTTTTCACCTCTGTTCTCTATTGATTTTAATATTGCCAGCCTCTCAGTAAATAAAGACCTCTAAAGGAACTGGATCAATGGCACAAATAGAGTCCGGCTCTCACTTATTTTCTGTCATAGGAGAGGTTTTGTGGTGGACTGCCGGACCCTTAGTGCCCAAGAGCAGGTGTCACTTCTGAAAGAGTTTCCACCTGTGGGAAAGCTTTTGGCTTAGAGCCATAAAAAAATTTTCCTTTTTGAAAAGGAAATTTGAGGCCACCTTTTGTGGCACAGTGGTTTAAGCCACTGCCTGCAATGACACCACCCCATATGGTTGCCAGTTTGAGTCCCAGCTGCTCCACTTCTGATTCAATTCCCTGCTAATGCTCCTGAGAAAGCAGCAGATGGTGGCCTAAGAGCTTGGGTCCTGGCCACCCATGGTGAGGAGCTGGATGGAGTTCTAGGCTCTTGGCTTCAGTCTGGGCCAGCCTTGGCCATTGTGGCCATTTGGGAGTGACCCAGGCTAATGAGAAGGGGTGTCTCTCTCTCTCTTTAACTACTTTTCAAATAAATAAATCTTTGTAAAAGGAAGGACATTTGTTTGGAGGGATCACATATTCGGAATGAAAATCTTTAATTATCTCTCCTTTTGCTCTGCTCCAGTGCTCAGGGAAACGTTTACATCCAATAACCACAGGACATTCTGCACGTCCCGATGTCTGCATCCCAGCTCCTTCATCATTAACTTGCTGGTGGCCTCCAGTGGGGGTTCCTGTCTGAAAATAAACAGCTACAATTTACTTGCGCTTCCTATCAAATGCCAGGATGCATATTTACTTCTAAGGTCTCATTTGATTTCTGCTACGATCCTGCAAGACAGTGATTATGTACTCCCATGTCACACATGACGAAACTGAAGCTCAGACTGATTTGGCAACTAGTTCGCAGTTGCAAAGATTCCAAGTGGCTGCCTGGGATAGAAATCCAAGTCAGTTAGACCCAAATCCATACAAAGGTACTATAGGGATGACATGGCCGCTACATCCTCACAGAGGAACCAAAACAACCGCATTGCTCATTTATTTCTGACAACGTGGTGTGGGCAGGGTTTGTCTTCAGTGCTAAATGCCTGTCTGCTCACTGCAAGGCAGGACACTGATGTGGAGACTAAAGCCACTTTAAATGTTTAAGGACCTATAGGAATTTCTACACAGGGACACACGAGGGCACTCTAACTTTTTCCCGGCTGCAATGTTTTCTAATTCCACGGCTCACAGCCTTGAATCCCATTGCTGGTCCACTCATTACTTTTGTGAACTTGGGCTTATCCTAGTTCATACTTGGAGTTTACTTTCTCCGTTTGTAAACTCAGGGAGGTGGGTGACATGAGCCTCAGGGTCCTTTTTGTCTAAAGAGCTACAGGTGTGGGGCAGCTGTTGCGACCCAGCAGGTTACACCACAGCTTTGGATATCTGCAACCCATATCAAAATGCTGGTTCAAGCCTCACCTGTATTCAGTTTCCTGCTAATTAGCCTGGGAGGCAGCAGGATCATGGTCCAAGTACTTGGGTTCCTGCCAACCATGTGGGAAATCCAGAAGGGGCTCCTGGTTCTTGGCTTTGGCCTGGCCCAGCCCTGGCTGTTGGGTGAAAGATCTCTCTCTCTCTCTCTCTCTGCTCCCCTCCCTCACCCATCACTCTGCCTTTCAAATAAATAAATCTTAAAAAAAAAAAAGGATGGTTTCATTTATTAATGGTTCATTAAAAGAATTTATGATGTTATTTAATGAAGACTACTAATTATTGCAAAGAAATAATGTGTTTCTTTCATTCTTAATAAAAACAGAAAATGCATTTATAATCATGACTCATGATATTTGTAAAAGGGAAATAGTGCCTAAGCCTGAAGTGGTATTTAATTCTTGGTGGATCATTTAGAATTTCATCAAATTGCTGGTGAAATTCTCTCCTGCACAGAGTCACAGGGACCATCTTTCTGTCTTCTGGCCTTGGGTTTGCACTGCGTTGATTGAACTCACTAGCCAGTGGGTCACTTCTTGTTTAGCATTTATGATAGTTCCCTTCACACCAAAGGCTGATGGTTCATTGCTTTGTGTGGTAACTTTACAAAACTTAGTGTGTGGACCTTGAGAAATAAAAAACAAACCTGCATTCATAGTCACCTCAGTTGGCTGGACTTTATCACAGGGCAGGGTTGTATCAGATGCCTTTGACACCCTGCAGAGTGGCTGTGAAACAGGGAAGCTTCTCCCCAGACCCCACCAAGGGTAGGACGGAGTCTTCTGCTTGGCAATGAAGGACTGAGCCGGGGCTCCAACAGAGGAAGGGGAAAGAGGAGGAGGGAAAAGTCCAGCAAGCAGCCATGTAACTCATGCCAAGTGATGGGTTTAAAGGAAATGGGTACATGACGCACTGCAGGCCAACACAGCCACCCTGGCAGACCGCTGCCCCACGCTGCTCATACCCTGTGGAAGCTGCATCTTGTCTTTCCCTACACAGGCAGGAAGATTCTTCTCTCTGCCAAAGCCGTGCTGGGCGCCTACTTCACAGACCACTTAAACCACTGTGCTGCTTTTGTTCCGAGTCAATAAAAACCTCCTATGTGACTGGCCTTGAAAAAAAAATGCAACTTGTTCAGCCGGCACAGGTCAGCAGGCAGCCCTTCCAACATAACCGTCCTCAAGGGTGCTCACGCATTAGACTGAGTCCTGGCACGGAAACAAATGGCCTCAGATGAAAAGAGAACTTCTCTTTATTAACAGGAAAAGTTACAGCCCAACGCTGGGTCAATCTCGAACTCTACCCATGGCTTTTATTTAAAAGCAATTAAATGAATTTGGCAGGATCTAGTTTTAACAATTTTAGCATTGCTATCAGTTGTGGGGTATTTTTTTCTTTTGGCAATGCCTCAATTTCTATAAAATGGGGATAATAAGAGAACCTGTATTACTGAGTTGTTGGAAGGATGAACTGGGTTTATGTAAGTCAGGTGGAACAATATTGGGCAACTAGTAAGTGCTATTCTTTGTTATTACTATCATCATAAGACAAAGGATATTTTAAAAGTTCATGAAAATGTATATTATGAAAAAGTATGCCTGGATTTCAAAAAAAATTTTGTACCAAAATAAATTCATCTTTTAATCCTATTTTCCCATGAGGCTAAAGTATTATTAATTTATTTTCATTTATTTGAAATAAAGAGAGAGAGAGAGAAAGAGAGATCTTCCATCTACTGGTTTATTCCTCAAATGTCCACAATAGCCGAGGGGTGGGCCAGGCTGAAGCCCATGGCCTGGAATTCCATCCAGGTCTCCCATGTGGGTGGCAGGGACTCAAGTACTTGAGCCATGACCTGCTGCCTCCCAGGGTGTACGTTAGAAGGACGCTAGATGGGAATCAGAGGTGGGACTCCAATTCTGGCACTCCACTACGGGATGTGGGTATCTCAAGTGGTGGTTTTACCTGTTTTGCCACAAAGCCCAACTCCATGAACTTTCTGAAGTACCCTCATACTTGTTCTTATTACGAAAGCCTTAGGGGCACCTTGAGAAACCTTTGCAATGTGACTAGAAGAATTTGTCCTACCCAAGGTGCTATCACTTGTCTCCTGCACACACTAGTTTCTTCTTAAGTTAGAAATATCTGTTCATTATGCCTGCATTCTTCGTAGATATTCAAGATTCCGTGTTTCTCCCCTCCTCCTTCTCTCCCTCTATGCTTTCCATAAGGTGCTCGTTCTTATTCATATTCCCAAGTACACAGAGGCAATGAAACAGTTGGATGCAGCAGGGATGGGGGACACTGTGCTGTAATGCAGGTGTGCGGCTCAGAAGACATGTCTGAGCTGTTTCTTGCAGGATGATTGGAAACAGCTGGGGTGGGCACTGGAAGGGAGATGTCACGGTAGAGGAGAAAGCTTCTTCAAAGATAGCAGTCATAAATAGCATTTTTTTCAGGGTTTTTTTCGGTACCTAAACCGTCGCTGTCTCCCTATAGCCTACAAAACAAAGCATAATGTGCTCAGAGCAACGTTAAAAGCCTCTCTCAGTCTGGCTTATGCCTATCTTTCCAGATTTTTCTCGGTTCTTTCTCCCGTCACTTGTGCAGTTTGCCATGGCATCCCTTTCTCTGTTCCCTGAAGCTGCCCTCGGTTTCCTCCTAAGACCTCCAATCTTGCTCATTTGCTTCCCTCTGTCTGGAATGGCCTCATCCTTGTGTGGAAATCCTACCCTTTTTCCAGAGTCCATCTCAAAGGCACCATCTTTGGCGAAGCTGTTCCTTAACCACTACTGGAAGTAGATGCTACTTTTTCTAGGTCCCTTTACCATGGCACTCAGCTTACCATGCTTTTATTGGATTATTTGAACTCCTGTATGTCTCCTACAAGATCCACAAACTACATCTTGTTCATTAAAATTCTGCAGTATCTATTATGATGCTAGGTACATATTCATATGATATAAATGCATGGCTAATAATAGTATATATAAGTAACCTACGGTTTTTTTAATGCTAGGCAATATGCTAATCACATTACTTATGTTGTTTAACTCTTAAATAACATTGAGTAGTAAAGTAAAATTTAACCTTATTCAAAGAGATCTGGTCTTTGCTCTTGAACCAGGGAAAGTAATCTCTTAAGGCCTTGGAATGGCCTACTAGTAAGAGTATCTTTGTTTACCTGGGGCCACATCAGAGTGTAGAGATGTGATTTAAGGTGGGAGCTTTGAGTCACTGGAGGGGTTGGATACCCAGGTCTGACAGGTAGAGGCCCAATAATCTCTGGTCACCAAAGCTCAGGTGACAACACGTATGTGTACTGTCCCACAGCCACATCAGGGACATATCGGGGTCCATGACTTCATGGAGAGAAGACACTGGAAACTCCATATTTGGAACTTCCCTGCCTTCTCTATGTACCTGTCTCCTTAACTGATTTTAATCTACAGTCTTTCCTGCTAATAAACAGTAGTCCTATGTGTGACAGCTTTCAATGAGTTATTTTTTTAACTTTTATTTAATAAATATAAATTTTGAAAGTACAATTTTGGGATTATAGCGGTTTTTCCCCCCATAACCTCCCTCCAGCCACAACCATCCCATCTCCTACTCCTTCTTCCATCCCGTCTTCATTAAGATTTATTTTTAATTATCTTTATATACAGAAGATCAACTTAGTATATACTAAGTAAAGATTTCAACAGTTTGCACCCACACAGACACACAAACTATAAAGTACTGTTTGAATACTAGTTTTACCGTTAATTCGCATAGTACAACACATTAAGGACAGAGATCCTACATGGGGAGCAGGTGCACAATGACTCCCATTGTTGATTTAACAATTGACACTTTTATTTATGATGTCATGACACTAGTAAATTATTGAACATAAGAATGACCTTGAGAACGCCCACATTTGTAATTAAGGGCAATGTTACGGATTTTGCTTTCTATAACATTGCACTTGTGAAGTGGATACTATACTCATCCCCATTTTACAGATGAGAAAACTAAGAGACATTAAGGTCAAGGTCACATAACTAGTAAGCAGGATTTAATCCATCATGTCATAATGGCAGAACCTACCCTCTGAATTACTTCTCTCTATTGCCATCTGTGTGAATAAAAATTAAAAACAGAGAGACGATAAAAATGTTAAGAACAAATGTAATAATGAACACATGTCCTTAAATGCTGAAGATCTTTAGGACAGCTTTTGTAGAAAAATATTTACAAATAGTATAATAAATTTGACATGCACAGGTCATAATTTTGCATGTTAAAATATTTCTGTGGCCTGAGTTAAGAGTATATTAATTTAGTAAGTTATATATGAGAAGTAGGCCTTAGGGTTAATGAAAATGGCAAAAGATTTGTTTAAAAAAAACTTGCAGTACTTGGAAATAATCTTATTGTCCCTTGTCTTTCCATGTTATTTACTTGTACATGATCCAGCTCACCGTCATTAGAATATGAGTCATCCGACTCCACCAAGCAGATTTAACTGCTCTTCCCTGCGTGCTCAGGAAATTGGCATTGAGTTCATACTTCATGAACTTGGGACCCTGGGTGGTAATTACCTCCCCATCTGTCTCTGCCTCCTGACTGTAAGTCTCGGAAGGCAGACTCGTGCCTCATTCCCGCTCACATCTCTACAGTTCATTTCTGGCATTCGGAGTTACTGAATACTTGCACATGTACTGTAGGTAGAGTAGATGCAGACAAATGCCTCAGTAAACAGATGCCCGATGCTCGTAAGCCTAAGTCTCCTGATCTTCTTTTCCAGGCCTCTCGTTGGTCCATCTATCTTCTTTAAACAGGCAGAGTTCACTTTCTCCACCTTTTCACCCCTGGCACCTGTTTACCCCCAGCTCCATTCATCTCCATTTGTCTTTCTAGATGAGTGATCTGGGTCAGTGAAGAGGAATGCATCAGCAAACATAGAGGACAACAATAAAAGAGGAAGGATAACCAAGGAACTGCTAAAATAAAATACTGCATTGAACTATTTTAAAAGTCCCAGAGAGGAGATTCCCTGAAATTTATACCTATGTAAATTATCTTCTAATAATGTCTCCTTGGGTCCTCATCTTGCACACTCGAATTACAACCTTGGGGAAAAAATGTAGCACTTGCAGAAAATTTAACACGTGCAGATAGGCTGAGGCATCTCGAGGATACACAAAGTCAGCCAACCCGAGTCCAAGATTCAAGATCAGGGGCACCGTATAGTAGTCTCCCAAACCAAAGTCTAACATCCTTAAACTTTCTCACCACCCCAAAGGGATTCGCTTTGATCATACTTGATTATTTTCCATGAGATATGTGAGGACAATGTTAATAATAACCATCAAACTGCTAGCAAAATCTGAAAGGGCCATGTGGCCAATTTAATATTTAATCAGTTGCCTACTGAATTATTTGTAGTTATTCACAATGCAACAAAGCAGCTATGTAAGCCAGAACACTTGGAAGCAAAAGATGCCGATCAACTTAGTTTTACTTATGTGCTGAGAAGCCAAGTGGCATCCCACCATGTGAGGACAGACGTTGGCCCAGGAACCAAGCCCCTGCTTGTCTACCCCAGTGGGCTCGATGGGTTAGCACTGGAGTCAATCAGAGGCACTCAGCGTGCTCCTCAGACCTGAGACACCTTCAAAGGAAGTGTTTATACATAAAAGAAAGTCAAGTAGAGCTTCTCTGGTGAAGGCCTCTCTGTGACAGTCCCCAGCCCTGGCCCTGGGGTGTCCAGGGAGGCACCAATGGAGCACTGAGCCTCCCCAGGGCTCTGCAGGTCACCTGAGAACTCCACTGCCTGTTTAGTCTCTCTTATGGGAGGCATTTTACAGCTCTCTCCATAAACATGGGTATCTGTTCTCTTTCAAAAGAACCCCAAAGAAGGTACTGCATAGGTAGTTCATTAACTCTGCCTCTATCGTGCTAAGGTGCATCCCGATGCCTCCAACCAGATGGCTCCTCTTCTATACAATAATCCCTCACCAGGGACACTTGGTCATCCCTTGATGCACCTTCATAGCTCTGAGATAATCGTGTGATCTTTAACTATCTTTTAGTTTTTAACACAGAAGAATGAATAATACTAAGGATTCAGGGAAACTAGAAGCATATTTAGGGCAGGAGAAAAACTCAAACTAAATACTCTACTACAACATCCTCCTGCTTTTTTGAGCATCTTGGTGCCATCCAGGATATCAATGTGAGCAATGAATGACAGTTGATGATCATGGTAAGTAATCCAAAGCTTCCATGTCACCTCTGGTTTGTAGTAGTAGTGGGGAGGCAGAAGGGGCCCCCAAGCTGCCAACATGGTTGAGGATACACATGATAGACTTCAAAGACTTCATGTAGAACATGGGGTGAGTATAAAGGAGGGCCCCTCTCTAGAAGTAGAAAGTCAAGACAGACCTACTTAAAGAAGGAGACTCTCAGTTGAAATCTTCAAAACCTATATGAAAATAAAGGATACCAGCTTTAAACAAACTATGTGATACTGGATATAACCACAGCTGTGGGTGCAGGTAGGGCATACCGTAGCTCCTTCATCATCTCCATTGGGCACTACCTATATCCTTTTCCAGTTCTGAAGGTTCCCACAGGTATCTCAAACTCAGCTCGCCCCAGATCAAGTATATTATTCCCTCCAGCATCCCTAAGCCTGGGCCTCCTGCATTGTGATTCTGGGGAATGCCACTCCTCCCACTAACCCAAGCCAGCTGCAACTCTGTTTCACTCTCTAATCACCAAATCCTGTTGCTATTTCTTCCTAAATATCTCCTGAGCCTGCACCCTTTCCTTTGTCTACTCCATTACCCTCCCTCTTAGGTCAGCATCACCTCCCACTTGGGTGACCTCATCAGCAGCCTAGCTGGTCCCTTGGCTTCCAGAACTTCAGGTTATGGTACATTTTGTGCTGCAGCCAGAGTGATCTTTCCTAAAACACAAAGTTGACCTTGTCAGTCACCTACCTAAAGTCCTTTGCACTCCTGCTAAGAAAAAGTTAACCTTAATGTGGCTTATTAGACCCCAAAATGTCTTCCCACTTCACTGCCTGCCACTCTCCTCCTTGTCACTTACGGCACAATGGTTCATTGTGTTTTGGTTCATTACTGGGCCATTCCCTCTCTTCACCCATCTTGTTTCCTCTCCTTGGTTCCTTTATCGTGAAGGTGAATTCCTACACATTGTTTGGAGTTTGGTTTATTCGTCACTTTCGTCAGGAGGCCTCCCTGGACACCCAAGCCTTGGGCTGTCTCTGCTGAATGCTAGGCCTTCTCCATCTTCCTACATTGCATATTTTTTTTTTTTTTTTTGGACAGGCAGAGTGGACAGTAGAGGGAGACAGAGAGAAAAGGTCTTCCTTTTTGCCGTTGATTCACCCTCCAATGGCCGCCGCGGTAGGCGCGCTGCGGCTGGCGCACCGCGCTGTTCTGATGGCAGGAGCCAGGTGCTTCTCCTGGTCTCCCATGGGGTGCAGGGCCCAAGAAGTTGGGCCATCCTCCATTGCACTCCCTGGCCACAGCAGAGAGCTGGCCTGGAAGAGGGGCAACCGGGACAGGATCGGTGCCCCGACAGGGACTAGAACCCGGTGTGCCGGCGCCGCAAGGCGAAGGATTAGCCTGTTGAGCCACGGCGCCGGCCTTACATTGCATATTTTGTTCTAACTGCTTGATGAAATGCCCAGTTTCCTAACTAGACTGCAAGCTCTTTGAAGGTAGAGACCAAGGCCATATGGGTCATCATTGAGTCACCAGTGCCTGCAGGATAATAAACTTTTAACACATGGGTCAAATACAGTAAAAGAAACAATTGGGTTTCTCATCTGACCCTTCATTTTCCTGGGTAACTGAGAGGCCGTTTTGTTTTACTCTCATGTGGTTGCTTTAGGGCCTTTCGCCCATTCCTGACCAAGTCTTTCAACACCAACTTTTTGCCCTCAGATAATGTTCAATCTTGGCATGACCAATAAGGCTTGTTAGGATCGAGTTCCTGCTTGCTTTTTCAGCATCGTCTCCATTACAGCCTTTAAATGAAATCTATGCTCTGATAAAGCCAGACAGCCCAGATGTCCTCAAGGTCACCAGCATCTCGCAGTCTCCAGTCCCTCTGCAAGGTGACCCTCTTCCCTCCACCTGCAACACCTGGCTATCTATTACATGCTCTTTACGACTTAACCCAAGGAAGCCCAGGCTACCCAGCTTTCCTTCCTACTGCCAGTAATGGAGTTGGGAATTGGTTTTCTAAAATCAGAGTCCCCTAGGCATTCTTCTCTATCATGTTTGAGTGATGGTTTTCCTCATGAAGAGCAGGGAGAAGAATCTTACCTCTGTCATCATCTCATCTAACACAATACCTGGCACAAAGGGGCTCTCAAATATCATTTGAATTAATGACTTTCCTTTAAGCAAATACAGCATTTTACAATGTAAAAATGCAGAAGTAGTAAAGAGCACTGACTTTTTTTCACCCAGATTAATTCGATGTGATCATATAATTGTCAGGAGGATCCACATGGGCAACTCCTCTCAGGACAATAACCTGAGCACAAACCCAGAGAGAACAGGTGCGAATGCTATTTTCAGTGTTATCTGTTCAGTTCTTTTTTTTTTTTTGAAGGGGGAGTGTTAATCTGGCTTCAAGTGCACTTTAAGAATATTGCTGTTGCTATATAAGGCTTCAAGCCATACATGTTCATAACAAATTCATCTCAATCTGACAGAGTCTAGGAGGTTTTCAGTTCACTGCTACTGCAGATTACTGTTGCACACCAAGACATTTGCATTACAGGGCACAAATGGTTCCTGCTTTCTCTTTCATTTGAATATTGTCAGATCTGTTATAGAAAAAGAAATATTGATAGAATGTAATCCGAGATGGGGCTGGTGCTGTGATGCAGTAGGCTAAACCTCTGCCTATGGCACTGGCATTCCATATGGGCTCTGGTTTGTGTCCCTGCTGCTCCTCTTCGGATCCAGCTCTCTTCTGTGGCCTGGGAAAGCAGTGGAAGATGGCCCAAGTGCCTGGGCCCCTCCACGCACGTGGGACACCTGGAGGAGGCTCCTGGCTCCTGGCTTTGGACTGGCCCAGCTCCGGTGGTTGTGGCCCTTTGGGGAATAAGCCAGCAGATAGAAGTCCTCTCTCTGTCTATAACTCTACCTTATCAAATAAATAAATAAAATCTTTAAAAACCAAAAGAATGTTATTCGAAGAGAAATGGTACATTAGAGCTGACAGTTCTAGAATAATTGGAATTTTAAATAAGCTATTGTGCTCTTAGAAAATTTCAACTGCCTTCGTAGATGGAGACTCCAGGAAAGACCGTTTCACAGATGACACAACCTACATATCCTCCCGTTAGCAGTGCAGGTCTCTGTGGCCTAATCTGTTTTATCTTGGAGTTACCTAGAGATCCACTAATGCAATGCTTCCGTGTAGTGTTTGATCCACACGAGTGATTGGCAATATAATCCAAATTGCCATCCGTGTTTCACAACACCAGCGAGAGGCTGGAAGGGCTCCTGCTTAACCGTGTGTGCAGTACACATGCAGACAGATTTCATCAGCATTCTCCTGCACCTTGGTTCTTGATACGTGTTCAAATTCTTCTCACACACACAAACACGCCCACCCATTACAATGTCTATTAAAACCCGTTCCTCTGCAGACCTGGGCTGAAACGCTAATTAGGGTTAGTCAGCATCCGCACCGTGGTTTGCGACTTTTCTCACGGCAAAGTTACAGGACACTAAAGCATTGCACTCCCATTATATTTAGTGTGCGTGTGCTCCAGTGGCTGGAGAGATGCGGGGGCAACCTGTCATTGAGTGGAGGTCAGTTCGGATCAGGTGCTGGAAACCAAACCCTTAGCTTCAGAAGCATGGCTGAGAGAGGAGTATGCACGTGAACCGCACACTTGCAAGATCTGAAATGTCCCTGGGCAGGTGCTGCAGGCTGCATGAAGGGTGCACCGTAGCAGACATTAGGATTTAGGCCCCTTGAGAGTGAAACGTAGGTCATAGCAAGTGTGTGGTACGTGTGTGTGTGTCTGTGTTGGATGATGGGTAGTGAATGTGCATTTACGGGTGGGTGTACGTGTTTGGAGGGATGATGAAATGATTCCAACAGCTGAGGAAGGAGTAGGGAAATATGCACAAGGGTTTGTTTAGAGGAAGTGTTTTGTAATAGCCGCCCCCTAGAGCTGGGAACAAAATGATTGGGCTAGAGGGCAGGTGCTGGGGAAATGCCCAGAGCCGACGTGGCCCTGTCACAAGGGGGCGGCATTCTTCCCAGAGGCTTGGTGCGTCTGGAGATGAGGTCTGACAGCTGAATGTGGGGTGGCTGGACAGGACAGAGAGAATAACTGAAGAGGATTTTCGGGCTTTCTTGATCAGCTGCCCTCTTGCGGCACTTAAGACACCTTTGTTGCTCACATCCTGGGCAGTCCTTCATGCTTCCTGGCCCAAACGCTAAAGCCCCCTTGTGGGGTGGCCATTCAAGTCACCTTAATCTGATCAGCCAGAGAACACCGAGTTGCATGCATTAATTGGCTCCTTGGCTCCTTAACTGGATTGTAAATTATCTCAGCGAATAGACAGCATCTTACACCTCCATTCTGTTGTCTGTCCCAGGTAAAGGCTTTCAGTCAGTCACCGCTGATAATAACCACAATGATAAAAATTACAATGATTGTATAGTGCTTACTTCATACTGAATGTATTCTATATGAATGAATGTAATTATCACACTAAACGAATGAGGTAGAGCTATTACTATCTCTGCTTTACAGGGAAGGATGCTGAGTCACAGAGAGGTTAAGTAACTTGCCCTAGGTCACACAGCTTTTGAGTGACCTCAGAGTCAGGATTCAAACCCAGGCACTCTGGTTGCTGCATTGCCAGTCTTAATTGCTCCTCAATCCTACTGCTTTTACACAAGTGTGATTCCTGAATTCTTGGTGGTTTTCGTGTGCTTTGGCAGGGGTTGGTGGACTACGAAAGAGATGAGTCTTCTTAGGAGAGAAACCTACTGATGAGAACCACAACCGTAGCCTTGTTTTATTCTTCACACTGGCCACCCAAAGGGAAAAATGATGGGGGAAAAAAAAATAAAAAATAAACTATTCCCATTCAATAGATTACTTTGGTCTTATATGATTTTTTCTTACATAAGTAAGTAGATCCTGGTAGATTTACCTCTGGCCCTGGTTTCCCACAGCCTCAAACTCTGTAAACCAGTGTTCTAGGGCCAACTCATAGTTCACACTACCCAAAAAGCAGAGCCATCCCCCTCGTCTGGTTACACAATTGACTGGCCCTCTTTTCGGGTGGTCTCTAAATCTCTTGTTCTGACTTCTTGAAGCAAGGTTTGAGCCATGATCCCTTCATCCTGCAGCCCCACCTCGCCCTGCGATGTTGTCTCCATGTCACATGAGAGTGTGGGACCACAGGGAGAAGGGCAATGGAAATCACCAAGAGGTCAGGGGTCAAAGTGCATGGGCAAAGGAGAGGACTTGAGAAAGGCAGAATGGAGGAGGATGATCAGCAGCAACTTGAGAACAGAGGCCAGCCGGGGCCTTGAACGCAGTGAGGAGCCCTTAAGGAAGAGCTGGCCCTGGCAAAGGAAGGCCAGGCTACGGGCCAGGTCAGGGCAAGGAAAGACGAGAAGCTCAAAGCTGACAAGGGAAGAGGGCACACAGACAGGATGCTGGCAAAAGGATTCTCCCTGAGACAGAAGTTCTGCTTCTGACTCGCGTGGCCATTTCACTGAGCCTCGGAGTTTTCATTTGTGGGCAGCTCAGTGGTGAGCCTTGTTTGGGGCTTCAGGAATGCTGTGCACAGGACAGGGAAGAGACTGGAAAATCTTCATTCGGCTTTATGTAACTACTTAGGAAAGGTGAAGCCAGTCAGTCTATTCAGATGAGCTCTGATCACAATGGAAAATGATGGTGGCTGCCAGCTCCTTTTCCAGTATTCTTACTCTGCAGTTTCATGCATTAAATTATTCACTCAGCTCTCATCAATGACTGAGCTGTTGCCTCTACTAGGACTTAGGGTTATAAAGGGAAATAAGCCATATTCTCCTTATTTGACTTGTTCAGAGATCACGGGAAAGGCAGTCACTTAAAAATAATGATGTGTTGCAAAGTGCTATGATAAAGGTACTAGCAAGTGATGTGGAGGGGCAGGCGAGGGCATCCTCAGCCCTTTCCCAGACACACCCGCATTCCTTAGCACCATTCACTTCACCTGGAAAGCTCCTTTCCCAGTCCTGAACCCCCAGCCACATCCGCCACATCCTGTGAAATCTTGATCATTCTACACTTCTCAGGTCAAATGCTATTTTCTCAACAAAGTAGTCCCTAATTCTAAAAGTTTGACTTAATCTTCCCATTCTGTGTGCTTCTGTAACACATTATTTATATCTCTATTTTCACACTTATCTCAATCAGTTTTTTAGAAAATATCTATAGTGAAGGGATTATATATACATATGACATGTATCTATCTATCCATGTATATAAATACATTCACCATAGATAGTTTTATGTATGGTGTGTGTATGTATGTGTGTGTGTGTATCCACACAAACAAGTGATGTTCAACAGTTTCATGGAAAATGCATAGTATGAAAAAATTGCGTAGATTTATTTCCAAATTTTTTGTACCAAAATAGACTTGGTTTTTAATTATAGTCTTCTTAGGCACTTTTGGAAGTGCCTTCATAAATATATCACTAGATTTTAAGCTTCTTTGACGGAATAGTGGATGTCTGAGTCATCTTGGGTCCTCCTCCCACCTTGGGGTTTCTAAAAATGCACTCAGGATCTGATAAAATGAATGTCCATTTAGAACAACTCATCTAAAGCCCCTTTACAATGCTAAAACACAGGAACCCTGCTCATTCTGTTATTTTGAGTCCTTGTTTGTGCACACCAAAAATAATTTCTTGTTTTGAATAAGTATAACAGAAACAGCCTTTAGACATACAGTGAACCAAATCATTAGCTTCACCTCTTCCTACTTTTGGATAAAGAACAGGCAAAAGCCAAAACAAAACCCTCAAATTAATCAAGTAACTTTTCACCTAGAAAGGACTCTATATTTCATTTAATCCAATTTCTTAATACAAATGAAGAAACTAAATCCTGAGGACTGCAGATACATTTTTAATATCACACAGTTCAATACTCTTCCCAATAGATTAGTCTACCTTTAATAAAAATGGAGCATGAAATACATGTACATATATTATCTGTACAAATATAAATCATGCTGTTTATATGTGCATATATGTATATGCAGAGAAAGATAGAATACAGTGTACTTTATAGAAAACTATTTTTCCTCCCAGTCCAATTGTCCATAGGGAATATCATGTGTTCACTAATGTCAATGAAAATGTTTGTATAGTCTGATGCTTTAATTTAAAGCTCTGACTTATTCAATTTCCAGATTCTTTACCCTTTTGCTATCAAGTGATTCTATTCAGTTGTTAGTAAGAATTACTCTGAGGTTGTTCTTTAAGATATTTCAGTATGTTTGGGTGAAAGTGGTCATTAACAGGTGCTCTTAACAGCTGTACAAGTAAAATAATACATCAAGGCTCTGTTGAGAGGTGCACAACCACACATGTTATCTCCCATCATCATGTGGTCAAATGCAGCAGGTGCATTCAAATATGACATGGCTTACTCCACCCCAGTTCTGCTCTTATTGCCAGAACCCCTGCCTTCTCCCTGCCCTTTCCCATGTCATCACTGCCCCACTCCCTTCCTGACACATTGGACCCACTCTTACAGAGACCCTGAAGGGCACACACATACACACACAGTAGACTGAGCACTAAATCTGAGTTTAAAACTTAATGGGTTTCAAATATATATGTATATATGTACACACATATATACATATATATACATTTATACACTTATTTATATATAAATTATATACATTGCCGTATAGAATTAGAACATATATAACTCAAGTACATAACATCTGTCTGTCCCACCACAGTGATATATATTCACTCAGTTAGAGACCACCCAGCTTTAAAACTTCCTCCATTCACTCCCTGCGCAGAATGGCCTGTAAAAGCTGGCTTTCGGTTAGAGATTACCTCCATTGCTCTGTACTTCCCAAGGCCACCTCAAGGGCATAGGGCCAGTGCAACGGTTTTGAAGCCCCACGGGGGCTTAAACACTAATTCTGCCACTTGGGATTTGTGTGGCCTTGAGAAAACTGCTTACCCTCTCTGAACAATCATTCCCTTATTTCTAGGATGAGGATGTTAACAGCTACTTCATAGAAGTGTCAGGACGTGAAGTAATGCATGCCAATGGGAGCTGAATGGCAGCGTTCAGTAACTAATAGCTATGATGACAATGAAGGACAAGGAGGAAGAGGAAGAGAAGTGGTGGAAGGCAGCCGGTCAGCTCCACTTCCTGAAAACCTTCTATATTTCAGAATTTCCCAGAAGGCCTGCTCGCCTTTATCTGGCGAGTATTCAACTCAAGGCAGAGAAAAAAGAACAAGCAGGAGAGTCCCTGCATGACTAGCACTGAGGATGGGATCTGCCTGTTTTGAGCTTACATATGCACACACACATGACCTTTCTATTGCTGAGAAAAGAGCAGTTTCACAGTAGTGAATCCAGCGTCCTTTGAGGAATCAATTCCATTTTCCTCCTTTCTTGTTGCATACATTCACAGAGCTGTGTGCACAAAGTCTGGTGTCCCCCACAGCAGCTAACTGTAGACTTTCCAGTTATGGTACTGGGCCCCAGGTACTTGCTGCTCTGCAATCCTCCTCACCCCTGACAATTCTAGCAACCGCAGAGACACCCTAGCGCTCACAGGACAAACTCCAGCTCCTTTCCAGTCACAGAGTCAGGGTGAACAGTCAAGCTCTAGGGTTTGAGCCATCCAAGTCCAAGAAAAGAGGAAGCCCCAACCTACCTCAGAAATGCCCTGGCCATTTTCAGCCTGCCTAGGATGCCATTCTGTTTGCAAACATGTACTACCTGCCTGCCACACACCACAACAAAATAATTCCATTGTTACGCCTGAAGGCAAATGACTAATGTTACACGTGGCCCGTGCATCACTTTGGTGATGACTCCACAGGCGTCAATCAAACATGGAAAAGACCTGTTCTAAAGCACGGGCATCTGGCATTTCCCAGGGAGCTGCTGCCAATGGCTGGTAGAACAGAAGTGATCATAACTCTAAAGAAATTTAGCAGGTCTCTCCTTGCTCAAAAGCAACAAGGGCCCATGAGGACAATGAACCTGGGCGACCTCGAAAAGAAGAGGCAAGTAAGGAAAAGCCTGCATTGGAAGCCTGTGCTCCTCTTCCTTGTGCATAGAAAGCAAAGGTTGGGGTTGCATGAGGTCACTGGTCAGCCAGCAGGAAGGCAGACTGGCCGGGGAATGCCCGGGAGTCCGTCTGTAGTCTGGGGGTGAACTGCAATTGTTGTGTCTCCGAGGGAGAGGACTGGCAGCAGTCCATCCTCTGCTCCTGGGGTGCTTTCCAAGTATTGGCATCAAAGAACTCTGCTCAGCACATCAGGCCACAACTCACTGGAGTGCAAACATCTGTCCCTAGAAACCGCAGCAACTACTTTTTGAGTGGAAGAAAGGGGACACATTTATCAAATCCAATGCGTGATGGCAGGGGATAAACCCCCCAGCTGAGAGACAGTGGCTGGAGCAGCAGCCTTTTCAAGCTGTAGTTCTAGATCAGTGAGGCAGAGACACCTGTGTATATATAGACAAAGCCTCAGACACGACCATCTCATCACACCTAATGACTGCCTGTGATGACGGCTTGGATTCTCTATTTTTGGCTTTCCCAACAACAAAACATGGGTCTTTATCCTCATCCCGTATTCTGAACCTGCCTTACCTGCTTGTCATTTTTCCAATACACAAGGTCAGATACGTAAGAAAGGAAACATTTTTCGGTTTTAATTTAGATGCAGGGCTAAAATTGTTATGACTATTCATAACCCCCCATCTCTCTCTCTTCTTTTTTTTTTTTTTTAACGTGATCAAGTAGATGCACTCCTCACATGCCCTGACCCCGACATTAAGAAGGTTAATGTTCTTAGAATGAGGCTATCAAGTCTAAACCAAGCAAACAAACAAAACCAGTGGTGCGGTGCTTCCATTCTCAAGTGTCCCTTTTGCCAACGATGCAGTGTACTTACACCTTTTGGAAGCAGCTCCGCTGGTGTTAAGTTTTTGGTCTGGACATACAAAGGGTCACTGACAATTATTTTTCCTTAGCACAATAGAAAAGCCACCCAACCCATCAACAACACTAACATGGCAGAAGCAAACACCGTGGAACGAGTAGGAACAGACGAATACCTGGGATTGCCAGATGGGAAAGCGGGACGTGGTGGAGGTGAGGGGGGAGCGAGGCCATCCAGTCGGCATTGCAGACCTCCGCTGCTGTCTTTGTCCCGCTGGGGTTGGGGGAGCAGATGGTCCCCATCCTGAGTTTCCTCCTTGCCTTCCTAACTGCTAGCATCCCTCTCGTCAACAAATCGGTCAGGTTCAGCCCCGGGGCCACTCACTCAGTGATCATCACTGCTGTCGATGTTTCAGGGCCACCTTTGTCACGCCAGTCTTTGCAAGATGCCTTGCTGGCTAAGAGATGGGGCAAAGAGGTGGTTCCTACCTCCCAGCACCCGCAGTCCCCACCCTCTCCGGCCCAGCCTTCCTTAATCGGCTCAGTCCCAGCCCTGTTAAACTTCTTAGGTTTCCCTGCGGCGGTGGGGGAAGGCAGGCCCCTGGAGAGGAAGCTTACAGAAGCCGCACGTCCGAAGAGCAGCCACGCCCGCAGCTACTCACACGACAGGTGCCCGCGCAGCCCGGAGACATGCCCGCGGGTCTACACACGTGTGCGCGCCCGGGCGCACCAGCTCCCGCCTGACTCGGGCTTCTCTGGAGGACTCCGGGCCGGTCCATAAGCCGGGCCCGCCTGCCGTTCGCTCCCCCTGGCTTCCCAGCACCGACGCCCCCTGCCCGGTGGCTTCCTGAAAGACACGCCGAAGTGCAGCCGCTGGCTCCCGGACTCCCGGCAGCCCCGCCCCGCCCCGCACTGCCGGGCAGATTTGCCGGGCTAGGAGGCCGGTGATTGGCCGCGGGCGGAGCGCGCTGTGATTGGCCGGCGCCCTTCGGGGCTGCCCCTCTGTCCCGCTCCCACGCCTCCCCTGCTCCCCAGTCTCCGCCCTCCATCACTCCCGCTTGCCTGCGTGCGGAAACTGGCAGCTGCTGCGGCTGCGGTCGTGGGAGCTTGGGGGCTTGGCCGGTCGGCGATCGCGCGGGTTGTCCTGCAGCCTTCCACACAGTCTTTGGATGTTCTTCGCGACCGCAGATGTTTCTACCCCCGCCCCGCCGCTCACGCTGACCATTGCCCAGAGAGCACTACCTTTTCTGTAAGCCACCAGAAGCAGCAGGAATATGAGCTGTCCAGGGGCTAAGAAAGGTGCAAGGGTGATCTGTGTTTGAAGTGGCACATCATTAAGATTCACCTGCAGGCAGCTGGGCAGCACCTCGTTGCTGTTGTGCCCATTGCACAGAAGAGAAGGCTATTTTACATTTGTATTGCTCTGCTGTTTGGAATTCTCTCTCAAATTCTTTGTCCCATCAGGTTTTCACAAGCCCCACAAGGCGGGGGTCGACGGTGGTTGCGGGTATAACCCCTAGAGTATATTAAATGGCACTCTGGGAGCATTCTTGGAGCAGTTGCTGGGTAACGCTGTCTGGAAACCCTGTTTTGAATGAGGCTCCCTAGCCCGGATACGTGGAGGCACACAACTCATTCCCCTGCTTTCGGCAATGTTCCCAACTCCTTCAAATGGCCTTTGCCCGTGGTGGAAAACTGTAGGGTCCCTACTGCAGTGTATGAGACATTTCACATCGAATTTCCAGGAACATCCTCGTAAACAGGCAACTCAGAAATGCACCCTGACCTTGAAGGCAGGGGGTCTGGAGGGCTTCCGCTCAGGCAAATCCTCAGTGAGGCTGCAGGGCCTTAAGGGAAAAGGAAACAGCAGTTAGAGCTAAGGGAAGATTGAATGTTCACGAACAGATCTGGGGTGACATCTAATCACCAACCCCCATCTACTTTAATATACACGCTTATGCCCTACTGCACATTGTCCCCTTTTGACATCTTATTAAAATTTCCTCTATTCTTATCATTCATTTAAATTTGTGAAGCCGGTGTTGTGGCTTAGCTGGATAATCTGACTCACTGGATGCCTGTATCCCATATCAAAGTACTGATTGGAGTCTCAGCTCTTCTTCTGATCCAACTTCCTGCTAATGCACCTGAGAAGACAGCATGTGATGGCCCAAGTACTACTTTTTTTTTTTTTTTAAAGACAGAATTACAGAGAGACATAGAGACAAAGAGAGAAAGATGTCTTCCATCTGCTGGTTCACTCCCCAAATGGCCACAACAGCTGGAGTTGAACTCACCTGATGCCAGGAGCCAGCAGTTTCTTCCAGGTCTCCCACGCAGGCGCAGGGGCCCATGCACTTGGGCCATCTTTCACTGCATTAGCAGGGAGCTGGATTAGAAGTAGAGCATCCAGGACTTGAACCCATAAGGGATGCCAGGGCTTTACCCCTCTGTACCAAAGTGCTGGGGCCCAAGTATTTTGAGTTCCTGCTTTCCACATGGGAAACTTGGATGGAGTTCCTGGCTCCTGCCTTCAACTTGGTCCAGTTCTGGCAGTTGCAGTCATTTGTGGAGTAAACCAGTGGATGGAAGATCTCTCTGTCTCTGTGTCTTTCAAATAAATAAGTAAATCTTGGGAATGGCGCTGCGGCTCAATAGGCTAATCCTCCGCCTGTGGCATCGGCACTCTGGGTTCTAGTCCCGGTCGGGGCACTGGATTCTGTCCCGGTTGCCCCTCTTCCAGGCTAGTTCTCTGCTATGGCCTGGGAGTGCAGTGGAGGATGGCCCAGGTGCTTGGGCCCTGCACCCGTGTGAGAGACCAGGAGAAGCACCTGGCTCCTGGCTTCGGATCAGCGCGGTGCACCGGCCGCAGCGCGCCGGCCACATTGGCCATTGGAGGGTGAACCAACGGCAAAAGGAAGACCTTTCTCTTTCTCTCTCTCTCTCTCTCACTGTCCACTCTGCCTGTCAAAAAAAAAAAAAAAGTAAATCTTGAAAAGAAACTTAATAGTGGCATTATAGTAACAAACAGCTTTTTTGTTTGGTCTGGAAGAATATCATTTATCAGTTAATTAAAAGAGTGTATAAGAGTGTGTAACATTTATCATGTATCTTTTGATGCTTAAAGGGCAGTTTAATGTAGTGCTCTTTTTAAAACTGCATCTCAAGATATTGGGAATATTGTTAGACAGGACAATAGCCTGTATGTGTAAGAAGGGCTGAGGCACAAAAGCAGGGGTTTTGTGTGGTTGAATGAGGGAAGAGGCACAGGGAGCCAGTCTGAGAAGCAGACCGGCATTTGCACATCAAAAGTCTTGCCCATGCCAGGTAATTTTGTTAGGAGGATTCCAGCCTACCCTCAGTGGACGGATGGCTTAGGGAATCCTTCCTGCTCTGTGCCAGTGAGGCTGTTAGGTCCAATAACACTGAGCTGATGAAGTCCACGAATTCCATGCCCAGAAAAGCCTTCTGCCCATTACTATCCCAGAAGAAGAGGGAGGAGGAGATATGGCAGGCTGATGTCTATAAAGAATGCACACTGTGCTCTCAGTTCTCTGCTGAGATGCCCACCTGACCTACCAGCGATGTTCTCTTCACTAACTTTTGCTAGCAGGCTTAGTGCTACTCTGCCTCACGTCTGAAATTCTTTTCTTGCAGGAAGACAAGGGTTTTTGGTTCAGCTATCTCAGTTAGCAATATGACATCTAGCTGTTTGAGTCAACAAAAATGGCCACTCCCCCCCCCAACCACCACCACCCCCCCCCCCCCCCCAAAAAAAAATCACTGTGAAGAGATTTCCTAAGATCTGTTTTTCAAATGTCATCATCTGGGCTTCCTTCGAACTTTCATTTCTTATTTTTAAGTTTAAAAGGCAGAGACACAAAAAGAAACTTCTGTCTGCTGGTTCACTTCCCAAATGCCTGCAACAAGCAGAGCTAAATCAGACCCAAGCCGGGAGCCAGAAACTCAATCTAGATCTCGCACGTGTGTGGCAGGGACCCAAGTACTTGAACCATTACCTGCTGCTTTCCAGGGTGTGTGTGAGTAGCAAGCTGGATCAGAAATAGGACTGAGACTCAAACCAGACACAGCATTTGATAAGGGAAGCAGGTACTCCAAGCTGCATCTTAACCCCTGTGCCAAATGCCAGCTCTACTTTGAACTTAAATAGATATATGTATACTTGTAATATATATAGTAATATATGTACATTTGAAATATACACATATATGCAAATTCCCAAACAGAAAAGTTTATGGAAGCTGCCTAAGGCAAACACAATGTTTTCTTTAAGCTTTATTATGAAATGTTGATTTCAGTGCTTGTTTCCTCTATTTTTCAGCTTTTAATGGAAGACATGAACATAGTAAGAAAGCATCAAACTTTACAGACTTGGCAGCATCACTGTGTGAGAATTTGAAAGCAAGAGGACTGGAATCACTTCAGAAGGAGCTGTTTTGCCATTCTATGAAATTGGCAGCTTTTCTGTTCAGGACAACTTGATTTGCCCAAGAAAACAGTTCTGGGCACGGGGGTAGGTGGTGGTATGGTGGCGATGGTGGTGACACTGTCTCCAAATAGTCCCAAATCAGTCCTGGGAGAACACTTGCAGATGAAAACCGAGCATCAACACTCGGCAGGTAGCAGAAGTTCAGTAGACAGTTGTTGGAATCAAGTACATGCTTGGTGAAACAGGCTCTGCAGGGCTCTAGGTAGTGCACCAGAGCAATGCTTTTCAGACCTTAAGTGCAAAGCAATCATATTCTGATGAAAGGGGTTGAGATAGATCTGGTAGTCTGCATTTTAAAAAAGATTTATCTGAAAGGCAGAATCACCATGGGGGGGGGGGGTTGAGAGAGAAAGACAGAGATGGAGAGAGCTCTTCCTTCTACAGGCTCATTCCTCAAATGCCTGCAACAACCAGTGCTGGACCAAGCCAAACAAGAACCAGGAACTCCATCCAGGTCTTCCACGTGGGTGGAGGAGACCCAGGTACTTGGGTGATCATCCCTTTAGGTAAATCAGCAGGAAGCAGGATTGGAAATGCAGAGTAGCTGGGACTGGAACTTGTGCCCTTGTATGGGATTCAGGAGTTCCAAGTGGCAACTTAACCTGCTGTGCCACAACATCTGCCCTGATATTCTGCTTTTTTAACAGGCAACCAAACAATTCTGATGCAACTGGTAAGGACTATGAGTAGCAAGACCTTACAAGGGGCCGGCGCTGTGCCATAATGGGTAAAGCCGCCACTTGCAGTGCCGGCATCCCATATGGGTGCTGGTTCGAGTCCCGGCTGCTCCATTTCCAGTCCAGCTCTCTGCTATGGCCTGGGAAAGCAGGGAGGGTGGCCCAAGGCCTTGGGCCCATGCGCCCGTGTAGGAGACCTGGAAGAAGCTCCTGGCTCCTGGCTTCTGATCGCACAGCTCTGGCCATTGCAGCCAATTGGGGAGTGAACCTGTGGATGGAAGACCTCTCTCTCTCTTTCTCTCTCTCTGCATCTCTTTCTCTGTGTAACTATAACTTTCAAGTAAAATAAACAAATCTTTAAAAAAAAAAGGCCTTACAAAACAGGTTCAGGTTTAACAGTAATAGGCTCAGGTTTAATAGTTGGCAATGTGCATTGTTTTTCCCTTCTTTCTCAAAATCTTATAATATTTTTGTAATAAAAAATAAGTTCATATTAAGAATCCAAGCTAGGGTTGGGTATTGTGGCTCAGTGGGTTAAGTCACTGCTTGAGACACCCACATCCCATATTGCTGTGCCTGGTTTGTGTTCCAGCTATTCTGTGTTTCTGAGCCAGTTTCCTGCTAATGTGCTTGGAGGTAGTGGATGGCGGCCCAAATGCCATCATTGGATTCCTGGTTCCTGGTTTCTGCCTGGCCCACCACTGGATATTGTGGGCATGTGGGCAGAGAACCAGTGTGTGGACAATCTCTCTCTGTCCTCCTTTTCTCTCATTCTGCCTTTAAAATAAATAAATATTTAAAAGAAAAAAAATAATCCAGGGACTGGTGCTGTGGCATAGTGGGTTAAGCTTCTGTCTGCAGTGTCAGCATCCCATATGGGTGCTGGTTCGAGTCCTGACTGCTCCACTTCCCATCCAGTTTCCTGCTAATGTGCTTGGGAAAGCTGCAGAAGATGGCCTAATAAAAGCAATGTAAAGAGAGGTGGCAGGCCAATTAATGGCTGCTTTACACAGTGAAGGAAAACCAACAGGCCAGTCCACTGCATTGGTTTTCGGTGTGGAAAGCTGGCGCTTCAGCAGAAGTTCCTTATGAAGAGCCCTGGCAGCTCTGCCAGCCAAGAGCTGGGCCACTGGAAACAGAACTGCCCTGGTGTCAAAGGGCTCCAGGTCAGAGCCACAGGCCTTGTTGGCTCTCAGCTGAAAAGCCCTTCACTCGGCCCAGCTTCCAAACTAATCACTGCTGTCAAGGGGATGGCCAAGTAGGGTCAGCAACATTGCATGCAGAACTGTAAAGTAACTAAAAATGTCGTCCTTTTAGAGCTGCCGCCTACCTTCTCTTCAAGCCAGCTCTCCTTCCAGGCTAGCTAGGTGATGGAAGTCAACAGGGTGCCTCTCTTATGATGTACCTCATGTGATGAGACAGATAGGTCTGGCCTCATAACTAGCAAGGTCTTAAAGCCCACCTGATTACTATCAGGCCCCTTTCTGTCCGTTTCTATTTGCCCCTCAATGAGAAAACTTGCTTGTGCTTTAGACACCTTTCTTAGGTCTTCTAATAATAACACTGTCCTCAGTTTTAGATCCTGTGAGTTTGAACTGCTTGTTAGATTCATTTTCTTCAGACTTGACAAAGTAAATTCTGGGTGGCCATGCTCTTGAAACCTCGATGGAAACAGTTTCTGCAAGCTGGCACTGCATCCCCCTGTGGAAGCCACCTCCTGCTGGTACCCTGTCTTGACTGCCCTTCCCAACGAAGACACTTTCAACATGAAGCAGCCAGAGTGATCATCACCCAGTCTCCCTAACAGATGCTAGGGTCCATTCTTGTTGAGGGGAGATATGAGGAGTCAGATGGGTTAATAGACAGTCAGGGTGGCCCCAGTGGAATCTGGGGTATAAAATGCTTGCTTCTCCCTAAAAGGTTATCTTTAGCAAGAGCAAAATTTTTGTCTTCCTTCCTTGAAAAATCTCCAAATTTACCATGAGAATAGCAAGGGAGTGGTGATTCCTAAGTTTACAGTTTATTATAAAAACAAGTTAGGTATCCCACCCTTGTGATGCCAGATACGATAAAGAATTGTAAATCAGGTCTATTGTTGGGGTAGTTCCCACCTTATTGATTGACAGCTTTGTCTCAGAAATTGTACTTAAAAACCCCAGAGCCATCGGGTCCTTTGGGTTTTTGCTTCCCGTGAAACCCCCTCCATACCAACCTGGCTCTCATTCTATCTATGTAACTCTGCATTTAAAATAAATAAATTTATTATTTATTTATTTATTTATTTAAGGGAAAGGATTTATTGGGAAAACCCGACAGACCAGAGGGGGAAGGGGCGAAGAAGGAAAAGAGGGAGAAGGAGAGTGTAAGAGAGAGATCCAGAGATAGAGAGAGGCAGAGAGAAAGAGAGCCACATATTCAGGAACAGGTCCTTGTAAAACTTTGCCAGGCGGTGGGCAGGGAAGCAGGAGCAGTGAATCCCATTAGAATGGGTGTGGGGCTGACGCTGGTGGTTGGGCCACGTGGCTACATGGCTAAAATAAAGTTTAAAAAAAGAGAAAAAAAAAAATCCAGGTTAATAATCTCTAAGTATAAAAGAATAATTTTTTGTTATATTATGTAATGGAAACCAAATTATCACTGATATTTGTCTATTATGCCACAGATATTTTGGGGAAAATAATTTTTAAATAAAAATTAATGTGAGGGGACTTCAAAAAGTCCATGAAAAATTGAAATAATAGATAAAAATTAAAAGATATGAGTTTTATTTCTCAGTGTAAGCTCCATCAAGTTTTAAGGCCCTTTTTTTTTTTTTTTTAAACTTTTATTTAATGAATATAAATTTCCAAAGTACAGCTTATGGATTACAATGGCTCCACCCTCCATAACTTCCCTCCCACCTGCAACCCTCCCCTTTCCTGCTCCCTCTCCCCTTCCATTCACATCAAGATTTATTTTCAATTCTCTTTATATACGGAAGATCAGTTTAGTATATATTAAGTAAAGATTTCAACAGTTTGCACCCACATATCAACACAAAGTGAAACATACTGTTTGAGTACTAGTTATAGCATTAAATCACAATGTACAGCACATTAAGGACAGAGATCCTACATGATATTTTTTAAAAATTAATTTTCTATGCAATTTCCAATTTAACACCAAGGTTTTTTTTTATTTTCAATTATCTTTATATACAGAAGATCAATTCAGTATATACTAAGTAAAGATTTATAAACTAGAGTGTCAATTTGTTGGGTCAACAACAGGAGCCACTGTGCACTTGCTCCTCATGTGGGATCTCTGTCCTTAATGTGCTGTACATTTTGATTTGATGCTATAACTAGTACTCAAACAGTATGTTTCATTTTGTGTGTCTATGTGAGTGCAAACTGTTGAAACCTTTATACTAAATTGATCTTCTGTATATAAAGAGAATTGAAAATGAATCTTGATGCAAATGGAAGGGGAGAGGGAGCGGGAGAGGGGAGGGTTGCGGGTGGGAGGGAAGTTATGGGAGGGGGAAGCCACTGTAATCCATAAGCTGTACACTGGAAATTTATATTCATTAAATAAAAGTTAAAAAAAAAAAGAAAAAAAAAAGAAAAAAGAAAAAAAAAGATTTCATCGGTTTGCAAACACACAGAAACACAAAGTGTAAAAATACTGTTTTAGTACTAGTTATAGCATTACTTCACATTGGACAACACATTAAGGACGGATCCCACATGAGACGTAAGTACACAGTGACTCCTGTTGTTGATTTAACAATTTGACACTCTTGTTTATGGCGTCAGTAATCTCCCTAGGCTCTAGTCATGAGTTGCCAAGGCTATGGAAGCCTTTTGGGTTCGCGGACTTATTCCGACAGGGTCATAGTCAAAGTGGAAGTTCTCTCCTCCCTTCAGAGAAAGGTACCTCCTTCTTTGATGGCCCCGTTCTTTCCACTGGGATCTCACTCGCAGAGATCTTTTGTTTAGGTCTCTTTTTTTTTTTTTTCCCAGCGTGTCTTGGTTTTCCATGCCTAAAATACTCTCATGGGCTCTTCAGCCAGATCCGAATGTTTAAGGCCCTTTTGTAAATGATGATAACAATCATGTAGTCTGTCTTTAAAGATCCTGGAAATTTAATAGCAAAGAAGTCTTCCTTACCATATTAATTGATGGAAAAAATAGGTTTTCTTCAAAATTTGTTAAGACCGAAAATAAAGAAGAAACTAGAAGATGTCAAATCAGGACTATACAATGGATGCCTCACAATTTCCCAGGAAAACTGTCACACAAATGCCCTTGTTTGATGAGACGAATGAGCAGGAGTATCAGTGCAGAGGACACTGGTGAAGCTTTCCAGGAATGTATGTATATTCATATATTATTATATTTATCAATATATTACATGACTCATAATACTATATTATATGCAATATTTTTATATAACATATTATATAACACACTATGTATATTATGTATTACTATATTATAACATATGTAATATACTAATGTATATTATATAATTAATGATATTACATACTAATATATATTTATATATTTCCAATAATATATATATTTCTAGGAAAAATATATACATATATACTTATAAATGGTTGGCTGATTTTCTTAAAACATTGTTGAATATGCAGATGTTTCTTTCATTCTTTGGTCCTCCAGAGAGTCAGCAAGCAAACTTCCTTGAACATCCCCAGATACTTTTGCAACAACCTTTGCTCTTGACAAGTTCACTTTTGCTTTGACTGGGCCATGTGTGCCTCTTGGTAGCTATTGTTTTGATTGTGTTGTACCTTCAGAATTATGCTGGTAAAGTCATGTTTCATCTGTTACAATTCTGAAGACATGCTTCAGGATCTGATCCCACGTGTTTAAAATTTTCCTTGAGCTTTCTGGTCTTGTCTGCAGCTGATCTGGGTGTGTGTGACTTGTGGCACCTATTGAGCGGAAAGTTTGCTTCATTTTAACTTTTCAGCCAAAATTGTGAAAGCTGAACGCTATTGTTTCTGATGTTAATCATTTATCCTCTCCATTTAGGGCACAATCAAGATTCATGTTTTGCTCATGAATTGATGTAGATGGTCTACTGCTCTAGGCTTTATCTTCAACATCATCTGACACCTTCTTAACATAAGATATCAATTGTAAACTTTCACCATTACTCCATCCAAACTTCATTATCAATTTAATGATTGTTCTTGCTTTAATTTTTGCAGAATTCATGTTGCTCAGATAGATAGAGCTTTTATCAAATCATGTCTTATACTTCCTAGTGCCTCAAACTAAATCCTGCTCAAAGATGCTATAACAAGTTAGTATGAGTTTATTTTGGTACAAAATTTTTTGAAATCTATGCACACTTTTTTCACCATGAACATTTTGAAGATCTTGGTATTTAGAAAACATTTCCATATATATCAAATTGTAAAATTCATCAAAAGGAAAGGAATCTAAATTAATAGGTGGAGTAAAATTTTAAAGTAAGTCAATTTTAGTGGATAGTTGCAATCAAACACAGATCATTCTGCTACATACTAGGAATGAAAGAAAAGTTAAATGCTCAAATAATCTATAATCCAGTAGAAAACATAGTCAAGTGAATGAACTGCATATTGGAATCTGAGGCAGATTAAGGAATAACAGATACATGGGAACAATTAAAGAGGACTAGATTGGGGAAAGGGCCAGGGCTCAGGTTTTGAGAAAAGTTTCTGATCATAGAAAGGGGTGGATAGTTTGTCTCGGGAAAGGGTTGTGCATCTGAGAAAATAAGCAGAGCTACAACAATGAGTGCAAAGTGTGCAGCATGGAAAATATACTAGAGTGACACATGGGATGAGTGGCAAACACAACATGTGGCCTCTCATTTAACGTCCATGAGAGCCTGATGGGTTGGCACAGCATATAAGTATTCCTGTTTTACTCAGGACACTGGGGCTTAGAGGGTACCCAACGCTGGCAAGGTCTCAGGGCTGTTCCGTGTAGAGCTGTGACCCCAGGTCTCTCCCAGTCACTGTGCCAGGGACTTCCCATGGTATGTTACCGATTATCACTGTAAACCAAATGAAGGCTTTTTATGAGCAAAGCATATTAGAGGGTTTGGACCAGAGGCTTCTGAGAAGGGGGGTAAAACAGCTCATATTGTGCTTTGGAGGATTACTATGGCAGGATGACTGAGGAAAGCGAGCCAGAAAATCATTAGGATCAATCCTGCAAGGGGAAGTCGTGCTGAGCCTGAGCACCCAGACATTGAGGGTGTGGCCTTTTTTCATGCTTATCTCAGCCATGGGCTCCTCCTAGGATCGGTAATTCCAAGGCCTGGGTGGGCAGCCTGATTACTTCTGGAATTAGTTTTCATTCCTTGAAGGCCTCATCAAACTGTTTTGATTGCCTACAATCAAACCTGTTTCTATGACTTCATCTACATATTTTGTTTTCATTTCTGGAAATTCTTTCTCCTCTACTTGACCAGGGACCCCACTGAATTCTTGTAGAGTTGCCCTGAGCGTTGGCTTTTCCTTAGAGACTACATTACATTTTGAAGTGTCTGTATTTTGAAAACAGTCTGTTTTGTTTGGATTCAAGTCATAAATGAGTAATGAGGGTCCCAGAGCAAGCGCCTGAACAGTTTACCATTCAGGCATGTCTGGTTGGCAGGATAAGCTGGCCTGGAGTTTTAATCCATTGAAGGCACCCAAAGAGCCTCAAAACAAACATGGATTTAATGATGTTGGGGCTGGGACTGTCTCCTGTGCCCAGAGCTAAGATCTACCCAGCTTTACCTCCCAGGCTGTGTGCAAGATGAGGAATGAACAGACTCTAAACATAATCAAAGGGCCTAGGCACCTATTAGGGGACTTAGCTTGGAGGGGAGTTAGGTTAGAGGATACTTTGAATTGCATGGTGATGTCTCATCCAAGGTGCTTTGTTTATTTGTTTATTTTCTGACTGGGAGCGGAGTGTGTGGCAAAAATGGGTGTGGTGTGGGAAATGAGGAACCCAGGACCAAGAGTTGGGATAGAGAATAAACTTTGCTCTGTGGTTCACCTCCACAGAGATTATTCCTAGTCGTTGTCAATCTCCCACTCCCAGCTCAACCTGTGAGACTGTGCTAAGGATCCGAGTAGAAGATGAAATGTCAACAATGGGGCTGGTGCTGGGGACATGATGATAGCAGCAGCAATTACCTCCAAGATATGTGGCATCATTGCTCCTCCTAGGGACCTTCAGGAGCCTCCAAGGACAGGCAGGTACCCAGGTGCACTGTCCTGTGACCAGATGATCCACTGTCCAGTGACAGACATCACAGGGCAGAAGCAGGGGGCTGGGTCCCAGTTACTTTGCTAATGATGGCTAGAGCCAGAGACCATTGTTTTGTCGCTGTGACTGTGATGCGTTCCCTGCCTACACCCAGGTGGTGTGTCCTTGAGAACCTGAGGGATAGATCAGCAGTAGCTGATGCAGGCGGTAGTGATATGGACGATGCCCCACTTCCATCTGGTATTTGAGGCCCACAATTGGAATTCTGCAATGAGATGACAGTGAGTGTGTGGCGGCCCGCCGTGAGATTATTTCTCCCAGATTTGAAGGCCCAATGTTCAGGAAGACCCTAATTGTCTGTTTGCCATTTGAATTCATTGAAGTCAAGTGTTTCTGCTATACTTTAAAGCAAAAATTCCTTTAACAATAGCAGTGTTATTCTACAATACTTTTGTAAGGAACTATCAACAAGTAATGATTCCAAAATTCACTTTAACATTCATTGACTTCTTCTTACCACACCATATTCCTCCCCCCGTCCATACCCCCTTCCACTTCACCTCTAACTCTCAAAAAGGTATTTGAGAGAAAAGAAAAAGCCTTTATTTCCAGCTTGTCAGTCAACTGCACAGTCTCTGATTTAAGATGTTATGGAGCCACCTGCTGGTAGTAATGGCACACTTCAGGCTCACAAGAAATTCCCTTTCAGTTTCAATTATCTTAAAAATGTCTATACACACCAGCATGAGAACATCTGAAAGCTTATGCAAAATACGCATTCGTGGGACAAAGTCCAGCCCTTCTGAATCAGATTCGGGTAAAAGGCCAACACTACTGCAACAGATCCTCTGGAGGTGGCATTTTCTCTCCTGCCTTTTAAATACATTCCCCAGAGGATTTTTATATCCCAAGTATTTGAGATGAAGGCTTGAAACATCAATTTGTTTAAAAAAAGCTAAACTAGGAAGAATGTCAGAGTAAGGAGTTCTTACTCATGTTGTATCAATTTATGCAGCTAGAGAGGAATATTTTGGCAGAAACAGTGGGTCTCTAATTAATTGTCAGGAAAACCAGCTGCTGTCCTCCTCTCATCTTTTATTTTCTTTCAGAACACCAGACTTCAAGGTTGCTGAAGTTATCAGAATTATGAGACCTTGTTGTATTCATGTGTGCATTAGTATTCACTTGAACTTCAGTTATGACTCCAATGACCTCTACACATTTGTTGTCCCTTACCAAATTTAATCTTGAAGAGCAAAGAATTTTTTTTTTACTTATTTATTTGAAAGTAGAGAGGTTTTCCATCTGCTGGTTACTCCTCAGATGACCACAATGGCTGGTGCTGGGCTAGGCTGAAGCCAGGAGCCAGGAGCTTCTGCCGGATTTCCCACAGGCATACCAGGGACCCAAGCACTTGGGCCATCTTCTTCTGCGTTTCTCAGGCCATTAGCAGGGAGCTGGATCAGAAGTGGAGCAGCCAGGACATGAACCAGAGCCCATAGGGGATGCCGGTGTTGCATGCAGTGGGCTAATTTACCTCCTTCAGGACAATGCTGGCCCTAGGAATGAATTCTTTTTTTTTTTTCCCCCCCACAGGCAGAGTGGACAGTGAGAGAGAGAGACAGAGAGAAAGGTCTTCCTTTTGCCATTGGTTCATCCTCCAATGGCCACCACGGCCAGCGCACCGCACTGATCTGAAGGCAGGAGCCAGGTACTTATCCTGCTCTTCCATGGGGTGCAGGGCCTAAGCACTTGGGCCATCCTCCTCTGCACTCCCGGGCCACAGCAGAGAGCTGGCCTGGAAGAGGGGCAACCAGGACAGAATCCGGTGCCCTGACCGGGACTAGAACCTGGAGTGCCGGCGCCACAGGTGGAGGATTAGCCTAGTGAGCCTCGGTGCCTGCTAGGAATGAATTCTTTTAAACAACACTACTGCATGGTGCATTGTTTCATGGACTAAATACCAAGGTAATTGAGGGTAGATCTTATCCTTGCTTCTCATTTTTTTTTTAAATTATTTCATTTTATTTGAAAGGCATAGAGACAGAGAAAGAGGCAGAAAGAGATCTCCAAACCACTGGCCTACTCTCTGAATGTCTGCAATATCCAGGTGCAGACTAGACGAAAGCCAGGAGCCAGGAACACAATGCTGCCTTCCAGAGTGTTGGCCAGCAGGACAATGGATCTGGAGAGCCAGGAATTGAATCAAGCACTCTGGTACAGCACGTAGGCATCTTCACTGCTGGGCCAAACACTCATTTCCACTCTCCCAACATTTTATATATTGAAATTACAAGTTTGTGCAAACCACTTTGTCCAACAACAGTAATTTATAATTGAAGTAAGTATATTACAATATACATAAAAATCCTGAGTCTTTGTTGGTTTTCACTGATCAATTCTTTTTGAATGTTGAATTGTAATCAACAGACCTTAATAAGTTCATTTTGAGGGGCCAGCGCTGTGGCGCAGTGGGTCAATGCCCTGGCCTGAAGTGCCAGCATCCCATATGGGCACCGGTGTGAGACCCGGCTGCTCCACTTCTTGTCCAGCTCTCTGCTATGGCCCAGGAAAGCAGTAGAAGATGGCCCAGGTCCTTGGGCCCCTGCACCCATGTGAGAGACCTGGGAGAAGCTCCTGGCTCCTGGCTTCGGATTGGCACAGCTCGGGCCATTGCAGCCATCTGGGGAGTGAACCATCAGATGGAAGACCTCTCTCTCTCTCTCTCTCTCTCTCTCTGTCTCTCTCTGCCTCTCTCTGCCTCTCCTCTCTGTGTGTAACTCTTTCAAATAAATAAATAAATAAATAAATCTTTTAAAAAAATAAGTTCATTTTGATGATATTGGTTTTAAAGGATTATGATCTGCTAAGTCTCTGCCGCTAACCACCCAACCCAGCCACCAGACTGGCTGTACCCTCCCCCAAATTGCGGAAGATTATCATGGAGGAAGCTGTAGTTTATCTCAGCCATCTATATGCGCCCACAGCTTCCTCTTCCTCTGAGTAGCAGAGGAAATCAAGCTTATCTCACACAGCTTTCTAGCCATGAAGAATGTTCTAGAAGTCAGTGTAGGCAATATGATGATGCAGAGGAGCATGTGAGCCCCTGTGTCTGGAAGCATCCAAGGCAAGCTTTGCAATAAGATAGTAATGTGGTAGAGGGAGTGGAGGATTGAATCAGGTGGACATCAGGGTCTCTTTAGCTGTATTGTTTTTCCCTCTCTGCCTGCTGTACGTAACTTTTACATTTACACATCCAAGTTTTGCTTCCTCTCTATTACCTTTCCTCACTCAAATCTCTCTCTTTTGCTGGGACTGTGACTATTAGAACTTCTTGGATATAAATATGGATCTGAGATTCTAAAATGCTACCACCAGCAAAAGCTTGGCCTAGTGGTTTTGGGAGTTTTCTAATAAAGCATTTATATTGCTATACATTTTTGCCTCTGTAGGCAGCTTGAATTTTGTCTACCCTCTTTCTATATGCAACACTCAGGCTGAAACACTTGGATCTCAAGAAGCCAACCTAAGAGTGAGGGATATGAGCAGACTGGAGGGAGTCTCAGGGCTTCCACACTATCAGAGTGGCAGGACTGGTGTGTGAGTGGCCCTTGGCTACAGCTACTCAGTTCTTCCATCAGTGAGGCCCTAACTGTGGAGAAGAGTAAATACTCACTTCCCAGAGCCCCATAGGGCAAAGCACTGATCATGGCATTCCTTTCAAGTTGCATGGTTTGTTTTCACAAATTCATTCAAGTTTTGTTGTCTGTATAAGTGCCTGTGTTATTATGTAGCCACACTCACCCTTGAATATAATGATGTTCCAGATGTGCTACATTTGTTATGTGGCTCTCAGTCCCTCTTGGACACAGCCATATCCTTGGGTATTTGTGTCTCCTACCATGAAAGAAGTCAGTTACACACACGACATTTTTCTTGGTTCACTCATGGTCTCACCAGGTACAGAAAGATGAGAGACTAAAGGTGGATTGAGATCAAGACTCTGAATAGTGTCCATTTGCCCAGGCCTTAGGTGACAAGGGGTAATAGCAAGCAGAGAATGAGAGATGCAGAAGAAGCTTCTCTCACCACCCAAGGAAGAACCACCTCCTTAAAGAGAGAAGGGGACCCAAGACTTCCCTCTGAGGCTTAATTCTCTGCTCCCGACTCCAGCGGGAGCAAGTTTTACCTGAAGGTCTGATCTGTCCTTCTCGGACCAAATGTACAATATTGCAGCCTGATCAATTCACACAAAGGAGGCTGGAGACAAAGAGGCCTCGGACCCAGGATCCAAACTCCAGTGGCTTTTCTTTGGCTTACTATGCTCTGTTCTGGCTCTCAGAGTTTTAGGTCTCAGTTCCTCACCTGGCTAGACTGGTGTTCTGCATCTACTTAATTCAGTCCTCCAACTCTTTGGATCTGGATTTTTCTTCGCACCTATGGGTACCCACCTGATTCTACCAATCTGAGCTGAACATGGGAACTGAGCCAGTGGCCTGTTCAATTTCAGGCATCTGCCAAACCATTTAGATTTAGGCCTTTATCCTTCCTATCCTGACTGACCTGATACAATGAGGATGTTGAGAAGAAGAACATAGGTTTATTTTTTAAAAAGATTTATTTATTCATTTGAAAGTCAGAGTTACACAGAGAGAGAAGGAGAGGCAGAGGGAGAGAGAGGGGTCTTCCATCTGTTGGTTCACTCCCCAATTGGCAGCAATGGTTGGAGCTGCTCCGATCCAAAGCCAGGAGCTTCTTCAGGGTCTCCAACGCAGGTGCAGGGGCCCAAGGACTTGAGCCATCATCCATTGCTTTCCCAGGCCATAGCAGAGAGCTGGATCAGAAGTGGAGCAGCCAGGATTAGAACCGGTGCCCATATGGGATGCTGGCACTTCAGGTGGGGGCTTTACATGCTACGCCACAGCACCGGCCCCAGAACATAGATTTGCAGTAGATGTATTGATCATTGACATGGAGTGAGTCAAAACAAGTTTAGCTCACTTGAGAGACAGATTGTCACCAATTTTTAACTAATTCTCCATTCCACAAGGCATTTGCTTTCTTCTGTTCACTCCTCCTTCATCACAGGTGATTCTTTCACACAGTACTTAACCAAGCTCTCCTTGCTCTCGGGAGGTGCTAGGATGTACAAGATAACTTCTCACCTTTGAGGACATTTGGGCCTAACAGGAATTCACAGCTTGCTTTGCTTCAACTATGGGTGACATCGCAAGTTTTGATTTAAACATTATACCAAAGCAACAAAAGCAAACTAAAAACTTTCATCTCAGTAGATGAGTGATCACCTTTAAATTAAGCACTTATTGAATAGATAAATATTAGTCAAGCTGTGTATTGAAAATTTGAAGTGACAGATAAATTTCTCTAGGAGGAGAAGGGAAAGTGATTAGGGTGTCTGCTGCTCCAGCTCCTGCTCCAAGTGGGAATTCTAAAAGGAATTCTGCATCTGGCAGTGCTGTGTACGCATGATCTTGCCGCAGGGGCTTATGTCAACTTCAAGTTTCCACACGTCCTACAGTGGTGGCAACAAAAAACACTGCCCAAGGACTGGGGGGAAGAACGGAAGTCTCTGTCTTGGCAAAGTCTGAAAAGACACAGCTTAGTTGCTGTGGATATGAAGTGGTTTAATGGTGAGAGGGTAAGCTTGCCCTGGAGTTCTGGGAAAATCAAAAGGCTCTATTCATTTCCTGAAGAAAGAAAAAATGATTGAAGTTTCAGTGGATCCCAGCCAGTACCTAGGGCAGAACAAGGCCCAGAAATGAAAGAAAAAAGTAAACTTGCAGGACCAATCCTCATTTATTTTCTTCTGAAATTTCAGATTAAGCAGTGTTCAGAGAAAAGAGAAGGAACACTTGCCCCAAAGAAATAGATCTTTGCACACTAAGGATTCCAACATTGGAAAAACAGTCTGGTTTCAAGTCAAATTTCTGATCTTTAGGTAATATCTTGCTTAAGCATTTTAATTTAAACTTTCTATTTGGAAATAATTTCAAACTTAAAAAAATCCCAAAACATAAATTCACACATTTCTTTGATCTATATTCATCTATTTTTAACAGGTTACTCTCTTTTCTGTATCATTTTTTCCCTTTTTTTGTCTATATGCGTATGCACACATGCATGCATGTCTAATTGTGAGGGAAATATGACATCATGGGCTGACAGATGTGATACCTGGGAATGACACTATCTTATTCACCTTATCCCATGCACATACACATGCATACACACACTCACACAAACATATACTGAAAAAAAATCACAAGTTCACATTTGTACTTCCAGTTTGAAAATGTACCTGTGTTCACATAGGATTCTTTCCTAATTTCATGCTAACAGAAGGGGTCTTTGACAAGCTCATGGAAAGAGTGTATTGGGGAAAAAACTATGCATAGATTTCAGATGCTTTTTGCGTGAGAATAAACTTACCATCTAACTCCATTCTTCTACAAACTTTTTGGAGTAGTCTCCTACACCTTAGACTTATATTGCTATATACTTCCTAGGAACAGGAAAATTCTTTTATAAAATAACAGCAGAGTTATCAACACTTTCAGCAAGTCTTCTGCACACATTCCAATGCTGTCAGCTCATCTAATAATGTCCTTCATAGCATTTTTTCCCTTCCAGTCCAGGATCCAGTCCAGATTTAGGTATTGCAATTAATTGTACTGTCACTTTAGCTTCCTTTAATCTAAAAACATTTAGAGCCTTTCCTTATCTTTTAGATGCTGACATTGTGGAAAAATACAGTCCCCTCCCTTTTTAATAGAACATTTCTATTTTGTGTTACTTTGCCATTGGATTTAGTTGATTCATTCTCTGGCCTTCAGCATAGGTGATGCGTCCTCTCAGAGTATTCCATCTGCAGGAACATGATGTTCCTCCATGGTGACGGTGATTTTGACCACTGGGTCAAGTTGTCATCTAATTTCCCCACCTCATAATTACTGTTTCTTTTTCCTTGATCTTCATTTTATTTCCCCCATGATTTAGTATCCACTGATGACTCTAGACTGATGCAATCTTTAGTATGATGATTACAAAATGGTATTTTCCAATTCCAGCACTCCTCTATTTCCTGGCTTACTCAGCACCCCTGCTTCCCTTCCTTCTGGTTTCTCTCCCTCTCCCTCAATGTCTATCTACCCACCTGTATATGTGCCATGTGTTACAGGTTAGGGCTCATGAACTCCTCCTTTTTCTCAGTGGTTTCTATTTCTTTAGTGTACTTAGTGATACTTAGTGCTCAAATTATGTTAGATTTACCCAGTGGACGTCCCTCCAAGCTGACTCCTGCATCTTTCTGACATACCTGCAGCACTATTTAGACTATGTTCTTATTTTCAGATGCAGCAAGGTTTTTTTTTAGGATTTATTTTTATCTATTTGAAAGACAGAGTTATATATATATAGAGAGAGGACTTCCATCTGCTGGTTCACTCCCCAAATGATCTCAAAGGCTGGAACTGAGCTGATCCAAAGCCAGGAGCCAGGAGCTTCTTCCAGATCTCTCTCATGGGTGCAGGGCCCAAGGACTTGGGCCATCCTCTGCTGCTTTCCCAGGTGCATTAGCAGGAAGCTGGATTGGACACGGAGCAGCCGGGACTTGAACCAGCACCCATACGTGATGCCGGTACTGCAGGCTGGGGCTTTAACCACTGTGGCATAGCTCCAGACCCACAATAAGATGTCTTAAGTTAATTTATATCTCCTTTTGCCCTTAATCTGACATTTCTCTGAGAAGTTCTGGCCCTTTCAGCAGGAAGTTATAGGAGAGACCATCTGGATGCTAGAAGTGCTCATTACAAGTGGGAGATCTTTGCTTCTTGATCCTTTGAATAGAAATGTCTAGGAAATATAGACATATTTGCATACAACACAACACACACATGCATACACACACATACACTTGCACAGTGGTAACAAAAATTTATATTACCAGTGAAGGACAGATGAACATCACGGGCTTATACATGTGATACTTGGGAAGGACACCACCTTGATCCATGCACATACACACAGACACACAGCTAGAGGAAATCATGAGTTCACATTGATAATTCAAGTTTCAATCCATCCTTCCATATAGAAGGGGTTCTTCCCTATGTTCTCTTAGTCCATATTATCACAAGAGCTCTTCAAAACGTTCATGGAAAATGTGTACCATGAAAAAACTATGCATGCATTTCAATTTTTTTGGCACCAAAATGAATGTATCTTTTAATTCAGTTTTTTCATCAATTTTTGAAATACCTTCTTCCAGGGTGACATTGACTTGTATGGATGTAGATATGCATGCGTATATTATGGATCACAGATAGGTAAGGAAATATTCCGTTTTCTCCAGAGATTTTATTAGGAATGTATGCTGAATTGTGCCAAAGACCTTTTAATCATCTATGGAGATTAATTTCATGCTTTTCCCTTCTAGCCCTACTTATATGGTGTTATATAAAACAACTCTTTATTATTAAATTCTTGTTGCATATCTGGTATACTCATTAGTTAGGTTTACAATTCATAGCACTGTTATCTCAGACATCAGGGGTTCTGCCAAGTGCCCTTGCCTCATCTAACAGCTTCCTTACTGAAACCTTTTAAAAATATTTCCTACACTCTGTCTCTGACATGATAACCTTTATTTTTTTTAAGATTTATTTATTTATTTGAAAGCCAGAGTTACACAGAGAGAGGAGAGGCAGAGAGAGAGAGAGAGAGAGAGAGAGAGAGAGAGAGGTCTTCCATCTGATGGTTCACTCTCCAATTGGCCACAACGACTGGAGCTGCGCCAGGAGCCAGGAGCCAGGAGCTTCTTCTGGGCGTCCTATGTGGGTGCAGGGGCCCAAGGACTTGGGCCATCTCCCACTGCTTTTCCAGGCCATAGCAGAGAGCTGGATCGGAAGTGGAGCAGCCAGGAGTCGAACCGGCGTCCATATGGGATGCCGGCGCTTCAGGCCAGGGTGTTAACCAGCTGTGCCACAGCGCCTGCTCCGACATGATAACCTCTAAAAAACATTTATTTATTTATTTATATATTTATTTATTTATATATTTATTTGAAAGAGTTATGGGGGGGGGAGGGAGAAAGGAGAGAGAGAGAGAGAGAGAGAAGAGAAAGAGAGAGAGATCTTTTCCATATCTTAGTTCATTCCCAGATAGCGCTAATGGCCAGCACTGGGCTAGGCCAAAGCCAGGAGCCAGTAGCTTCATCCAGGATGTCAGGGGACTAAGCCCTTGTGCCATCCATCTTCTGCTACTTTTCCCAGGCCATTAGCAGGAAGCTGAATCAGAAGTGGAGTAGCTGGGACACACACTGGAGCCTATATGACATGCCGATGTTGGATGCAGCAGCTTCACCTGTTATGGCGTGATGGCCCCAGTATCCTCTTTTTCAATCTGTGCTCTTCTTTGTACATAATTTTATCTTCATATGTATCAAACTCTGCTTATTTTTTTAAAAATTTATTTAATTTTTTGACAGGCAGAGTGGATAGTGAGAGAGAGAGACAGAGAGAAAGGTCTTCCTTTTTGCCGTTGGTTCACCCTCACCAATGGCCGCTGCGGCGGGCGCATCGTGCTGATCTGAAGCCAGGAGCCAGGCGCTTCTCCTGGTCTCCCATGCGGGTGCAGGGCCCAAGGACTTGGGCCATCTTCCACTGCCTTCCTGGGCCATAGCAGAGAGCTGGCCTGGGAGAGAGGCAACCGGGATAGAATCCGGCGCCCTGACCGGGACTAGAACCTGGTGTGCCGGCACCGCAAGGTGGAGGATTAGCCTGTTAAGCCACGGTGCCGGCCAAACTCTGTTTATTTTTAAAATGTCTGCCTCTCCCACTAAACTACTTTGAAGACAAGAAGCAGTTCTTAGATTTTTTTTTTTTAACATCAAATATTGAGTGCAGTATTTGCAAATCATAAATTGGCTATCCATAAGAAGTATTCAGGGGGGTCAGTGCTGTGGTGTAGCAGGTAAAGCTGCCTCCTACAGTGATGGCAACCCATATGGTCACCGGTTCGAGTCCTGGCTGCTCTACTTCCACTCCAGCTCTCTGTTATGGCCTGGAAGGCACTGGAGGCCCCTGCATGTGCATGGGAGATCCAGAGGAAGCTCCTTGCTCCTGGTTTTAGATCGGCACAGTTCCAGCCATTGTGGCCATCTGAGGAGTGAATCAGCACATGGAAGACTGCTCTTTCTCTCTCTCTGCCTCTCCTCTCTCTGTGTAGCTCTGCCTTTCAAATAAATAATAAATAAATCTTTTAGGAAAAAAAAAGTATTCAGGAACAGTGCTTGTCACACTTTCCTATTAACTAGCCACAAAATTAAGATCAATTCATATTCATACTTTCAATTGTATTAGATTCAGAACTATTAGTCTTCGAAGCATGTTCCATTGAATTAGTGGAACCTCTGTGAGTATAAGAAAAAATCCAAAACAACCAATTCCCTTTGAGAATAGAATTATGCTTATTCCAAACTAGTGAGACAAAAATTGTTCTCCCAGAATTGTAATTCTCAAATCCCTTTACTCTTGCCATTTATGTTTACATTTTAAAGACAGAAAGTACAGACTAGTGGGGTGAACTCTTATAGATGACTTTTCAAGATTCTCAGGTACACTGTTAAATTTATTACTTTTTTTCAATAATATATAAATTATAGCAAACAACTGAGGCAGTCTAACTTTATAAAGAACAGAGGTTTATGTAACTCACAGTTTTGGTGGCTCAGAGTCCAAATGGCCTGGTGCGTGCTTTGGTCTTGGTGAAGGGCCCACGGTGAATGATGGGAGTGTGCACATGGTGAGCCCAGAGCACAGGGGGTGGGTGGACCCCAACTTGGGCTGTTATGAGGTCCCTCTCACAAGACCTCAAGGGGTAAGATAAGAGCTGCCTTCTGAGGGCACACACCCATTGACCTAACTATCTTCTATTAGGCCCCACCTCCTACGTTTCCACCGCCCTTCCAATAGCTTCACCCTGGGGACCAAGCCTTAACACATGGGCCCTTGAGAGACACGAAAGCACAGCATTTGTCCTCAGAATTCACATGACTGCTGTTCCGTGCCCTTCACCTTGTCTTCTTTGCACTTTTAAGTATTCTCAGGCAATAACTGAATGGCATATTACGGTAGTCTGCTGTACTTGGTTATATGTCTTCTTTGGAAAGTGAATGAGAAATAGTCTGAAAAACCTCAGAGCATATGCGCACAGGTTCCTGGCTTCTGCTAAGGGTAGCTGGATGCAGTCTCATTCATGTTCTCTTCTTTGTGTTGTAATGCTCTTTTCTTCTCTTCCATGTCCCAACCTATAGTCACAACCTTACAGAGCCTTTGAGCAAACATGAGGAGCCTGTGTGAACAGAAGCAGCAAAGAACATCACAGAGATGGAAAGGCACAAAATGCCTTCCGGGGAGAAATATTTAGTACTGCTTTCCCCATTTCTCTGTTGATTTGTACCCAACTAATGTCAAGACCCTTCATAGACACATGGAGAGTAGTTAAGGATAATTCTAAAACTGTTCCTTGACCCTGACTGTGCCTAAGGTCCTATTCTCCCGCTCTCTGCTAATGCCTTCCTGGATGAAGTATGCAGCCTTGCTAGTAATTACAGGATCCAAGGAAAACATCTCATTGCAGATGTCGGGAAATAAACTGCCCTGCTCCCATCATCTCACCGTGTGTCTCTCTCTGGCTGGAACAGCAGCCCATCTCTGCTAGTTAAGGTCCTTTGTGCCCATGGTGGTAACTTTTGTCCACTATTTCAGGTTTTCTGTTGGATATTCACCCTTAGCTGTTTACATAGCTATAATTGTTATTGCTAAAACCTCAATTACACTGCATTTGAACCCTCATCTCAGAAAGAACAAAATGTCCATGTTTCTGCAGATTTAACCCCCAGGTTCAAGCCAAACCCACTCCCCTATGTTCTGGTGCTTAGAGCACTACCTTCAAGGACCAATTCTCCTGCTCAGAGCCTCTGCGGCAATGTTCTCTTCACTGCCTGGCCTTGGTTTCTCTGAATCTTCTTTCCAGATTCTGATCTTGATTACTCTTTTTCCTCCTTTCATTTCCTAGTCTTTTTTTTTTTTTATTTCACATTTTCTAGGCCATTCCACCCCCAGGGGCCAATTATTTCTACATTTCTTTGTCTTCTGTCACAATTTTTGGAAAATACTTCTGGGCATTAAAAAATCAGTGTTTGTTTAAATGCACATAAGGCAGCCCTTCTCTATAATAAAAAATAAAAAGTGATGCCAAAGCAATTAGAGATTGATCGCTCCCTAGACAGGAAGTCAGAGAGATGGGCCATCATTTTGGTTCTACCACTTTTAATTGCATAATTTTGAGTAAGTCAATTTTATTTATAAGATGACCTCTAGTACTTGTTCAGATCAGATGTGCTGTTTTTATGCTATAATGCAAAGTTAATTGGTGAACCCAATTACATTGTCTTTAGTTAGAACAAAATGCATGCTGAAACAATCAAAGAAAAGGCTGTTTTGTATGAAAGCATACAATTTATCCCTTAGCCTAGTCACTTACACAGGATCAAACATGCCTACCCCTGGACTATGTGTATAGGTGAACTGTTATTATAATGATGATGTTAACAATCACAGAATTTTAGTGGCATTGAGCAATATCTAGCTTATATGCCTGTTGAGGTAGCTCAGCTAGGGATTGATTGATGTAACCTGGGCCTGGAATTGGTGGTTCTGCTCTACACCATGAGTCTCTTTATCATCTTCTTGGCACTAATGGGCCAATGTGTGGTTGTCATGGCAACAGTATAGCACATCAAACTAAGTCCAATCACACAAGCACTTTGCAAGCTTTGGGATAGTCATTCTCATGATATTCCACTGCCTAAAACATGTCACATGCCCATGCTCAAATTCTAGGTGTTTTCATGATGCAGGTGGTTAAGTAAATGAATATTTTGAATAATAATGGATTCTAACAAAGTGCTTTGGAGATGAGTGATAAAAAAAATCTTAGGGGGTTGGTTTTGTGGTACAGCTCATTAATCTGCCACTTGCAGTGTCAGCATCCCATATCAGAATGCTCTTTTGAGTCCTGGCTGCTCTGCTCCTGAGCCAGCTTCTTGCTAATATACCTGGGAAGGCAGTGGAAGATGGCTTAAGTACTGGCAGTAGAAGATGGCTAAAATACTGTGCCCTTGCCACCTGTGTGGGAGAGCAGGATGGATTTCCTAGATCCTGTCTTCAGCTTGGCCCAGACTTGGCTATTGATCCCATTTGGGAAATTTATCAGTGGATGAAAGACTTCTCATTCTCTCTCTCCTCTCTTTCGCATTTTCTAGTGAAAATGAAGGTGGTGATGAAGACATACAGAAACCTTTGGTATTACATTGATATGTCTCCTATAGGGCAGAACTCTGTTCACTTCTAGAATGAGAAGTTGTTGGTTTGAGACAGGTGCTGTGAATCTGCTTGTACATAGTTTAAGGTGCAGGTGACACTATCATTTTATTCAAATGAGAGATGTCAAGTTCATAGCACTACCTAAACAGCATCTGAAATTCCTCTGTTTTGCAGGCTTATGGAAAGTTTCTTTGAATCACTAACTGAACATCCTTCTGTGGATAAGCAACTGTTCACTCTATTTAAGAGGTAGGTGAATTTGCAAATGTTGACCAGAACTTCCAGGACTAAAAATTATCCATTGAAGAAGAGCTAACATAAGAACATTATAAGACATCTGTCATATGACAGATTGAAAAATTATATGAACTTATGCTGTACTGCAAAGCTATTTCTCCCTTTACTGAAAAAAATCTAAATGTCTCCACTCTTGCTTTTTACCCTTATACCTCTGATGTATTCATATCTCCTAATGGGATAATAAAAATAAAATAGCAATGACTGTTACACAAGCTGCTGATTATTAAGTCACACTAAATAAAAATACACAATGAAGCAACAGTCATATATGGAACTAATTTTTGTTGTTTGAGAACTAATGAGACATTAAAGTTAAGGCAAGCATTCATTATTTTTTTCCATGTATTGAGCTGTAGTAGTTATGTGTTGCTATGTAACGAATTATAAACAGGTATAGCAATATTAAAAAATAGACATTTATTATACATGGTGTCTAGGGGCCAGAAAATCAGAAAAGGCTTAGCTGGGGGATTTTGACTCTTACAAGGTCCCAGTCAAAAGATCAAGGGAGATTGTGATTTTTCTGAAGACTTAACAGTGCTCCTTTTCCAAGACAGCTCACCTCTGTGGCTGGTAGTTGATGCCTGTTGTTAGTAGGAGGCATCAGTTCCTTCACAAGGGGATCTCTATTCCTGCTCAGTTGGGCATCCTAATAGTGCTGCTTGAGTGTCTTCCTGGTGTGAGGATGGGCTTCTGCCAGAGCCCATGATCAGAGAAATCAAGGTGGAAATTACAATGTATTTTACAATCTAGCTTTGAAGTCACACTCTGCCCATTTCTACATGATCTACTGGTTATGACAAGCCTGGGACTGACATTCACTGTCAAGATTATGTAAGTGTGTGACTCTGAGTATGAATGCTTTTAAAAATTTTGCATCCTAGGTGCCTTGGTTGCTTACTCTGATTACTCTCGGGTTACACAGGTTAGTGTTGGAGGAACCACGTGGGTATGACTAACAGAATACAAGAATCATTGGGAGTTGTCTTGGAGGTTGGCCACAAAAAGAGGTAAATTCCTGACCAAAATTCTTATCAATGAGTAGGGGCTTTCACTGGGTCAGCAGTTCTCACTTTTGACTGAACATCAGAGTGCTTATGTCTGTGTCTTACTCCTCTGAGGTTCTGATTGACTTGACCAGGAGTTCGACAGCCATGGTTACTTAAAAAAATGCAATACAAACCCTCAAACTTCTTCTCATGTGCAGTCAGGGGTAAGTGTACTGAAAATGAACCAAGGATTCCTTTACAGACTGAAATCCATACAAAATTGACCTATCATTATACCTGCCCCCAACTTCTGTTCTTTCTTCCTGGGGCAGAGTGTGTGGGGGATAGGGAGACAAGAGGGATCAGTAGCTTATTCATTGACAAACTGTTGCTGGACACAGAGAATGTTTGACTAAGTTTATTCTCTGTCACTTGTATATTCTGCTTGATTTGCTTTGTAAAATGTTGGTAGGAGCAGGGCTAATTCATCAGTGTTAGTCTCATTTGAAGCTCTTTTTCTGTTTTACGACAGATCAAAACAGGCATGCTGGATGAACAGGAAGTCCCAAGATGAACAACAGGATCATGAGAATTAGATGGATTAGAATGGGGTTAGGGCACCAGCTTGCTTACATAATAATTTGATACTACTTTGATACATACTATGAACACACACACCTACATACACAGAGGCAGAGCCAAGAATGAAGTAAGTTTTAGCTGGTATAATTTTAGAAGCCAGTGAAGTCTTGTATCTTCTAAGCTACTTGACTCTTGACTAGTTATTTCTTTGGCTCCTCCTTATCTTGGTCCATGAGGCAGGAGACTGGACTGAACACAGTGGAAGGAAGGGTGAAAGTGGGCTCAGAGTGTGGCTCTTGTCCAATGCTTTCAGTTTTTCTCTACTGAAAATAAATGACAAAATTTCTGTTGGAAGGCTGTACTTTTTCATTATTGGTAACTCATGCTGGAAGTCTCCCATTTTTTTCTTCTTATAATTCTCTTGGGGAGTGCAGCAAAACTCCAAAATTCTTGTAATTTTGGCAAATAGTTTAGGATGCTGGAAGATGTTCAAAGAAGAGGACTGAGTGTGGGCATATGCTTGAAACTACGGTTGCTCCTTTAACTTGAGAAGTAAACAAAAACACTGCAAGCATTTTTTAATGACAGCAGTCTAATATGCACCTTTTACAAAAGCAAGAAAATCCTTACAGATGGTGTTGGGTGTGGACATGACACAGCCTCTCACTCTTGTTTGAATTTCAGGCATATGCAGATGAAACAGGGTGAGTTGCTGGGAAAACAAGTTATTCAATTCTGACATGCATTCCATCTGCAGCAGAGGCTTGGCTGGAGGGCAATTATATTCATAAAGCAAAACATCTACCTTCTCGATAGTATTCCAGAATTTCGCTATGTGACAAAGTCTCAAAGGACTAGAGTGTCTCCATCTCCTGATAAGGCAGATCACTTCCAATTGGCTCTTGAATGCAGGTGTACTTGATTGGAGGTGGAGGTGGCTTGAAAGGTGGGGGTCTTTCCATGCTAGGAACAAAACATTGCTCTTTGAATGCTAAGAATGTGAAGTGGTATTTATTTCTAAAAGCAGGACACAGATTGGTAAGAAAGCGATACACCCTCCTAGTTCTTCCAGAACTAGGATTAACACTATGTTTGTTAGTGCTATTAGCCATTTAAACATCATGATCATATCACTAATTAATATTTATATGAATTTTATAGTTTGCAAAACATTTTTATCATAACATTATTTATTTTGTATCTGAGAATTCATATCACTCTCCTCATGCTACCGATAAAATCGAAGCTTAGCAGTTGTAAGCAACTTGTCTAAGCCAATCAGACCAGTAACTGAAGGCTCTCAACCTGAACTGATATTCTCCATAGCAACTGCCTCCTAATAGAGGAAGTTTTTCTCTTATGCAAGGAAATATTTGGTCTTCCTCCACAGACTACATTTTAAAATTCTGGAACTTAAGACTTGAACTTTTAAAATATTTGCTTTGCCAACTCTACTACCAACCTTTACCCACACACTGTGTTCTGTGAGAATATGGCATAACCAGGAAGTAAAGCTCTTCTGAATCCCCCTGCATTGGTTGGTACTGGCTGAATGATATCTGAATTCCTTCTGTCTGAATCAATGAGCATTCTCAAAGTCATCCTTGTACAAAGCAGTGTTTTATATAAGCACAACTCATCTCTGTTGGATATGCACTGAGCATACAGGTTAGAATTGAATTTAGCTGTGAAAATGCTCCAGCTATATTGACATCAAGGAATACACATATATCTGTAAGCATCTTTATGTCAATGACTCTAACATCTCTATGCCATGACAGTTCATAGTATCTTAATTTTGAGAGAACCAGAGAGAGAGAGAGAGAGAGAGATATTTTCATCTGTATATTATACAGACATTTGACTATAGAACATCTTACAAACACCAATTCAGATAGTCAGATTCCCACTTGCTCATTTTAATATAAAGCTCCCCTTAGCCTTATCACTTTGTTTTGATGATTTAATAGAGACTGAACATATATCAAAAGGTGGATACAAGTCTGAGAAACTTGTACTTTAGTTTTTAGAGAAATAATGAATTTCTTGAATGGTGGCCAACATGTAGTCCTTGGATGAGAATTCAGAATTTATAACTATTAGTTTAGTGCTTTATCCACCATAAAACACTCTCTTAGTCTTCAAGGATACACTACGAAAAGTAAAAGGGCTTACTGCACATGGGTAAGTGTTATCACAGATAATAGCAGTAAGACATGGAAGATCATCTCTGTGTATTGCGGGGTCTCCTCTGAACACAGCCTAATCCAGACTGATCCAAACAGAGAGCAGAAAAATGAGGTTTAACTTTACAAGCCATTTCTAAATGCTGAGTGGAAAAGAGTTTTGGAAAAAAACTTTAATAAGACAAACAGAGTGGGAGTAACCCAATGCTTGGTTGCTTTTCCCCTTGGGGAAACAGGAAACAGTACAGTAAAAGCCCAGTCTGATGAATAGCAGTTGGAAATCTCTTAAAATTACCTTTCTCACTCAATTTCACACTTGAACATCTAGGCTCAGCTCAGCCCAGGCAGTTCAAAGATGCATGAAAATGAAAAAATAATGAGGATTAAAAGAAAAGTCAGTTTTAGTTTTGGGGTAAGGAGAGGCTCAGCTCTCATTTCATGCCCACTGACTTGCTCCGTTTGATGAGCATTACAGCTCAGCCAGCCAATGCAGAGAGGGATACCGAGCAGGAGTTGTGCATTTGATCCCAACTGTGTGATGCTGGGAGCGCTAGAAGACCTCTCTGAACTTCTGTGAGCCTTCGTTCTCAGCACAGTGTGAGAGGATCTCCACAGAGTAATCGTATTTTCTGCTGAGAGAATATTTCGTAATGAAAAATTATCAGTTCCTAAATATCTTACTCTTGTACTCACATTTCCTTTTGGTATTGACACCATTTTCTTATTCCAAGACCAAACGATACCACACAGAAAAAGAGCAAAAATGCAACGATCACCGGCCAGGATATCCCATCTTTAGGTCTATCAAGCTCAATACCTGAAAAAGACATAGAGAAAGATGAACCTCAGTGGGGGTTGTTCACTGACTGCAATCGCACTCTGAGGGCACGTCTATGCCTGTCAATTATGTGTCCTAACAGAAATGCTTATGGATATAAGGCATATATATGCATTGTGAACATTGTATATCTTTTTTATTACAAATGGGGGCATGCTATACATCCTGTTCTGTCCTTGGCTTCTTGAAAAAACATTCTTGGAATACTTTCCATAGCAATGCATACAGATTTACAGCATTTTATTAAATGACTGGATAATTCCCTAATGGATCCACCATAGTTTATTTAATTGGTTTCTTAACATTAAAAAGTTAAATTATTTCCAGGCCTTTGTTATTTCTAACAACACTCCAGTGAAATTTCTACATTCCAGATAAATAGTTAGACATTTAAATCACATGGATCATTTGGGGAAATTTTTTTAAAGATTTATTTATTTATTTGAAAAGCAGAGTTACAGAGGCAGAGAGAGAGAGAGAGAGAGAGAGAGAGAGAGAGTGACAGAGGGAGACAGAGAGATCTTGCATCCACTGGTTCACTCCCCAAAGGGCCACATTGGCCAGGACTGGGCCAAGCTGAAGCCAGGAGCCAGGAACTCCTTCAGGGTCTTCCAGGTGGGTTCAGGGGCCTATGATTTGGGCCATCCTCTGCTGCTTTCTCAGGTGCATCAGCAGGGAGCTGGATCAGAACTAGAGCAGCCAGGAATTGAACCAGTTCATTTGGGAAAATATTATCTGGATTTTTTTTCATTGTTTAATTTATATGGTAAATTATTTATAGGCGGAGACAAGATTTTTTACCCAGTTTTCATTTTTATTATTTATTTGATCCAGAGAAAGTGAAACAAAGACAGAAGGAGAACAGTCACTCCCAGCTGCTGGTTCACTCCCCAGATGCTCACACTGGCTGGGAGACCAAAGCTGAGAGCTGGGAATGGAATCCAGGGCATCCATATGTGTTTGTGTCAGAGTCTGTATTAGCAGGAAGCTGCAGTCAAGAGATGGAGCTGGTGAAGGAACTGAGACACTCTGATGTGGGATATACTAATTAGAATGCTAACTGTTAGGCCAGTGCCCAGTCCTGCCCAGTTTTTATTATACTGCTTTTTGTATACCAAAAAAAAAAAAAAAAAAAGAGCTAAATTTAAAATATTAAAATATTAGTTGCCATTTTTAAAAATATTTTACATGGTTTGAATTGCAGTTAGCTCTGGCTAGTCAGTGCTTAAGATTTTTCCTTTACAAATAACACATTCAGGGATCCAAGGTCTTTCTTTGCTTATCCTAACTCAGCTCTGTCCATGTAAACACTGGGGGTATCCTGGAAGCTCATGTAGCTCTATATTACTTAAGCATATGACATTCTCATCTACACAAGAGGCTAGAGTTTACAGATCAAACCTCTAGAGTAGCATGATCACACACATGAACACACACACTCACAGCTTGCACAGATGGTCAACACAGTAGCAAACAAAGCTTTATTTTCATCAAGTCATTACACCATTTGGGAAATGAACCAGGGGATGGAAGACCTTTCTCGCTCTCTCTGCCTCTCTTTCTCTCTCTGTGTAACTCTTTCAAGTAAATAAATAAATCTTAAAAAAAAAAAAAAAAGACTTTAGGACCTTAGTTTTCAGCTCTGTTCCCAAGATCTGTGCAGGAGAATGCTCCAATGATCTGAAGTCTATACAGCCTTCTACAAGGCACAAACTTAGCACCCAGGTGGACATTTCATCACCTGAAGTGAGTTCCTCCACCCCTGAAGTGAAAGAGTTAATTATGCCTGTGAACTTACATTGGAATGATCCTAATAAGAAAGCAATACCTTGCTTTCTTATTATAAAAAATTAAGGGACTATATTATGAATTGGCAAGTTTTATTAATTAAATTATAGGAATACTTTTTGTCCCAAAAATATCTTTCTTGCATTGTTGTTTTCACAGGCCTGAAACATTTCTTGTTGTTTTTCAGCTGGCTAATTGTTATCTATTTTTCAGATTATAAGTTAAAGTCCTTTCCCGGCCTTCAATTAAAATCAGATCTTCCTGTTAAACTCTGTCAACACCTACCATAGTAGCTGTCACAAATTTATTTGTACGGTTATTTACCAATAAATTTAACATATGATTATTTACTTACTATATATTATCTCTAATAGATTATTCTCTTCAGAAGGCTAATGTTATCACTGTATACTCAATAAACAGCACAGTGCTTGGCAAATGGTAGGTACTCAGTAGAAATTTATTGAGTGAGTAAAACATTAAGATGCAAAACAATGGAAAATTATTTACCAGTGATATAGATATGATTATTTTTAGTAGATCCCCTGGCAGTTGTGGGAACTTCTGAAAATGTTCTGCTTGTGCTGGTGAAGACATCACCTGGGGATACAAGGGGAATAGCTGAGTGATCTTAGCAGCCATCTCACCTGATCAAGTGGTATAAAGTCACGGTTGGGTTTCTTTCATGTGTTATTGGAAGAGCTCAATTTGAATGGCCTGAACATCCCTACGATATTGTAAAACTTACTAAAGACCAACTTACATCAAGGTTGGGATCTTGAGATCTGTGTAACAGCAACTGAATGAATACTAAAGGATCGTCATGAGAAATATAAATGACATGGGACAATGCCACAAGTTGGAGTAATTGAAAGATAAGCCCGATCTCTATACCAGATTATCAGAAGTTCAGTTGATCAAAAACACCTATTCTTCCTATCCCAATGTGTTTGATAAGATGAATAAAACTACTTTGCAATGTCAGACCAGACATCTCCATGTTGACTGATCATTCCATTTTCTAATGAAAAATTAAAAATTAAAATACTTTTTTCAGCCGGTGCCGTGGCTCAACAGGCTAATCTTCCGCCTTGCGGTGCCGGCACACCGGGTTCTAGTCCTGGTTGGAGCGCCGGATTCTGTCCCTGTTGCCCCTCTTCCAGGCCAGCTCTCTACTGTGGCCCGGGAGTGCAGTGGAGGATGGCCCAAGTGCTTGGGCCCTGCACCCCATGGGAGACCAGGAGAAGCACCTGGCTTCTGCCTTCGGATCAGCGAGATGCGCTGGCCGCAGCGGCCATTAGAGGGTGAACCAACGGCAAAGGAAGACCTTTCTCTCTGTCTCTCTCTCTCACTGTCCACTCTGCCTGTCAAAAAAAAAAAAAAAAAACAACTTTTTTCTCAGATGTACTGACTAAAAAGTTGCTATTTTGTAGATTTCCTTTTGAAATATACTAGAGAAAAATCTAAAGCTTAGTCTCTGACTAATTTCCTTGAGTGACTGGGAAGAATTTTGATTTTCATTGTCATTTTTATCATCAAGATACATTTTTAAGTGCCCATCTGAAATTGGCGTCTTATTGGTTGTTGCTTTCCCTCCTCACCCAAGTAGAAAAGATCACTACCTTTAATGTCCCCGAATCTTCCTCAGGTACTCACCATGAAGGGTTGAGCCTGTGTTGGAGGAGGATGAACTGTATGTTTCGCTGGATGTCCATGAAATTGCTAGAGGAAGAAGATATTGGAAGACTCAAACTATAGAACACCAGTTATTCCATTTTATCTTCATAATCTATAGTTGACTTGGACAATTAAAAAAAAAGGTGTTAATAAATGCTTACAACTGGAATTTGTATATATGCGCATTGTGTATGTATCCATGCACAATCATCAAATTACCTGTATATTTGTGGAACGCTAATTTAAATGATTAAATTATGAACCTTGTGTATTTCTTGGGTGGGTGAGATTAAACTTTTGCGCATTATGATGCTGCTGAACGTGTAGCTTGCAGTGCCCTGCACTTTTCTCCCAAGGCCACTGAAGTTACATGTTTCTGCCTAATATATTTGCTACTGGTGATGAAGACAGATACTGTCACTTGTAGAGCCCTATTTTTGTATAATGGTAGAAGTTTTGAATTTTATGGGGTATTTTGTCAAGTACTGAAATAAAGATGACTTCACCATTTTCACCAAAAAAAAAAAAAAAAAAAAACGAAAAAAAAAAAATAAATGCTTACAACAAGATCATTGATTAAACCGTCCTATAGCATACATTACAATGTCCCCCAAAGAAAGGGGTAGATGAGGGGTGCTTGTGATCCAGGTGTCTCTAGTGAAAATGTTTTTTTTTTTCTTTTCTGTCACCATTATTTTTATTTTTAAAGAAACATTTTAAAGTCAAAAAAGAAGTAAAGATATAATGTAGCTACAAAGGACAGTCCCTCCCAAGAAAGCATTACACTAACATATGCCACGGTTCTTCAGTTCATATTTTTCCCCAAAGAAATCTTTTATTTAAGTAATACAAACTTCATGCACTTCTTAAATACAACTTTAGGAACATAGTGGTTCTTCCCACTGTACCCACTCTTCCACCCACAATCCCATTACTCTTCCTCCTCCTCTCCTATTCCCAGTCTTATTTTTTACTATGATCTATTTTCAGTTAACTTTATACACAGAAGATTAACTTTATACCAAGTAAAGAGTTCAACAAATTGTATGAATAAAAAAAAATTCCTCAACAGTTGAATCAAGGGCTATTCAATGTCATTGCGTCTCAAAGTTGATTTCACTTCCTTTTTTTAAGTGTTTTTTTTTTTTAGAAACTTAACTTTATTTTTTAAAATCTTTTTAAAATATTTATTTATTTATTTATTTGAAAGGCAGAGTTTCAGAGAGGCAGAAGCAGGGAGAGGGAGGTGAGGAGAGAGAGAGAGAAAGTTTTCCTTCTGCAGGTTTACTCCCTAAATGGTCTCAACCGCCAGAGCTGGGCCAATACAAAGCCAGGAGCCAAGAGCTTCTTCTGGGTCTCCCACATGGGTGCAGGGGCCCAAGGACTTGGGCCATCTTCTACTGCTTTCCCAGGCCATAGCAGAGAACTGCATTGGAAGTGGAGCAGCTGGGACTCGAACTGGACTTTTATGGGATGCTGACACTGCAGGTAGTGGCTTTACCTGCTATGCTACAGCACCAGCCTCCTTAATTAACTTTAAAGAAGAACCCAAGAGGGGCTGGCCCTGTGGTACAGTAGGTTAATCCTCCACCTGCGGTGCCGGCATTCCACATGGGCGTGGGTTCAGGTCACGGCTGCCCCTCTTCCAGTCCAGCTCTCTGCTATGGCCTGGGAAAGCAGTAGAAGATGGAACAAGTGCTTGGGCCCCTGCATCCACATGGGAGACCAGGAAGAAGCACAGCTCTGGCCGTTGCGGCCATCTGGGAAATGAAGCAACGGAAGGAAGACCTTTCTCTCTGTCTCTCCCTCTCACTGTCTATAACTCTACTTCTCAAATAAATAAATAAATATTTAAAAAAAAAAAAGAAGAACCCAAGAATGATACATCTTTTGCTATAACTTATGAGACATAAGAGTATCCTCTACTTAATACACTAATATGAAGTAAATCTTTGAGAACAAGTTTTACTATTAACTCTCATAATGCAACTCTTTGAGGACAGAGATCCTGCATGGGAAGTTAGTGCACTGTGACTCCTGTTGTTAATTTAACAATTAACACTCTTATGTATGATGTCACTGATCACACGAGGCTCTTGACATGAGCAGCCAAGGCTATGGGATCCTTTTGAATCCACAAACTCCTTCAGTATTTAGACAAGGCCATGTGCAAAGTGAAAGTTCTCTCCTCCTTCCAGAGGAAAATATGTAAGGATGGTTTGAATGTAGCCAGTGCTATTATTTAAAGGTTTCATCTCCAAAATTCTGGTAGCATTAGGAGTTGAGGCTTGTAAGAAGTTATTGAGGGGCTGGCGCAATGGCGCAGTAGGTTTATCCTCTGCCTGTGGCACCAGCATATCCCATATGGGTGCCGGTTCTAGTCCCGGCTGCTCCTCTTCCAGTACAGCTCTCTGCTGTGGCCTGGGAAGGCAGTGGAGGATGGCCCAAGTCCTTGGGCCCCTGCACCAATGTGAGAAACCGGGAAGAAGCACCTGGCTCCTGGCTTCGGATTAGCGCAGCTCTGGCCATTGTGGCCATCTGGGGAGTGAACCAGTGGATGGAAGACCTTTCTCTCTGTCTCTCCCTCTCACTGTCTATAACTCTAACTCTCAAATAAAATAAATAAATAAGATCTAAAAAAAGAGGTTATTGGGCCATGAGGACTCCTCTCATGAATGATATAACAATTCTTGTAGAAGAGAATGCAAGCAGCGTTTGGCCTGGGCTTGCTGCCTTCTGCAATGTGAGGAGCCAGCAGGATGGCCCCACAGATTTCCAGTGCCTTGATCCTGGACTTCTCAGCCTTCACAACTGTTAGCTAATAACAGACTCTGTAATTCTGTTTGTTAAAGCAGTACAAATACACCAAGACAGAAATTGGTACCAGGGGTAGCCTGTTGCTATAACAAATACCTAAAAACCTTGACTGGGAAATGGGCACATGATGGAGCAGCTTTGAAGTGAATGCTACACAAGTTCTGTACTGCCAAGAGCACTGTAGGTGATTCTGGAGAGGACTCAGAAGGAGAGCAGAGCTGTAGACAGCCAGCCTTCTTAGTGATGATGGACATGACCAAGATGATGGTAGAAATAGGGACAAAAAAATGCTATTTTGATGGGGCCTAGGGAAGAAATGAGAAAAATCTTATTGGAAAATGGGGGAAAAGGCATCCTTATTATAAAGTGGAAAATAATTTGACTGCATTATGTCCACATCCTAGGAGTTTGTGGAGGGTAGAAGTTCTGAGTGATGGATAGACTATTTGGTGGAAGAAATCTCTAAGCAGAAAATTGTCGCCTGGCTGTATTTAACTTCTCTAGAGCTTTGTTGCTTCTCTTAACTTACATTGACATCCAAGAAGGGAAAATAGTTAACAATGGAATCAAAATGGAAGCCGAATGTAAAGATTTAGGAAATTCTTAATCTGGTCACGTAAAGAATGAAACCGTATGTTTAGAAGAGAAAACCAAGGCTGTGGCCAAGTGAATATTTCATACAGAGATCATCGTGAATAATAGAAGGAAGACAAATTGTCTTTCATGACAATGAAAGAATGACATGGAAGGCATTCCAGAGATCTCCCAGGGTACTGTGCACATCACAGGGCCTCAAGGACAGAACAGGTTCAAAGGAGGATCTCAGAGCACTTATGGGACCTCAGAGCTTGCTGCCCCTGCTTTCTGGCATGTTGCTCCTTGGCAGCCCCAGCTGTGGCTCAGGTTGGCTCAAGTGAGAATTGGTACCCATTTCCAGAAGGTGCAACCTGTAACTCTTGACAATATCTGCGTGCCACTTATTCTAGGGGCTTACAGAGTGCAAGAATCTTGGAGGCATGTCCTCTTCCCCCTGCATTTCAGATGACATCTCTGACAGCCTCCAAGTCCAGGCAGACACTTGCTACAGGGGCAAAGCTACTGCAGAGAGCCCCTAATAGGCCAGTGCCTAGCAAAGTTGTGGGAGCAGTCACTCCTGACTCCTCAGATCTATAGGGACACCAGCATGCAACACTAGCCTGGGAGAGCTGCAGGCACCTGACTGCAACCACCGAGAGCCGCTATGTGGGCTGTGTCTGGAGCCTTGGGACCCCGACTCCGACTTCAGTGTGTCTGGGAAGCAGACAAGGACATCATTCTCAAGTCTGAAGATCTAATGTTGTCTAGGTTTAAATTTTTTAAGTTTTATTTATTTATTAATCTGTGATGGGAGAGGGAGAGGAAGAAAGAGAGAGGAAGAGACATAGCAAGGGAGACCTTCTGTCTTGTTATTCTCCAAATGGCCACAGTGGGGAGTCACACGTGGGTGACATGGACTCAAGTACTCCAACCATCTTCTGCTTTCCCAGGCACTTTAGCAGGAAACTGGATTAGAAGCAGAGCAGCTGGGACTTGAATCAGCACTTTGATATAGGATGTTGGTGTTGTAGGCCACAGCTTTACCCACTGTGACACAACACTAGCTCATGTAGCCTGGGTTTTAGATTTACTTGGGATCTTCACTCCTTTTGTAACCAAGTCCTACTGTCTTCACTGTGGCAATTGCAAGCCAACTCCTTTCTAAGCATCAATTCACTGAATTAAGAGTGGCACCAGGGTCAGGTGGGCCCTGCAGGGTACTGTCAGAGCTCAATTATCACTCCTCTAGCTCACATTCTGAGGCTAGACTTAATTGAGGTGTTTTTCAGAAACTTCAAGCCATGTTCAAACAGAGTAATAACTATCTTCCCATAGACCCCAGCCTGGCTGGAACCCACCTTACCATCACATCTGTAGAAAAGCACACTGGCATTCTGTTTCTGACCAATCAAAGGAAGACTATGAGTGCTGTGCACCAACCAGAGACCCACAAATGAGCTGATCACACCTTGTTCATCCCTAGCTTTGAACTAGAATATTCACTGGGGAGTCCAGGAATTGACCAGTGCATTGCAAAGACACTCCTGCTGTCTTCTGATGGCCGCAGTGTCAGTTATTGGCTTGATGCATGTTGGGTAAGTGCACTCAGTTTTAGGGGTTCTATAACTGTTCCTCTAAATTGCTGTGGGGGTGTTTTGCAACACTTTCTTATGTATCTCTCCCTTTCAGAATAGAAATAAATATCTGTCTCACACTTGTCCCACCATGGTATTTTGGAAGCATATAACTCATTTTATTTCATAGGCTTGGAGTTGGAAGGGAATTTGCTTCAGGATGAATTGTATCTGTGAGTCTCATCCATCTCTGACTTAGATGATATCTAGATGGGACTCTGGACTTTAGACTTTAAATTTGATGCTGAAACACATTACATCTTTTGAGGTATCAGAATGGAATGGATGTGTTTTTTTTTTTTTTGAGTGAGAAGGACATGACTTTTGGGGGGCCAGGGATCGATTACTGTAGCTTGAATGTGCCACTCCCAAAATTCATGTGTTGCCAATTTGATGGTGGTAAGAAGTGGGACCTTGAAGAGGTACAAGACCACAAGAGCTCTTACCTCATCAATGGAACTAAGGCCTTTAGATAAGAGGCTTCATGGAGCATTCATACCTTCCCTGCCATTTTTTGCTATGTAAAGATACAGTAATAATGTCCTCCCTGGGGCTGGCACTGTGGTATAGTAGATTAAGCCTCTGCCTGCAGAACTGGCATCCCATGTGAGCACTGGATCACATCCCAGCTGCTCCTCTTCTGATCCAGCTCCCTGATAATGGCCTGGGAAAGCAGTGGAAGATGGCCCAAGTGTTTGGGCCCTTGCACCCACATAGGGGATCCAGAAGAAGCTCCTGGCCCCTGGTTTCTGATCAGCCTAGCTCTGTCCATTGTGGCTATTTAGGGAGTGAACCAAAAAATGGAAGGCCTCTCTCTGTATCTCTCTCTCTCTGTTTGTAATTTTGCCTCTCAAATAAATAAATAAATAACTTTTTTTTTTTTTTAAAAGAATGCCCTCACCAAATGTCAGGGTCTTGATCTTAAATTTCCCAGTCTCCAGAACAGTTGGAAAATAAATTTCGGTTTTTTATAAATAATCCAGTCTGAGGTATTCTGTTATAACAGCACAAATGGACTAAAGGTAGCCACTTGGAAGCAGGAAGAGGGACTGGCAGGCAAACACAGAGAGCATGTTCTGACTATTCTCAGGCATAACCCATAGATGAGCCAGAAGAATGGGATGGAATGAAGGCTCAGGTGTCTTATGGTAGTCTTTAGTTGAGAAAAGGTGCCAGGAAGGCGTTGAATACCTTTTTAGAACATGCACAAAAGGAAGACAGCTTCTACTGTGGGTCAGCTGACATCCTTGTTCAGCCGTCAATAGAGCTGCATGGGCAGTGAGTGGTCAGACCCCTATGGTCGAGGCTCTGGTAGGTGCAGGGTTAATTCTTTTCAAGCATTCCGAGGCAAATCTTTCCTTTGAGTGGCTGGTAGCAAATTCAGGCCATGCATATGGCTTTTGAAATAGATCTATCAGCCTGAGTATTGCCCCATCTCAAGCAAGGAAGTTCCATTTCTTGGCAGGTTCTACATATCTGTATCTGATAACAGGCATCCAACATAATGCAAAGTAAAGTAACTACAGTATAAGGTTATAATCAGTAGAAAGATACCACATTCCTTTATTTAAACATTAGCATACACATTTTTTTCAGCTAAGTGCTTTCTTGAGTGTCAAGACCAAAATGCAGAAGCAAAGCCAAAACAAAACAAAACAAAGATTTAAAAATACTCTTAGCCTTCCCTTTTCTCCTTTTCTCCCTGGATGTCGACAGCAGCTACAGCTGTTGACAGAGCTATGTTATCAGGCCCTTCCAAAGAAGCATAGGTAAATGGTTTTAGGGATTGCTCACAGGACAACCCGTCACGCACAGCTATTTTGAGTCTGACTATGTCAAGGAGAGACACTCTTATTATCAATATAATTCTCTGACCCTGTACATGTGACTGACTAATTTTTTTTTTGTTGTTCTTGGCAGTTACTAAGGTCTATACACGATGATGGATTGGGCTTTTCTTTTAATGCCTCTTTAATGATTTATTTATTTGAAAGGTAGAGCAACAGAGAGGGAAAAAGATGAGGAGAAGGAGGTAGAAGAGGAGGAGGGGAGAAAGAGAGAGAGAGAGCAAAAGCGCAAGAGAGTGAGCGTGAGCTGGTTCAGTCCCCAAATGGCCACAATAGCTATGTTTGGACCAGACCAAAGCCAAGGTAAGGAACTCCATCCTAGTCTCACACATGAAAGCACTTGAGATATCATCTTCTGCCTTCCCAAAAACAAGAGCAGGAAGCTGGATGGGAAGTGGAGCAGTTGGGACTAGTGCTGGCATTCCAACATGGGATGCCTGTTACAAGCAGTGGATTAACCTCCTGAGCAGGCCCTCTTAATCTCCATTTTAATGATCAAGCTATTGGTCTGGAATATGATTGACAAACTCATTAACTGACAACCCATTAAAAAGCTATTTGGTGGGCCAGCGCTGTGGTGTAGCAGGTAAAGCCACTGTCTGCAGTGCCGGCATCCCATATGAGCACCAGTTTGAGTTCTGGCTGCTCCTCTTCCACTCCAGCTCTCTGCTGTAGCTTGAGAAGGCAGTGGAGGATGGCCCAAGTATTTGGGCCCCTGCAGCTGCGTGGGAGTCCTGGAAGAACCTCCTGGTTCCTTGCTTCAGATTAGCTCAGCTCTGGCCATTATAGCCATCTGGGGAGTGAACCATAGGATGGAAGACCTCTCTCTCTCTCTCTCTCTCTCTCTCTGCCTTTCGAATAAATAACTCTGCCTTTTGAATAAATAAATAAATCTTTAAAAAGAGAGAGAAAGCAAATGGGACTAGTCCTGGATTTATGTAAGATTAGGAAGAAGGCAGTTTGTTCTGGATGGCCTTATAGTGTTTTTTATTTTTTTTCAATATGGTGTCTCCTTAACTTCTTATTTTCAGAGCTTAATGTCTTTATTTTATAACACTTTAAAGTGTGTTTGCATCTTTTTAAAGTGTATTTGCAATAGGGATAGGATAATTGGATGTATGTTAACATCTAAATTATTGTGCTATCCTTTCAAGGAAAATGGTATTTAAAATCAAAAGATGTTCCATTTCATGTTTATTATCAATATAGAACATTTTGTAATGATTAGTGACATTCAGACACCAATAGTTTTTTTTTTCACCTAATGCAGAGTGTCAGTCTTTTCTAGGCAATTCATGGGAGGATGATACCAGCAGCACATTAATACAAGTTACCAAATTGGCAATACTTAAAATTATGAAATTATTTGACCATTTCCTAAACCTTCTTTTCTTATTTATTTATTTATTTTTGGACAGGCAGAGTGGACAGTGAGAGAGAGAGACAGAGAGAAAGGTCTTTCTTTATCATTGGTTCACCCCCCAATGGCCGAAGCTAGGAGCCAGGTGCCTCTCCTGGTCTCCCACGCGGGTGCAGGGCCCAAAGACTGGGCCATCCTCCACTGCACTCCTGGGCCACAACAGAGAGCTGGCCTGGAAGAGGAGCAACCAGGACAGAACCCGGCGCCCCGACCGGGACTAGAACCCAGGGTGCCGGCGCCGCAGGCGGAGGATTAGCCTAGTGAGCCGCGGCGCTGGCCTATAAACCTTCTTTTTAAACTGGTGTAAAGCTTTTTTGTAAAGTGTAAAAACATTCCTAAAAATAATGCCCAATACAATTAAACTACAAAATCCACATTGGAAAAGTACGGAGTTGGTTTTCTAAGCCTGATCTTAAGCGATCTGGGGGGATTGTGTGAGATGTGAAGAGAAAGGAGTTTCCGTGGGGCAGGCATTTGGTAGAGTGATTGAGACAGCACTTGAGACCCCTGCATCCCATATTGCAGTGCTTGTGTTCAAGTTTCTGCTTCACTTCAGATTCCAGCTTCTTGCTAATTGCACACCCTGGGAGGCAGCAGGTATGGCTCAAGTACCTGGGTCCTGCCGCCCACATGAGAGCCCTGGATTGAGTTCCTGACTCCTAGCTTTGGCCTGACTCATCCCTTACCAGGGGTTTTTGGACAGTGAACCAGTAGACAGAAGATCTCTCTGTCTCTCACTCTCCTCTCTGTCTCTATTCTCTCTCTCCTCCGGCCTTCAAATAAATACAATAAATAAAAATTCAGAGAATAAGTTCCCAGTTGATGGATTCAATAAGGATTGAAAGGAAAAACTCAAGACCAAAAATATATTCCAAACAAGAGTCAGCAAGACAAAGAGATGTGCACTTTTTGTATTGATGGCTCCCACAGGAGACACGGGGGAGAGAGAGAGGTATTCCTGTAGAATACTGCTTATAGACCCCTAGAGCTAGCTTTCTCCAATGACACATCATTCACTAAGACAATACTTTTCTGAAAGCCCATCTACTCTCCCATTTAGATATATAATTTTAGAACATATTCAAAATCGCCACCTGCCATTCTTTTTTTTTTTTTTTTTTGACAGGCAGAGTGGGCAGTGAGAGAGAGATAGAGAGAAAGGTTTTCCTTTTGCCATTGATTCACCCTCCAATGGCCGCCGCGGCCGGCGCGCTGTGGCCGGCGCTGATCTGAAGCCAGGAGCCAGGTGCCAGGTGTTTCTCCTGGTCTCCCATGGGGTGCAGGGCCCAAGCATTTGGGCCATCCTCCACTGCACTCCCTGGCCACAGCAGAGAGCTGGCCTGGAAGAGGGGCAACCGGGACAGAATCCGGTGCCCCGACCGGGACTAGAACTTGGGGTGCCGGTGCCGCAAGGTGGAGGATTAACTTATTGAGCCGCGGCGCTGGCCCAGCCACCTGCCATTCTTAAGGTCCGTGGGGGGGTCTCAGCAGGATTATATTGCTGTTGTTTTTTTATTTAATTGAAATATTCTGTGTTCTTCAAGATACTTTCATATTTGTCAAATATATAGGCTAGTTCTTTAAACCTTTTGAGTACTCATGTTCAATGAAATCTATGAATGGAACAATATTTTGGCATTTGGAAGGTAAACAGCAGCTTGACTACTAACCTTCTCTAGAACATCAAGATCACCTGGAAATGTGAACATGGGGAATACCGTGCAGTTGGAGCTTCTCAAGTATATTCCTGTAGCCTTTCTTGAGCATAATTTCAGGTTCTTCCAGAATTTCTTTAAATTTAGCTTTTGATAAAGTTCATCCAAGGAAGAAACTATGCAAGATAGCAAATCATTCTACTGCAAAATGTTTCTCTTCTATGTAAAAGCAGGATCAACTTCAATAACAGTATTTTTCCTTTAGTTGTAATAACTTTTTTGACATTCATCTGTGACCACTTTATCATTGTCACTGCTATTACAACATGTTAGAAATCTTTTCCTTTTGTAGGAAAATCCCCTGGAGTGTCGTATCAAGACCATAACTAGCTGATGTGTGGCCACTCTTCCTCTTGTAAAACCACAGATGATTTGTCACCCTTGTAGAATTCCTGTGGTGAATTGAATTTTCCTAGAATTCTGGCATTGTTTTTTTACAATGATGAATCTTGCTTAAGGCAGTTTGGTCCTTGATTTTATTCTATAACAATGGCAGAGGTGGCAAACAATATCCAGAGATTCGGGGTCTGAGGAGGGCCTGGATTCTCAGTAATCGTAGTCTTCTGCCTATCTTCCTCTTCAAAGTGAATTGTACTAGGCTAGGACCATGCCTACCACCAGCATTTACCTACCAGTTCTAGCCCCTATTCCCACCCTTCCCATGACCACCTGGTCTTCAGACACGGCTCTCATGCTCCTCCTGCTCTTGAGAACCATGATTTTCCCACACACTTTGGAAGTGTGAGGCTTGTGCCCTGGCTGTGGAGAAATCTGTGATGAGCCCAGGTACTTCTATTTTATTATATTATTTTTGTAGGTTGTTAAAAAATAAACTGTTTATAAAACTTCTGCATATTTGTGATGTGATGATCCATTATATGTATGTATTGTATAACACCCAATCAGGGCAAGTATATTCATGCTTACAAACATTTAACATTTCTTTATAGTGAAAGCATCCAAAATCCTAGAAGATAGAATTTTAAATCAGATGAATAAATCTTTAATTTGAAATTCATCTAACAGGAGCTAGGCAACAGAATGGGAGAAGAACAGTATTTTAAAGATGAAAAAAATGGAATGAGATGTGAGCCAACACATAAGAGATTTTAGAAGTTGCGGACAAATATGGTGAATTTAAAGGGACAGTGTGCAAGACAACAGGGAACAGAAGTACTGCAGTGTTTATCATACAGCCTAAAATAGAAGCAGTGGCCAGCAATGCTGTAGGAACTGGCATTGCTGGGTTTTCGCCATGACTCTCAGACCCTCCTCTCTAGCCTCTCACTTGTCCCTCTGCCTGTGAAAAACACAATGATTTGCCAGGAAATTAGTGGGTACAGCTACCAAGAGCCTGAGAAGAACTAACCAGGACCAGAGGTAGAATAATAAATGCATTTAAAAGATTTAAGGAGCAGGGTAGGTAAATTGTAAAGCATAAGGAATGCATGGTCAAGAAACAGAATAAATTTTCCTTGTGAGATCTATAAGGCATTGTATGTGTGTGTGTGTGTGTGTGTGGTGGTGGTCAACTTGAACTTGTTGAATTTGATAATAGGGTGAGCTGGAGGCATTGAGACCCATGGAGACCCACATCATTTTACTGCTTGCTTAACTTAGATATATTGCCTGGTTTGAATGTGGCTTTAGGCTCCACTGGACCAGGAGGATGGAAAGGGAAATCAGAAAGAAAAAGTAATTAAGATTAAATTTCCTGCTCCATGGCCTGATCACCTGAGTGTCACAATGAAAATGTGTTCCAGGGTGCATTAACCTTATATATTTTGGGTATTTTGATGGTCAGATTGACTATTCCATCTCAAAGGTGGTTAAATGAAGATATGCATTTGTGTATTTCAGATTGTAGGGAACTCAGAAACTGAACTAGGATTTAGATTCCAATATTCTTGAATCTCAGCCCAGACCTCTTCAAGTTGATAAATAAAATGACAACAAAAGAATCTACCCAAACATGTGCTCATAAATGTGGATAAACACAATATATCAGACCTGTGTAGTGATATGCAAATACATATGAGCTATGCAAAACACACACACAAGCCAAATTTCCCGTAAAACATATTCACAAATAGTGAGGGCCCTAGAAACACTGATAGTGGATTTATTTCACCAGAAAATCATTATCATCCTTTTGCTGCCACTGAACATTTCATAACTACTGAAATAAACAGACTGAGGGAAAAATATTATTACCAACGCCAATCACGTATCTTGCCAAATGCATCATCCAATATTGGATGTCACATTACGGTCCAATCCCACAAGTAGAAACGTGTTTCAGAAACAGTTTGGGAGTTAGCAATCAATATTAACTTGTTGTATCCTAATGTGTTTTCGTGAACGATTATAAATAGAACGATGTACTGCTGGGGACTTCTTCCTCTAAGTTTGTGGATAAAAAGTGACAACTGGCTAATGAGCTCTTCTCATCCTTGCATAAGCAACCAAGTGTGTCTGCACTGCCAGAGGAAAAACCCTTTGTGGGACTTTAGGGTCCTTTTCTAGGTTCCACCTTTTCTAAAGCCTCTTTTATGATAAGGATGATAGACATGTCTGAGGAGAGATGAAATTTTCAAATGAGAAAAGGAAAAATGTGAAGGGCCACAGCCAGTTCATTTATTATGAGATTATTAATAAGACAAGAGCATACTGTGTAAGTTATACACCAAAAATCCTTTCAGTTCCACAACTTCTGGGGCAGAAAATACTTGGGTAACCTCTTTGCCTCACATGCATATACAAGATGGCAAAGATTTATTTTGGCATTCCTGGCACACATGATGCTGAAATCCATACAAAGTTTTTTCATAATACACAATTTCTGGGAACTTTTCAAAGACCCATGTTTGCCTGGATTTCTTTTTTTCCCCCAAAGATAAACATCTTTTAACTCTATTTTCCACTAATTTTTTGAAGGGACCTTATATTATAATGACAACATAAATGAGCCAAACAAGCTAAAAGTTCAAAATATTCCAACTAAACAGATCATTTCTTTCCACTGTGTGAGCCAGGACTCAAATCTAGGCACTGCAATGCAGGACCCGGGTATCCCACCTGGAGGCTTAACTCCTAGGCCAGATACCTACTGTTGATATCTACTCCTTTGGCCAGATGTCTGCTTGTTTTAACCCAAAACAATTTTATTAGGATTCATTTATACTCTTATATGGTTGTTATCCACTCAGTTTTCATTGCTCTATTCTTTGTTATTTTATGAATATTCTACAACTTATTCTCTTTAACCATGTCCATTTTGATTGTTTATAATTTTTATTAACAGAATTTTCCCCCAATATTTGTGTAGATATTTCCTGCATACACCTATTACCTTTTGTGGGTGTATATATATATATATATATATGGAAATAATTTCTGAGCTCTAAGGTATACACATGTCCAGCTTTAAAATACAGTGCAATGTGATGGAAAACGATAACAATTCATACTCCCATCAGTAATATATAAGAAAATATATTTATAGGATGTTGAATAAATCCTGCTCAGCAATTGGCAATATCAGACTTCTTACTTTTTGCCAACTGATAATGTGAAAAATGGTTTTCTCCTTCTGGTCTCCATCTACATTTTATGATTAGAAGAGGGATTAAGCATACATTCCTTTCATCCACTTATATTCATGTATTACGTTGTGCATTTTTGTATATTTTCCATTGCTTTTCATATTTTTGTTATAGACATAGAAATTCTTTGTAAACTGTTGATTTTGATTCTTTGTTAATTTTATATTCTTGATCTCTTTTGAATTATATGTATGGCAAATATTTTCTCCTAGATTATAGCTTTCATTTAAAACTTTTTTAAAGGTATCTTTATGAGCACAGTTTTCTTAATTCTATCCTAATTTTTCAACTTTTTTTTACAATTAGTGCTTATGTGTCTCTGTTATAACCTTCCCCACTCTAAACCCTGGAGGAAATTCACTTTTATTTTATTACGTGTTCTGATTTTACTTTTGATATAAAAATTTTAAACTATATGGAGATTTTTATGTAATATGAATGGTAAGAGTGAATTTTAATGCTTTTTTCTTATAAATAAAAAATATACACAGGTTCATTTGTTGAAGCAATCCTTCTGTCACCTGCCAACCCATTTTTAACATATTTATTTGTGGATTTCTTCCTATGATCTCCCTTCTGAACACTGCCTTTTCAGTTCCTGTAATTGGGCACTGAGTTCGCATGTATCTATTGCATCATTAACATATTTAAAAAAAGAACTATGTTAAATTATAGAGTCGTGCATTGACTTATGATGCAAGAGTATGTTGTGAATTCAAGACGATGATTAGTTCAACTCTTTGAGCCTGAGGTTTCCGAATGAGATCACATAAATAATGTTACAAAGAGCAGTATCATGCATATTCCTTTTCTCTCTTTATTTCCTAAGAACAAGTTCCCCGTGGTGAGACGACAAAGCTGGTTGGTATAAAAGACATTTAATGGTTTTAAAAGTACAACTTAATTGCTTTCCAAAAGGACAGACACATTTGCTCTTAATGGCAAAGTGCCTCGCTGTTAGGTTACAACCTCTACATCCCCGGCAGGCAGTATGTTCTGTCCTCTGCTCCAGTCACCTCCCTCGTCACTGGCCCACCACACTGAGCATTTTCTTATTACCACCACAAGCAGAGTATTTCCTCTTCAGGCCCTGTCCATGCCTGTGTCCATTCAGCACTCACAGACCTGCTGGCCAGTTGGCCAATTACAGCAACAACCAATCCATTTTTGCCTCATACTGGACTCCCTCTTCTCATTTTTATTAGTGACATGCATGCTCTTCCTAGTTCGCTCTTTACGCCCGCACCTTACAGTTTGTTCTTTATGCCTCATTGCTTGTCTCTTTGCTAAGATGGTGTGCTTCTCAAGACTTTCCAAGACCAGTCCATTTATAATGGCAGCCTACCCTCACCCTTGATTCTCACCATCTCCTTTCCTAGCTTTGTTTTCCCGCTATCACTGACCACCATTTGTCTGTCTCTCCTCCAGAATTTGGAAGTGAGATCTTTTTTGCTCAGAGATGTGTACCCTGAACCTATAATAATGCTCCAAATTTGGTAGATGTTTTTTCTCAGTATTTGCACATTTGATTATGTACTAGACACAAGGTAACTGTTCAATACATGTGTGGAATGAATGAATGAGACCCAGAGGACTCTGCAGGGCCCACGGTTATACTTAACATTTCCCGGCATCTATCTCACTGGAGGTCCTGGAGTAGCTGATGTCTTGGGTAGCCACGTGGGAATTGCTGGCTGAAAGACAAAATTATTTTTCAGAATCCAACTTTTTTATACAGCTGCAATTTAACTTTGCCTTGATGTGCTGAATTTTTAATCTATGTGACTTTGGGGAAATCTGAAATTGAAACTGTGCTTCCCTGGCAGGATTGGTCTGTGGCATATTAATATAGAGCAAAAGCTCTGTAGTTTATGTTCAATGCCAGCTTGTCACTGATTTGCTTTCTTTCTTTCTTCTTGTCACCATCTCAGATCACTGGGAAAATTGTAAGATTGCTTTCCTATTACCCTAAAACCCCTTGACAAATGAAAGAGACTGTGTAATAACAAACCAGCAACTCCTGTTTTTAAAATTACAGGAATTGTCAAATCAATATAGAGTCACTATAAAGTAACTCAAAACCAAAATATCAAGATCACATAGAAATTTTTTTTGCCCATATCTCAGTATTATGGAAACTACAGTAAAAATTGTGTTTTGTCTCTTTTGTTTTTTAAAAATGTATTTTCATTTTATTTGCAAAGCTGAATGACAGAGAGACACACAGGCCTTTCATCCACTCTCTAAATGCCTGCAACTTCCAGAGCTGTGCCAGTTGGAAGCCAGGAGCCTGGAACTCAATTGAGGTCTGGGTGGCAGGAACACAGACACTTGAGTCATTATTTGCTGCCTCTCAGGATGTGCACCAGCAAGAAGCTGGATTGGAACTGGAGGAGCTGGGACTCCAACAGGTACTATGATATAGATGGGGGCATTCTAAGCAGCAACTTAACCTCTGCTTGTCAGACAACTATCCATGCTTTGTCTTTTTGTGAGTCTTGGGATGCAAGGTTTGCTATACTCACTTTGAGAGGTGGTAGATGAAGGCATGTCCATGGGGGTCATTGAAGATGTAGCTGGATAGCCTACTTTGAAAACAAAATCACCAGATTGCTGTAAGTATTTACATTCACAAATTTATGTCATTAGATTTAACGAGCGCATGGATTATTAGAGTTGTGGGATGCAAGGTTTGCTATACTCACTTTGAGAGGTGGTAGATGAAGGCATGTCCATGGGGGTCATTGAAGATGTAGCTGGATAGCCTACTTTGAAAACAAAATCACCAGATTGCTGTAAGTATTTACATTCACAAATTTATGTCATTAGATTTAACGAGCGCATGGATTATTAGAGCTGGAAAGAATCTTAATGGATTCATAGTGCAGCATCATAATTTTATAAATGATGAAACTGCATCCAAAAGGTCTATGCTTGTGGTTACCTACTAATATTCAATATTATTTCTTTTCTATTAACTCAGTTCTCCTAATACCCAATGTGCTGTAGTCACACTTTGGTAAATTTTTTTAGTGTTCACTATGTGCCAGACTTTACATGCTTGGGATATTACAATAAGCAATAAAGACAAGGTCCTTGTTCTAATGAAACTTATACCACAGTGAATTAATAGTATAAAATATTTGGGCTGCAGCTGTGGCATAGCAGGTAAAGCTACCACCTGCAGTGCTGGCATCCCATACGGGTACCGGTTCAAATCCCAGCTGCTCCACTTCTGATCCAGTTCTCTGCTATGGCCTGGGAAAGCAGTGTAAGATGGTTTAAGTCTTTGGGCCTCTGCACCCACATGGGAGACCCAGAAGAAGCTCCAGGCTTTGGACTTTGGATCAGCTCAGCTCTGGATGTTGTGGCCATTTGGGGAGTGAACCAGCAGATAGAAGGTCTCTCTCTCCCTCTCTCTCTCTCCCTCTCCCTCTCTCTCTCTCCCTCTCCCTCTGCCTCTCTGTAACTCAGCCTTTCAAATAAAGAAATAAATCTTTAAAATCTTTAAAAAATAGTCTAAAATATTTTCATGTACCAAATTACAGTTTCTTACTTACTTCAGTTCCTTTTCCCCCTATTTTTTAAAAATTGAAAGGCAAAGTGCTGGTTCACTCTTCAAATGCCCACAACAGCCCAGTGTGGGCTAGTCCCAGGCCAGGTGCTAGGATCTCAAATTACATCTCCCACACAGGTGGCAGGAATCCAACTATCTTAGCCATCATCTACTGCCTCCCGAGATCTACATTAGCAGGAAGCTGGAATCAGAAGCAGAGCTAGGATTCAAACTCAGGGACTCTGATGTGGAATGCAGGTGTCTCAAGTAATGACGTAATTGCTATGCCAAATGCATGCACCTACTTCCATCCTTAGCTTGTAAAATTATCTCCATCTTTACACTATCTATTGCTTCCTACTCTCTTACTTTCCTTCTTTCCCACAGTGAAAGAATAGTTCATCTTCATTTTAAATTATCTGGAGATGAAGCAAGGTAGACTAATGAGGAAGAAAAATATCCAACTATACTCCTTGTTTATGTCTCCTTAAATGACCAATTTTGGGTATATTTTATGAATCTGTCTCCTCTCCAAAGCACACTTAAGGTAGCTTACATAAATATGCAATACAAGAAGTTAAAAACACTGAAGAGAAAGGGGAAATAAGGACAAGGAAAACATAGTTAGAAAAAAATCTGCTGAGTCCTGTTGAAATTGAGTGGGAACAGTACACAAAATGCATTTCCTGACACTCCTTATTTTTGGTAGATATGGCCCCACATTTGATCTGAACTTTGTAGCAGTAAATACTAAAAAATGAAGAGAATATATTATGTATTTATGACCATCATAAAGTATAAGTAGTCAATTTTCAGAGCTTTTTAAAAATTGTAATTAAAAGGAATATTTTCCTTGGTTTTCAGAAGAAGGTGGCTGCCTACTGTGTCCAATATCCTCAACAAGCCCCTGTGAGTATGATCGCTAGTATGTTTCGTGCATGGCATCCTACCTTCACAGGCACCTAAATTCTGGGAAAGGGTATACCTTAGATAGGAATAACATGGATAAGAAAATCTCTTAAAAATATATACATGGTAAATGAATAAACTGACATCATGGTTTATACATCTACAAGTAGTTTCCATACAGATATGATCACAATAATTGCTTCTGCAAAGCAGCATACCAATGAACTCCAAAGAGACACTTGCTACACAATGGCTCCATAAAATATGTCAGATATTGTAACATGCATCGGAGGCTGGCTCATCAGATGCTGCATCAGAGATGTAAAGGAATAGGCAGCAGAGGAGGGAAAGAAAGAAAATTTAAAAACAGGATATGCATAGTGGTGTGCACAACATCATTTGTACAAAAAGAACTTCTTGAGTGCCTACTGTACACTAGAATTGGGCTTGAAATGAACAGAAAGAGAAACTTTACCCCTGCCTTCATGGAGTTTATAGTTTAGCAAGAATAGGGGTCAGTGTGGCAGACGACTGGGCTGATCACCAATCCCACTCCTTTCTGGCACAGAGAGACTACCTTGCCCAGCTTCCTGTGCTGTGAGGCGTGGCATGTGCTGTGTCCTAAATAATGGAACATGAGTGGGCATGGTGGTTTTCATTTCAAGACTTGGCCCATAAAACCTCCCACAAATGACCCGCCACAGTCTTTCCTAATTACTCTGCAGATACTATCATACTAGGTGACTGGGAAGTCACAGTTTGATGATGACAAAACTTCCAGTAGCCTGGGTTCCTGGGTGTGTAGAACAGAGCACCTACCCATTGTCCTGGCCCTGAGTGGTTCTTGCATTAAGGATGAATTAGTTTATATTAAGGCACAATGAACAAAACAAACCATTATTGTAGTTTGTTTCTCTTACCTTACAAACAGTAAAGGCATACTTATAGTACAAGGTGACAAGTGTCATGGTAGAGAAATTCGATCTATTGTTGTGTTCCAAAGGAGGGGAGCTCAGCCAAGATATGGGAGCCCCAGGAAGTCTTCCTAGCAGAAATGACAACCAAGCAGGACCTGATTGATGATCAGAATCAGAAAGACAAGTTGGGAGTGGAGAAAAGGAAGAGGAAAGGAAAGGAGAGGAAGAAGCAAGGAAGCAGGGAGAACAAAAAAGATGGAAGGGAATGGACACAGTTCAGTATCTGAGGGACTCTGTGAAACGGGAAAGGACAAGTGAGGTTGAGACGTAAGAAGGAGCCATAGTCCACAGAGCCCATGGAGCAAATGCAGTCAACAAGTCTTTATAAGACACTCTAACCCAAGGGTGGCCTGGACCTCAGTGAAGGCCCACGGGCAGCAAGAGATGGAAACAGGGTTAAAAGCCGTTTAAACAGTGAACTCAACAGGACTTGCAGGATGATTAGATGTGGGGAGTAGGGGGAGAGGGATTTCCAGTTTTCTGACTTGGGAAGCTTTTCAGAGCATGGTAATACAGACAGGAAAAATACAGAAGGAGCAGTTTTGGAAGCAGCTGGAGGACATAAAATGAACTAAATTTTAGATGGATTGATTTTAGGGTGTATGAGACATTCAATTCCAGCAGAAAGCTGACCTTGGAAGTTTAAATCTTAGAAGTGCAATTCAGCCTCAAGTATGTGTTTATGAGGCATTAGCATGTACGTGAAGATCAGAGTAGCTGAGACAACCATGGAGGGTGGGTCCAGGGAGAAGAGAAGTGGGCCCAGGGTAGAACCAGGAGCTGTGTTTGCATATAAGGAATGCCAGGAGATAGGAGTTTGAAAAGGGGGAGCCAGAGAGACAAGAAGTTAGCTGTGGGTGTACGGTGTTATAGGAGCCTGTCAGATTCAACAAATACTGTTAGTGAACAGTATGTGCTAGATGGTGGGTCAGTGTAGTCAAACGCTGCCAACAAAATAGATTTCTATATAGCCCCTGGTTACTAGGAAGCCACTGCAGGAGACACATCAGCATGAAGCCAGCTAGGGCACAGATTTGCAAGCCGCTTGAGGATTTGCAAAAGCAATGTAGCTTAACCATTAAAAATATGCATTTTAGAGCCAGATTTCCTTGGTCTGAACTCTGGTTTATTTAGTTGGCTGCTACATTTATGATCTTGCAGATGGTATTGATGGTATGATTAAAATTGTCATATACTTAAAGTATTTATAAGAGTGCTGGGCATGGGATAAATGCTAAGAAGTATATCTTAGAAGCTATTAAGCAGGTCATCTGCAATTTCGTTCAGTGTTGATAATACAAGCAGATCCTAACAAGAGGCAACCTGAATCTCCTGATGACTTTCATACTTGCCCCATTTCCCTTGGGCTTTGTAGAAGGAGATTGATCTAAAGTAACCAGTTCCTCTTTCCCCAGGATAGCCCATGTAAAAAACTATATTCAAAACTGCTATACCAGAAAGAGGCTAATTTTAAGGGGTGAATGAAAAACAGCTTGGTGGCACATTCGATTTGTGATAGGGTAGTAACTTCTTGCTGGCAGTCACCTACCAATCCCCTTCTCTTTCACCTAAATGAACCACCAATACCAGATTCTTATGCAATAATTGTAACTTCCAGCTCATTGTCTTTTACCACTCATCAAGAGCAACATTTGATAGAAAAAAAAAAATGCACGAGGCCACCTACTTAAGGCTATATGATGCACTTGTAGATAAAGGCTTGAACTGAACATCGAGACCACATTCCTGGTCCCTGCATCATTGTTCTTATAGCCTTGAGCACTGCCTTTCCCCCCTGGACCACACTGGGTGACAGTCTCATAGCCTGGATGCTGGGGGACAGTCCACCACTGTTCACTTGCTGTGAGAATATTGCTGAGGCTGTGCTGTACTACGCCCCCTAGAGGAGGGCCCAGACAGCCTCTGCATTGGAAGCAACTGGATTTGGGGATGATCAGTTTATTTCACCATCACAGAATGAGTCTGATTTTCCTTTCTCTCATTGAGACAGGTTTATTTTTGTCTCTCTACAGCAATTTCTTTAGTTATCTCTTTTTAAAATGTTGTGTTGTTAACGTATTTTTTAAGTTATCCATTTTGCTTTTGAGACAATGAAAAAGACATAGAAGAAAATAAATGACCTAGGCATAAATAATTTTCGGACACTGGGATGATGAGAGATGCGATGTGCTCTTTCTCCTTGGTAGAGAGAAGTGGTTTCTCCTCCCCTCCTCCCTCCTTTGTCTTCTCACTCCGAATATCTCCAAAAGTATTTACTGCCTTGGGAGGTGAATACAAAGGAATGGTTTTAACAGCGGTGAAATGATAATAATGGCCTTCATCATAAAGAAGAAAAAGAACTGGAATGAAATTTTACCCGAGAACTCGGTACGATTTCTAAACTGTAATACCATGACCTGGAAATCTCAGCCTCATAAGCCGTTGCCAGCAGCCTTTCAAGATTTCTCTTACCTGGAAACAACACAGCTTCCAGACTACTGCAGTCACCCACAGTGGGCACCAGCCCTCACTGGCACTGCGTGATTTAACCCTGGCAGGAGGCGCACGAATCCTGAGAAAGTCTAATTTGACTGGGCATTTCATTTGTGCTAAAAAGACTGATTAAATGTTTTCCTCTGGAGGTCAGAGAAGAATGTGACATAAATCCTCACTCACAGCTTACAGCAAGGGAAGAATTGTTCATCATTTGATCCATCTGACTTGTTCAGGGATGCCTGGGATCCCCCAGGGGGCACACCTCAGGCTGGCACGCTGCCTCGTGTTGCTGTGTCTGAGCCCAACCAGACATCTGTGCTACAGTAGCTGTTGTCTCCCAGGCAGGACTGTGGAGTTTGTTGGGGGCTGAGAATACACCAGCTGCTGGGAACAAAAGGATCAATGAAACCTAGTTTCTGTCCCCAGGGAGTGTGAGGTTATTTCGGTTTTATCGGACTACAGTTGAAGTTTTTTAAGCTTTAACTTAAGGGTCTGTACCAACTTGCATAGGTTATTAGAAAAATAATCCTTGTACTATGGGACTTCATTCATCATATAGAAAAATGTTGAAGCCAACGAGAGAATTATTAGTTCCTAGATAAATTAGATCCACACTTACCCCCCTCTTTACACCTTGGTCCAAGGTCAAGCCCCTTCACATTCCATGACATGACCTCTAAAAGTCTATATCATCATTTCTTGCCACTCCCAACAAACATCCTTTTATTTATTTGACCAACATTTGGGAGCCTGTATCTTTCAGGTGTTGTGCTTGGCATTGAGAATACTGCCCTGCTGCAGTTTGAGTTCACATAGGATGGACATTAAGCACAGAATCAGATACCCCCATCCCCATACGTAAGGGAGGAAGGCCATGTCAGAGGCCCAGGAAGACTTTGCTGAGGAATGCAGTGGGAGAAAGGTGCAGGGGAGGGGAAGTGGGAGCTTCCAGGGGGAGCGCACTGCCAGCACTGAGCCCTGCACGTGGCCTCACTTACACAGTGGGTTGGGAGTAGTCCTGATTGGCAGCTGTCCATTCCTGGGCTGGGCCTTTATAGTCGTGTGTATTGAGCTGAACTGAGTGTGCCCTGTGGGGAATTATCAGTCACAGTGAATTTCCAAGTTATCAACAGCAGCAGGAGAACAGGGATCAAACTGTGGCATGCTGGTGGCAGTAATGTTGGTTGTTTCTTATGAGTCTTTTTTCTTTTCTTTTCTTTTTTCTTTGTCTGCAAAAGAACCCCTTTCTAGAACTTGACCTGAAGATCCTGAACCTATAAGAGGACATATTTGCCTGTCTCTTGACAGCAAGTAGACTGTTTTAAAAGAATTTTCTTTATGTTCCTTAGTTAAGTTTTTGAATGATTTATATTGATCACATGTTTCAGCCTGTTCATAACACTAATTGCTTTGTGTCTTTTTGATTTCAAGGCTAAATTTGTACTTTACAACACAGAAAAACCTCTACATATTTGGTAGTTGGTTATGACAGATTATTTAGGCAAGTAATATGCCAGGCCCATTAGATAGAGTGGTGCTTGCTTTGTTTGCTGGTAGTTTACTTCTTTATCAATGAAAATGTTTCTTGTTATTAACTCTTGCAAGTTAATAATGTTACTCAGAAATACTCCATAATGATCCTGTTTCCAGGAAAGAAGTGGTTCGGGGGCAGGTGTTGTGGTGCAGCAGGTTAAGCTGCCACTTTTGCTGCCACTGGCATCCCATATGAATGCTAGTTCGAGTCCCTGCTGCTCTTCTTCTGATCCAACCCCCTGCTAAGGTGCCTTGTAAAGCAGTGGGAGATAGCCCAAGTACTTGGGCCCCTGCCACTCATGTGGGAGACCCAGATGGAGTTCCAGGCTTCTGGCTTCAGCCTGGTCCAGTCCTGGCTATTGCTCCCATTTGGGGAGTGAACCAGCAGATGGAGGATCTTTGCCTCTGTCCCCCTCCCCTTTAGTTCTGCCTTTTAAAATAAATAAATAAACCTTTTTTTTTTTTAAAAGAAAAATAAGGACTTTAGAAGTGAAAGCTATTTCCTATAAAATTTCACGTCTAATGTCAATCAGATACTACCATGAGGTTAGATGACATTTGAAATCTCCTATTCTATTTCTATTTTAACTCTGAAAAACTCTCACTGCTGTTAGAAAATCATATCTTTATATTATCACTAGATTTTTAAAAAAGGCAGAGGAAGAGAGAGGGGGAGAGAGAGAGAGATCTTCCATCCACTTGTTTACTCCCCAGATGGCCGCAAAGGCCGGGCTTGGTCTAAGCCAGGAGCCTGGAGATTCATCTGGTTCTCCATGTGAGTGGCAGGGACCCAAGTACTCAGGCGGTTGCTTGCTGCCATTAGCAGAGAGCTGGATCAGAAGTGGGGCAGCCGGGACTTGAACTGGCATCCATGTGGGATGCTGGCGTTACAGGCAGCGGCTTTATCCAATATGCCACAACACTGGCCTCTGTCATTGGATGTTAAATGAAGTCATAATTCAGCCTCAGTCAATTATGAGCTTATTGAAGGGGATGAGCAAAGGTCTATACGAGCCAGCTCTGTCAGCTCCGTGAGACTGCTGATCAGAATCGAGTCTCTAGCGCACACTGCCCAGTCTCCCAGTGACTGCAGCTGACTGCAGGGGGAGGAAAGGCAGGGAGATTCTGGGGGCCTTATCATGGGTTCAGTTTTCAGAATTATTGGAATGTTTTTCAAACAATTTATTTATTAAGGATCATTTAAAACTCTACTACATACCAAATAAAGGGGGCAGATAAACAATTTGATGTGAGATAAAGGATAAAATGGTAACTAAAAAAACCCTAAATATTGATTTGGTTGTTATTCCCTCCTGCAATGAATTAAATAATATCAATAATAGATTTGATTCATTTTTAGATTAATTTTGCTTGCTGGGATCTTCATTGATTATAGCATTCCTTCTCAGCCCAGGATTTGTGTGTCTTTCAATAAAAAATTAATGAATTAATGATACGAAGAAACAGATAGTGATATAGAGAGAACTCCCACCTGCTGGTTTACTCCCCACATGACCACAGTGACTGTACCTGGGAGCTGGCAACTGAATCTAGCTCTCTCATGGGGGTGGCAGGAGCCCCCTGCTGCTGCCTTCCAGGGTGTTCACAGCAGGGAAGCTGGAGTCAGAAGCAGAGCCAAGACTTGAATCAATGCATTTTGACATGGGACACAGGTGTCTTAACCACTGGGACAAACGCCTGACCTCTGTGTGTATCTTAGCTTTATCTATGCTCTGTCTGAATTTTCACATTGGATACTCACAACCACCCTGGGAACTACATATTACTCCCATTGTTTTTTAAGACAAGGAAGTAGTATTAGAAAAGTTACATGGCCTGCTCTGGATTACACAGCTAGTAGCTGGCAGAGAAAGGAACTGAACTGAAGCCTGTCTGACAATAAAGGCTACATCCATTCCATTCTGGTAGCCTTATTGAGTTAGCCTTGGCGCAGTAAGCATCATCAGAGCCAAGGCTTAGCCATGGAACTAACGTGTAACCACCAGAATAGAAGACTTCTGGTGGCTTCTGTCTATGCCTCTCTCCTGTCATCACATCTCAGATTCTGGTCCTAAGACCACACAGCTTTCAAGTCCTAACCAGATGCTACTTTCTTTAGGAAGCCTCCTACTATTCTCCCCAAATCCTTCCTTTATTAATTTCCCCTTTTTTATACTTTAAAAAAGATCCTTCATGCAAAATGTACTTATTAAGTTATTTTTACTTATTGATAGTCTGCATTATCACTGTTCTAGGTGGTGGAGATGGGAATGATCGGCAGACTATTCACACAATAAATTCTGTAATCATTGGATTTACTTTTGTGTGGCAAGGAGTACAACAAATAAATCATACTGGATGCTAAAAGGTGCTGTGGAGAAAAATACAGAAGGGGAACAGGAAGTGTAGGGAGAGCTGCAGTTTGCAATGGGATTTTCATGGAAAGCCTCATTTGAACAAAACTTTAGATAAGACTATGAGCCATGTGGATGATTGGAGGAAGAATTTGCCAGGGAAATGACATAGGAAAAGCATAAGGAACAGCATGTGAAAAGGCCCTGTGGTAAGAGCAATCCTGGTGTGTTGGAAGAACAGCAAGAAGGCAAATTTATTTGAAACAAAGCAATGAGGGGAGACTAGGGTGATGGGGATTTAGCAAATAGGATGCAATGTGTGGCTTGTGGAGTGAGCTTTGTAGTTATCTGCTCCTTTGCACTGCCCACTTCTCTCCTCCCATCACTGGAATTGATAATGATGGGCCTGCTTTTATTTATAACAATATCCATCAAGATATGTAATTCAAGGCCTAGATTATATGTTTTTATTCGCATGCACACACACACACAACCCTTAGACAAAGACAAATTGATTGATAATCAACTAATCCATTTCTTACTTTGGTTTCTGATTATGTTCCAACATATATTTAAGGAGACAAATAATAAAATGCAAGATTGCTTCTTCCTATGAACCAGTAATGTGTTAAGAACTTTGCATGTCTTGCCTTTTCTGTTTCTTTGATTTATTGTCCCTTTCTTTGTTCCTTTTGTCTTTCTCCATTTTCCTCCAAATTCCTCACCTTTGAATAATGCTTTCAAAGATTTTTTATATTTTCTATCCAACTCTCTGCCATCAAGATCATTGTGGGTAAACCATCACTTTCTGTTTGCTTCATTTTCATTAACCTTCTTTTCACTCTGCCTTTCAGTGCACAGTGTAGAACAGAACTTTCAAATGGTATTCCTTAAACTTTCATTTCAGAAGAGGTCCCGAAGTTTCAGAATAGTATTACAGGGCAACATCATCTTCACCTTGAAAGTGATATTCTAGACCACCTAGAAGTGCATGTGAGATAGTGTGGGGAGGATTCTATTGTTCCTGCTCCACTTTTAACCTCAAAGCTTTGTCAGAAGTGGAAGCAAAAAAAAAAAAAATGTTGTGTTCAACCAGGGTGAAGATTTCTTTGGAGAGACTTATCAGAGGCCTGTGTGTCTGCCTCCCCTCCCCTTAGCCCAAGTGAAGTGTAGTTTCAAGAGAACCACCTGGAGCTCTTGGTCTGTGTGTTCTGGGTTTTGGGAAAAGGACATTGGTGCTTGATGCCAGCCAAAGAGGCTATATAAGGACTCCATGGTTGTCTAGCAGCTCTGAATGGCCTAGAGAAGAGACAAGGCCACACTGACAAAGAGGAGAAATTCCTTCAAGTTGGAGGCAAAAGTACATCCTTTTTTTTTTTTTTTAAACAAAAGGTTTATTTATTTATTTGAAAGTCAGAATTGATTGAAAGAGAGAGGCAAAGATTTTCCATCTGCTGATTCACTCCCCAAATGGCTGCAAAAGCCAGGGCTGGGAGCCAGGAGTTTCATTTGGTCCCCCACGTGGGTGCAGGGGCCCAAGGACTTGAGCCATCTTCTGCTCAAGTGATGCAGCTGGGACTCAAAGTGGTACCCATACAGGATGCTGGCACTGCAGGTGGTAGCTTAACCTGCTCTGCCATATTGCCAGCCCAAAATTGCATCCTTTCCCAGACAAAACAGAGTACCATGAAAGAAATGTCAGCCAGGAAGCACACAGAGAAACAAAGGAGCCCCGGAGAGGAGCTGACCTCCAGAAGTTGAGGCTGCAGAAGGGAAGGAAGAGCAAGACTGGGAGAGACACATGGCTTGCATCCAGCGGACAGCAGCCCTAGGATAGTCAAGGATTTCTGAGAACTCTGCCAAGCACTCAATGGAGTCAATACGGCCATTTGTATTTTCCTCATCCAGAGGGCACCTAAGTCAGGTTACAACCAGTATGGCAAGTGAGGTCGCTCCCCAGCAGCCTCCCCCCTCTCCTTCCTACCCCATGAACCCAAAAGAAGAGTCCAAGTAAACAGCTAGGAGTGGAGGAGAGGATGGATCCCAGCCCAGGACTCACAATGGTGTCTCCCTGCCCTCTCTCCACCATTGCAGACATAAAGCACAGAGCCTCACACGTCCTGGCCTTGTAAGCAGAGGCAGATTTGCTGGTGGCAGGAGAGACGTAGAGGAAAGTTCTGGACTGAATTAACTTTTGTGAGTTACATTACATTTGACAAGCCTTTTAAATTATTGACATAAGTCTGTTCTTGTGGTTAAAATGGAGCAGACATTTATTATATGAAAATCACCCCAAATGCCAAGTAATCTGTCTGCAATTTCTTTCAGAGGCCAAGAAGAAATTACTCACTAGAGCTCATTTGAACAAGGCATGATGGGGAAAAGTAAAATTACTTTTTGCTAACCTTCCCAGTTCAGCTTATTTAATCAACGAAGTACAAAGGTTAAAGTCATTTATAGGTTCAGGTTGCTGTTTGAGTGATCTGGTTACTCAGACCTCATTATCTAAGACTGCCTTATTCCCCTGTAAAATTGAACATGGAAATTTGACTTATTTTAGCAATATTTTCACTTGGCTTTCTGCTCTATCACTATAGCATCTATTGATCGGCTTATCTTATCAAGACTTATCTACTAATTCTCTTTGACAAATGTGCAATTGCTCTCCATCAATCCATTTGCAGCACAAGTCATGTTTAAAAGCTGTGGTAAGAGCCTGGTGCTGTGATATAGCAGATAAAGCCACCTCCTGCAACACTGGCATCTCTTTTGGGCACCGGTTCTGTTCTACTTCTGATCCAGCTCCCTGCTAATGGCCTGAGAAAAGTAGCAGAAGATGGACCAAGTGCTTGGGTCCCTGCCACCAATGTAGGAGCCCCAGGTGAAGATCCTCACCTTGGCCTGATCTAGCCCAGGCCATTGTGGCCATCTAAGGGTAGGGAGTGAACCAGCAAATGGTTCTCCCTGTCCCTCCCCCTCTCTCTGTAACCTTGACTTTTTTTTTTTTTTTTTAAGAAGTCCACAGTTTGTTGCTCCCATTCAGAAGCAAGCCAGGAGCCAGGTGTTTCTCTTGGTCTCCCATGCGGGTGCAGGGCCCAGGGACTTGGGCCATCCTCCACTGCACTCCTGGGCCACAGCAGAGAGCTGGACAGGAAGAGGAGCTACGGACAGAATCCGGCGCCCCAACCGGGACTATAACCTGGAGTGCTGGCGCCACAGGCGGAGGACTAGCCTAGTGAGCCGTGGTGCCAGCTGTAACCTTGACTTTCAAAACAGACAAATTTTTTTTTTTTAAGAAACTGTAGTGATATTGATGGAGTTTTGCTTAAGATAATACGGACCAGTGACTGATAAACACATTTGAATGAAGCTCATCAATCCTCATGGTTAGCATAAGCTGAATATGTACCTTCAGACCAGCGTAAAAAAGATATATGGTGTAAAATCCTCATCTTGGTATAAAACTCTGTGTTCAGATTGGAGACAGATTGTTTGGGATCTGTGCTGGTTGCATGGGTAAGAGGAATAGGTATCAGAGGGTTAGTGGTCCAGAAAATGTTTAAGACTCCTGGGAAGGAAGATTACAGTAAAGAGGAGAGATCTAATCACTCATCATTGAGTGCATATTCAGACATGCGATAATCATTAAATAAACTGAAAAATAACTCATCTGATAGCTTTTATCCTGAGGTACTTCATCCTAAAGGGGAAAAGCAACTGAATAAATAAATGCCCAAAGTAAACTAGTCCTCAAGAAGACAACATTGACTTATGAGAGGTAGTGTGGGAAAAAATGAGAAGTTCTTTCCCAATCTGTAATGTAACATGGAGAGAAAGCCATAATGAATAAACTTCTCCAGAATTCAAGACAACAGTGTTTTATGTGGCTTCTGTAGATTCGAATCTACAAGAAGAATTACATTATAATTGTGTTGTGGTGGGAGTGGTAATGAAGGAGGGAGGGTCCCTTTCTCTGATTCACTGCCAAGTGAGGAAACGTGAGTCCTGCCTCAGAGACTGCATTCCCCAGGAAAACACTGGTGGAGAGAAGGGAGACATTAATACAGACAGGACTGTCATGTCAACCTTTTCACAGGCGTGATGCCAGCTCTCCACTAGGAGGGATCTGTTCAGTGTCTGAAGACATGGCGCACAAGCCACATACACTTGGAGGTAGCAGGACTTAAGATCTGAAGGGGATGGTGTGGGCTCCATTTGACTCTGCTTTCTGCACGACTTTGGGTAAGAGTTTTACATATTTAACATCTTTGGGACTCAGAAAATTTGTGTTGTTGGGAGAATTGAATGAGATCATATTGCTATTGTTACTAGTTTACAACAATTCCAGTTCCAGGCACACTGGAGGGATGCAACAAACATTATTGTTATTACTTAGTACTACCATACCATCAGGACAGTTGGTAAAATTTTAGGTAGTTGCCAGAAGTAAGAAACTCTGGCAGGCCCTTGTGTGACAGTCTTCTGCGGCCCTTTCATTTATCTCCCATATTGAGGCCGACAGTGCTGGTGAGTCTTCTCCACGTCTATGGGTGCTCAGGCTGGTTCAGGTCGTCAGCAATTTGAACCACTTCACACTGACAGCGTTTGATCCGCCTGCTCCCTGCTCTAGCAGCTATCACTTAGCACACACACGGCCTCTGCTTTATTCCTATTTTCCCTCACACTAAAAGAGCCACAGTGGCTGTTCATTAATGTTCATATCACAGCCCAAATTCATTGCCACTAATTTTGATCACTTTTATGTTTTTTTTTGAGATAATATACTTTTTAATTTATATTATAGTCAAAGGCTTAATCACTGTGCATTAATATAAGCTCACCTCCCCCTTGAGTCTGCTTTGCCTAGTCCACCTGGCAGGTCTCTCTCCAACAAGCACTGTCAGCACTCATCCTACTTGTCTTCTCATGACTTCTATTCATTTGATTCTGTCTTTGCTCGAGGCGATAATCTGAAGACCCATCTCCTGTCTCTTCCATCTGAGTCAATATTTCCTTCCAGCCTCCTTGTGCAGACTTCCCTGACTCCACTCCTAGCACTCACTGCCTTTTCTTCCTTTATAGCACCTGGATGCACATGGTAGTATGGACAGCAACTGAGTTGTCCTGCTGGCACCTGAAGACAAGCATGGCATGGCCAGCAACGGAGTCAAAAGCTGCTGTCACAGAAAAAAATCACCAGAGGCTTCTCGTCGCTTTGCAGAGTCTCTCTGGGCTCCCCTTCTTGACTTCAGAGCCACGCATTCTGAGTTACCACTAATCTTCTGATCCATTTCCTCTTAACTTCATCTAGTGACCTCTTCCAGGTTGGTTTGCCATCCATTTCTGATATGCTTACTTGTAAGTCATTAATCTCATTGCATTTCCTGGGCAGTTGCTTCCTTTCCTTTGTGCCCTTCAGTGTCTATCATCCACTTGCCAGGCATCAGCTGTATCTACCCAGGGAGCCGCCAAAGGTTAGGGTCAGACTGGATCTCATGTTTTACTCAAAGTATGCAGAGTAGAAAAGTACAGACCATGAGGACTAGCTAAGTTATTAGTGAGGGAGAGCTTAATAGCAACATCACTGTCATCAGGTCTAAGGGTCATGTGCAGACAAAAATACAAGAGGCAGAGTCAAAAGGAATGGGGCCTGGTGGGCAGTGGAATGGGAGATAGGGTTAGGATTGGGCAAGATTGTAAGTGTGGTGCAACAGGCAGTTGCCCTTCCTGTTCATCACTGTATCCCAGCACCTCAAAAGTCCCTGGCACGCTGTAGGCAGCCAGTGGTTACCTGTTGAATGAATAAATGCCTTGGATAGCTGTTATACTCAAGATTGGCGCTTGTGAGGCCTGTTCTCTTGTTACATAACTAGCAGCCAATACATAGTGAATTGAAGACTCTAGGCTCTCTCCAAGGGAAGAAGAGGCTCTTGAGCTATGGCAGCGCCATACCACCTGAAATGTGTCAGGTGTCTGATAGTTCCGTGTGGGTTTGTCTCGTCTCGCCACTGAGCTTGTCAGCCTCATGTCTTTTCTTAGAACAGTGCTGAGAATGCAGCTGGGACTCAGCAAACACTAATTGGTTCTGGTTGGTTTGAGCGAGGGCTCCCTGGATAACTCCTACGGTCTGTTATGAGTTATAAAGTTCTCCTCCTGTAGTTAAAAAATATTCATGTATCTTCCATGACCTTCTACATTTGTTCGAAAATATTCCTTCAGTAAGGATGAAAGAATTAGATGCCTGCATAAAATATGTAGTTTAATAATTATGACTGAATAATACAATTCATTACATTTTAAGATTTGGAATGAAACCCTAGCCTTTTGAAGGTGGTTTTCATAACATGCTCCATCTCGCTTCCTTTTGTAAAGAAACAAGCAAAGGTGAATGCTACCAGCTTCTCGGCAGGCAAGTCATTGCATGATTTCACAATTACTCTCTGGGTTGCCTAGACGAAATATGGATTTTTCAATAGCAATTCAGTGAGTATTATAAGAAGATGAGCTTTATTTAGATATAAGCACCCATTCATTTAGTAGTATTCCTTTTTTTTTTTGAACATACAAAAACAAGACAGAAAATTGCTCCAAATATAATCTATTGTTACAATCTTGATTTTGCAAAGTGGAAGTTATACTTGAAGCATGTTTATCAACCTCAGTATTATTGACATTTGGGACCAGAAAATTCTGTGTTATCAGGATTGTCCTGTCCTGTGCTACATAATGAATAAAAGCATCCTTGGCCTTCACCTACTAGATGCCAGTAGCACATTTTCATCTCCATATGACAATAAAAAATATCTCCAGACACTTTTGAATGTCCCTTGGGGGACAAAATTACCCTGGGTGAAAATCTATGTTGTAAAGCAATCCTTAGGACCAGTGTGGCAGGACCTTATTTTAAGGTCTTTTGAATCTTCAGCAACTTCCTAATTGTCTCACCTTGGTAGGATAGTTGATTTAGCAGTACTTTTTCCCCTAGTTTTTAGGCAACATATTTACTAAATTCTGCTTTCTTCCCTTCCTGACACTAGACTCATATGAAATTGCAGGTTCCCTCCGGGTGACAACTGTACTTTCTCTTGCTTTGAGTTTCTCCACAGAAATAAGAAGGGTGTTTCTAATGGAAGCAGAATAATTTAATAAGAAACTCATTTAGAAGGCATTCATATTTGCTTTCAACTAGCAGACTGTGCACATCATGAGGGCCACCCCCTGTTTTGTTCACCACTATATTCCTAGCATCTAGAAGAATACCTGATGCACAGCAGGTGCCCAATAGATATTTGGTCAATGAACTTTATCACTTCCTTTCTAAAACCGTGTTCAGTGGGGTCCCTGCCCCATTTCCTAAAGGATAACATTGAAGTCCTCAAACTTTGTTGCTTAAGGCTGTCTTTTTCTGCCATTCCCAATCTTCACCCCTTCTGTGATGCAGTCCCACCTCTCTAAGCCAAGCTTATTTACTGCTGTTTCCTTAAATGCCCCCAAGAAACTTTGCCTATGCACAACTGTTTGCTTGTTTTCTATGTTTAGCAAGCTCTTTCATTGCCTCCCTTGAGTCAAATATGTACACGTCTAAGATAAAATATTTCATCTCTTTTTTTCTGACCATGTGAACCCATAGGGACCCTTCTTAATGAAAACCTTAACACTTCCTGATAGGCACTTCTCCCTGGCATTGTAACTCCATAAGGCATGCCACCTTTAACATTATCATCCTGAATTATTATTTTACATGTATATGTCATCTCTTTCTTTCTTTTTTTTTAACTTTTATTTAATGAATATAAATTTCCAAAGTACAGCTTATGGATTACAATGGCTTTCCCGCCCCCACCCCCATAACTTCCCTTCCACCCACAACCCTCCCCTTTCCCGCTCCCTCTCCCCTTCCATTCATATCAAGATTCATTTTCAATTCTCTTTATATACAGAAGATCAGTTTAGTATATATTAAGTAAAGATTTCAACAGTTTGCACCCACATAGAAATACAAAGTGAAAAATACTGTTGGAGTACTAGTTATAGCATTAAATCACAATGTACAGCACATTAGGGACAGAGATCCTACATGAGGAGTAAGTGCACAGTGACTCCTGTTGTTGACTTAACAAATTGACACTCTTGTTTATGGCATCAGTAATCACCCTAGGCTCTTGTCATGAGTTGCCAAGGCTATGGAAGCCTTTTGAGTTCACCAACTCTGATCATATTTAGACAAGGTCATAGTCAAAGTGGAAGTTCTCTCCTCCCTTCAGAGAAAGGTACCTCCTTCTTTGATGGCCCGTTCTTTCCACTGGGATCTCACTCGCAGAGATCTTTCATTAAGGTCATTTTTTTTTTTTTGACAGAGTGTCTTGGCTTTCCATGCCTGAAAAACTCTCATGGGCTCTTCACCAGATCCAAATGCCTTAAGGGCTGATTCTGAGGCCAGAGTGCTGTTTAGGACATCTGCCATTCTATGAGTCTGCTGTGTATCTCTATGCCATCTCTTTCAAGTAAACTGCAACCTTTTGAAGGCAGAAAAACACATTGTCTTTTCATTTAACATCATATGATATCTACATAGTTAAAGAACATTATTCTTATTAATTTTTAATCATTTAGTTGTTCAGCTACTATTTTTTGACTGTTAACTCTGTGCTAAGTGTGTGCTAGGACACAAAACAAATATGAAGTGTTTAGACCAGTTGAGAAAAATGTGTTATTTAAAGTAACGAAAACTAGACTTAGGGTCAGGAGACTTGGGTATAAATGCAGACTTTGTTACTTATCAGTTGTGCAATCATTAAAGCTGTCCATTCCAACATGGTGGAAGAGAGAGAGGGCTTATGAATCTAGTCTAGAGAAAAGTAGTTTTAAAAAGAGGAAAGAGTCAGCTGGCGCCGTAGCTCAACAGGCTAATCCTCCGCCTTGCGGCACCGGCACACCGGGTTCTAGTCCCAGTTGGGGCGTCGGATTCTAGCCCCTCTTCTAGGCCAGTTCTCTGCTATGGCCCAGGAAGGCAGTGGAGGATGGCCCAAGTGCTTGGGTCCTGCACCCGCATGGGAGACCAGGAGAAGCGCCTGGCTCCTGGCTTCAGATCAGCACGATGCGCCCGCCGTGGTGGCCATTGGAGGGTGAACCAATGGCAAAAAGGAAGACCTTTCTCTCTGTCTCTCTCACTATCCACTCTGCCTGTCAAAAAAAAAAAAAAAGAGGAAAGAGTACAATCTCAGGGAAGAGTTAGGGAGAAAACGGCAGTGGAAACTCCATGCAACTTACAGGAAAACTGTGGATCTACATAGAGGGTGTGGATGCACAGCACAAACAGGGACCCCAGCATGCTTGGGGATCCCTGATTGCTGGGGGAGGGTCATTGGTGTGGGATCCTTGCTCACACTGTGGACTGCAAGGATCCTTCGTGTAGATCTTATGACAGTGCGGATGAATATTACATCCAGGCATTGGTCACCTTGGAGAGGAGGTGAGTGTGAGACTATACCAAAAGAACTGATCAAGCCTTCCTTTCTGATAAAAAAAAGAAGAGATTTACCATGCCTAACTTGAGTGTCACCTTGGACACTCCCTTCATCTTGGAGCACTGAACAGAGCACCCTGGCCACACCCAGCACATGCCTCTGGGTATTCACTGAAAGAGCAGACGCTACACTAAGCCACAGAGGCATAGTCTTATGATAAAAGCCACTGGCAGTGTATGGGGAACCAGCAAATATCTCCACAATTGCCTAAAAATAAACACAAAAATTTAAGAAGTAGAATAAGGCAAACAACATGACATCCCCAAAAGAACACAACAATACTTCAATATTAGAATGTGAAGATGAAGAGATTGATAAAATGCCAGAAACAGAATTCAAAAAATTAGTCATAGGATTACTTAGAAGTAATCAAAAACAAATCCACAAATTAAATAAATCCACACATGGCATGAATGAAAATTTCTCCCATGAAATTGAGACTTTAAAGAGAAATCAAAATGAAATATTACAAATGAAGAATTCAATAGATCAAATAAAAAATGCAGTGGAAAGCATTAATAACAGACTTGGTGAGGCAGAAGAAAGAATAAACTGAGTTAGAAGACAAATCTCTGGAAATTTTACTCATACCAAATAAAAGAAGAAGAAATTATAAAAATTAAAAAAAGCTGTCAGTATCTCTGTGTCCTCATTCAGAAAACGAGAATGATGTTTGTTCTGTCTACTGCTCACAATAAGGAAATAACCACACATTGCATTTTTTGTACAGACATTTCTAAATGACAAAAATAGTGACTTTAATTTGCCCACAAATTTTTTGCAGCTCTTCTCTTCAGTGGATAGAGTCTAATTCTCCTCCCCTTGAGGATAAACAGGACCAAGTGAATTGCTTCTACTGAACAAAATAAAGCAGAGATAGTCTAGGAGAAGATAGTTTTAAAAAATGTAAAGAGTGCAACCTCAGGGAAGAGTTAGGGAAAAAACAGTGGAGGAAATTCCACACAGGTTGAAGCTCCGAACACAGTTACTTATGTGGAGGATGAGGACATGCACAATTCATGACCCCAGCAGCCAAGAGCCTCTGCATCAGTGTTGGAGAGTGAGGTGAATCAGACTGAAACAGCCCAAGCAACTGGTAAAAAAGATGCAGGAAGAGCATAGAGGGAATCTGGCTTAGAGCCCCAGGGGGGATAGTGCACTTGACAAACTAGAGGAGAAAAAACAAAGTGTGGATATGTTTTCTCTCTCCTTGATCACCTTGCAGCAGCATCCTGTTATAAGCAACAGACAGCAGATGCCATTTTGGACATACTTAACAGATGTGCCAGCTTGTGTCCATGCCCAGGAATGAGCCAATTGGAGACTCCTGAGTCTAGTGGAGAGAAAAGACAGGGACTAGGTGCTCAAGACTGTGGGAGGCTTGTGTGCCAGGACTTTGAAAACACTGAAGCTATATGGGAGGACTCAGGGTGTGGCTGGGAATTTGGACAGTCATTGTGTGAAACACCACACAATCAGGGCTCCCTGGTTACCTGGTGAGGGACATTGCTGGGGAATCTGAGCTTGCACTGAGGACTGCACAGATCCTTTGTGTGGTCCTTGTAGCAGAGTGGATGAATAACATACCCACTGGGGCTAGCACCAGGCATTGGTCTTCTTTGAGGAGAGGAGCTCAGCTGACTCTAAGCCAGAAGACTAGAACAAACCTCTCCTCTGATAAAAAAAAAGAGGAGATTTACCACATCAAACCTGGGTGTGTTACCTCAGACCTTCACCCTAGAGAACTGACAGGGCTCCTTGGCCACACCCACCATAAACCTTTAGATATTCCCTGAAAAAAGACATTCTATAATCAACAGACATAGTCCAAAGATAAAAGCCACCACAACAAGAACAAAAAAAGAAGAAACCAATGAAGAATCTCCACAAATGCCAAATAACAAATGCACCAATTCAAGAACAAGAATAAGGAACACAACATGATGCCCCAAAAGAACACAGCACTTCAATACTAGATTGTGAAGGTAATGAGATGGAAGAAATGCCAGAAAAGGAATTAAAAAAATTGGTTGTAGGATTACTCAGAAGTAATCAGAAGCAAATGCAAGAACTAATGAAATCCATACATGACATGAAAGAAAATTTCTCCCATGAAATAGAGATCTTAAGGAGAAATCAAAATGAAATCTTGGAAATGAAGAATTCAATAAAACAAATAAAAAATGTAGTGGAAAGCCTTAACAACTGAATTGGTGAAGCAGAAGAAAGAATATCTGACTTAGAAGATAAAGCACAGGAAATTTTGCAGTCAGACCAAACACAAGAAGAAGAAATTAGAAAACTAAAAAAAATACTGTTTGTAATCTACAGGATACTATCATATGACCCAACATGTTGTGGGGGAGGTTCTAGAAGTTCCTGAAGGCATGCAAAGAGAGAAAGGATTAGAAGGACTTTTTAGTAAAATAATAATGGAAAATTTCCCTAATTTGGAGAAAGAAAGGGACATCCAAGTACAGGAAACACATTGAACTCTTAATATGACATGAAAGAAAAAAAATGTTCACCATGACACACTGTAATCAAAATCACCACAGTAAAACATAAGGGAAAGGTTCTAAAATGTGCACGAGAGAAACGCTGGATTACTTTCAGAGGATCTCTAATTAGACTCACCATGGACTTCTCATCAGAAACCATACAGGCTAGGAGAGAATGGCAAGATATAGTTCAAGTCTTAAGAGAAAAGAACTGTCAACCATACTTTCCATAACAAAAAGAAATTAAAAGAATTTGTCACCACCTGTCTAGTCCTGTAAAAGATGCTTAAGGATGTGCTGAGCATAGAAACACAGAAACATGCTCATCAATATGAAATAAAGTAAAGGAAGAATATCTCCCAGGAAAATTACAAAGGAAATCCAAAGTATAAAACAGAAATATTTTTGGAAAAGTGACAGGGCAAAGTCATTACTTATTAATAGTCACCTTGAATGTAAATGTCCTCAACTCTCCACTTAAAAGACACAGACTGACTGAATGGATTAAAAACAAAAATCATAAATTTGCTGTCTACAAGAAACACATCTCAGCGACAAAGATGCATGCAGACTGAAAGTGAAGGGATGGAAAAGGATATTCCATGCCAATAGAAACAAACAAACAAACAAACAAACAAAGAAAAACAGCTGGTGTAGTCATCCTAATAACAGACAAAATAGACTTTAACACAAAAACTGTTAAAAGAGACAAAGAAGTGCACTATATAATGATTAAGGGATCAATTCAATAGGAATATGTCATTACTATAAACATATATGCACCTAATTATAGGGCACCTGGATATTTAAAAGAAATGTTAAAGGACCTAAAGGGAGACATAGACTCAAATACAATAGTAATGGGGATTTCAATACCCCACTTTCAGCAATAGACAGATCAACCAGACAGAAAATCAGTATACAACAGCAGAATTAATTGACACCATAGACCAAATGGACTTAACAGATATCCACAGAACTGTTCATCCTACTATTGCAGAATATACATTTTTCTCACTTGTTAATGGAACTTTCTCTAGGATAGACAAATACTAGGCCATAAAGCAAGTCTCAGCAAATTCAAAAAATCGAAATCATATCATGCATCTTCTCAGACCACAATGGAATGAATCTGGAAATCAGCAACTCAGGAATCTCTAGAGCATATGCAAATACAATTTCCTTGATGAACATAGATGCAAAAATCCTCAACGAAATTCTAGCCATTGAATCCAACAACACATCAGAAAGATCATTTACGCAGACCAACTGGGATTTATCCTTAGTATGCAGGGATGGTTCAACATTTGCAAATCAATCAATGTGATAAATCACATTAACAAATTACAGAACAAAAACAGTATTATTATCTCAATAGATGCAGAGAAAGCATTTGATAAAATACAACATCATTTCATGATGAGAACTTTAAGCAAATTTGGAATAGAAGGAACATTCCTCAGCACAATCAAGGCATTTTATGACAAAACTCACAGCCAGAGTCATATTGAATGGAGAGAAGTTGGAAGCTTTCCTACTGATATCCAGAATTAGACAAGGATGCCCACTATCAACATTTCTATTCAATATAGTCCTGGAAATTTTAGCCAGAGTCATTAGACCAGAAAAAGAAATCAAAGGGATACAAATTGAGAAACAGGATATCAAACTATCCCTATTTTCAGATGACATGATTCTACATATGGAGGATCCAAAGGACTCCACCAAATGACTATTAGAATTCAGAGAAGAGTTTGGTGAAGTAGCAGGATATAAAATCAACTCACAAAAATCAAAAGCCTTTGTATACACAGACAATGGCACAGCTGAGAAAGAACTTGTAAGTTCAAATCTACTTACAATAGCTACAAAAAAATCAAATACTTTAGAATAAATTTAACCAAGGATGTCAAAGATCTATATGATGAGGATTACAAAACATTAAAGAAAGTAATAGAAGATACACAAAAATGGAAAAATCTTCCATGTTCATTGATTGAAAGAATCAATATCATCAAAATGATCATTCTTCTGAAAACAAATTACAGATTCAATGTGATATCAATCAAAATACCAATCTAATACCAGATCTAGATAAAATGATGCTGAAATTCATGTGAAAACATAGGAGACCCCGAATAGCTAAAGCAATCATATACAACAAAAACAAAGCTGGAGGCATCACAATATCATATTTGAAGACATACTACAGGGTAGTTATAATCAAAACAGCCTGGTAGTGGTACAAAAACAGATGGATAGACCAATGGAACAGAATAGAATCACAAGAAATCAATGCAAGCATCTACAACAAGTTTATATTTGATCAAGAAACTACAACCAATCCCTGGAGCAAGGACAGTCTATTCAACTAATGCTGCTGGGAAAACTGAATTTACACATGAGAAATATTAAACAAGATCCCTACCTTAACCTTGCACAAAAATCCATCAAAATGGATTAAAGACCTAAATCTATGACCTGATACCATCAAATTATTACAGAATATTGGTGAAACCCTTCAAGACATTGGCATAGGTAAAGAGTTCTTAGAAAAGATCCCAGAGGCACAGGCAATCAAAACTAAAAATTCACAAATGGGATTACATCAAATTGAGAAGCTTCTTTATTGCAAAAGAAACACTCAGGAAAGTAAAGAGGCAACAAACAGAATGGGAGAAATTATTTGCAAACTATGCAGTTGATAAAGGATTAACAACCAGAATATATAAAGAGATCAAGAAACACCACAACAACATAATCAACAACCCAGTTAAGAATGGGCCAAGAACTTACACAGACAATTTTCAAAAGAGGAAATCAAAATGGTCAACAGACACACGAAAAAATGTTCAGGATCACTAGGCATCCAAACAACAATGAGAATTCACCTCACCACAGTTAGAATAGCTTTCATATAGAAATAAACAAACAACAAATTCTGGTGTGGTTATGGTGAAAAAGTCACACTAATCCACTGTTGGTAGGAATGTAAACTGTTGAAACCACTATGAAAGACAGTTTGGAGATATCTCAGAAATTTGAATATGGACCCATCATATGACATAGCCATCCCACTCTTGGGAATTTACCCAAGGGAAATGAATTCATTAAATAAAAAAGTTATTTGTATCCCCATGTTTATTGCAGCTCAATTCACAATAGCTAAGACATGGAATCAACATAAATGCCAGTCAACTGAAGGCTGGATAAAGAAATTATGGGATATGTACCTTATGGAATACTACATTGTGGTTGAAAAAATGAAATCCAGTCATTTGCACCAATATGGATGAATCTGGAAAACATTATACTTAGTGAAATAAGCCAGTCCCAAAGGGACAAATACCATATATTCTCCCTGACCTGTGATAACTAATAGAGCACCTGCAAGGCAATCTGTAGAAGTGAAATTGACACTTTGGGAAACAATGACTTGTATAGCCCTTGTCTTGATTGTCAAGGAACATTTTTTTTCTCTTCTTAATACTATTTGTTGAACACTTTACTTAGCATAGAGTTAATCATATGTGTATAAAGTCAATTGAAAATACATTTCGGTAAAAAATAAGAGTGGGAATAAGAGAGGGAGAAGGAAGTTTGAGACTATAAAGCTATATAGTTTTGCAGACATTCCTACAGACTTAATTCTAAGGGTACAGTTTAAAATGTTGCCAAATCTCATTCAGCTAGGTGAAAAATACCAATCTTAACTGTTAAAGTGACTATATTAAGTGTTAAAGTGATCATATAGATAGGATTAAGTGTTAAAGGGATCATATAAATAGATCAAGTGTCTGGTAATAATGATAGAATTCAAAAGGAGAGAATGTTCCAACATGGGAAGCAGTCCACATAGCAGACTCATAGAATGACAATCGCTTTAAATAGCACTCTGATCTCAGAATCAGCCCTTAAAACATTCTGGTCTGGCTGAAAAGCCCATGAAAGCATTTCAGGCATGGAAAGCCAAGACACTGTGGCAAAAATTGTCCTACATGAAGGGTCTCTATGAGAGAGACCCAGTGGAAAGAAGTGACCATCAAAGGATGCACTTATCTTAAATGCAGGAGAAAACTTCCTTTTTGCTTATTGCCTTGTCTAAATACTGATGGATATTGTGGATTCAAAAGGCTTCCATTGCCTTGGCAGCTCATGTGAAGAACCTTGGTGATCACTGACGTCATAATAAGGATGTTAATTGTTAAGTTAACAACAGGAGTCACTGTGCACTTATTTCCCATGCAGGACGTCTGTCCTCAATGAGTTGTGTTATAAGAATTAACTGTAAAAATTGTTCTCAAACATTTGTGTGTGTGTGTGTATGCAAACTGTTGAAATCTTTACTTAGTACAGAGTTGGTCTGCTACATACAAAGTTAATTGAAAATTAATCTTAATGGAAAAAGGGACTGAGAATGGTAGAGGGTGGAGGAGGTGGGATGGGAGTAGGGTGGGAGGGCGGGTATGGTAGAAAGAATCACTATATTCCTAATGTACTTATGAAATTTGTACTCATTAAATAAAAGGTTTCTTTGGGAAAAATAAAAAATAATAAAAAATAAAGTAGAAGTGCAGGGACACACTTTTGGAGATGAATTCATATAAAAGTACTATGGCTTTCATCTTAGTTACTGTGTTTATTGAATTAGTCTGTGGGAAGCCAGCTCTACATTATATGCATATCCAGAAAAAGCCTGAACTGGTAAGGAACTGTGAACTCCTGCCAACATTCTTGAGCACAGGTGCAGATTCCTCAGTTCCCATCAAGCCATCAGATGACTGACGCTTCAGTCAACAGCTTGATCACACCCTTTGGAAGAACCTGAGTTAGTGCCACCCAGCTAAGCTACTCCTGGGTTCCTGATCACCAGAAAACTTTTAGACAGTATATGTTTCATACATTGCTAAGTTTTGATGTTATTTTAAAGAATTAATGGACAACTAGTAAGAGTACTTCAGAGATCTGAGGTAATATCATGGAATATGCTGCTTGCTGTATGAGAAATGCCATAATACACTATAGTTTATACTGAATGATGAGCTAAAAGAGGAAGGAAAAGGAACTTCAAAAAAAGCAGAGAAAAAGAAAAATTATAAAACACTAACAAGGAAAAATCAGAAGGATGTAAAATTTTTGATGGGTGATTTCTAAACTTTTATCATTGTCCCACCTGCCTTGTTTTCTGAGAGCCATCAATTTATGACAGTGACTGCAAGCTGCACTCCAAAGGCTACTGGCTAAAGGAATTGTTCATTCCTACTTATTGCTTTTGTTTTATTCCATTTTCATTTCTCAACTTGAGCTAAAATTGAAAGTTTTAATTAAATAATAAATGAAAGTCATACTTCCACTCTACATAGAATGTAAGGTTTTTGTATTAGAGATGTCACCAAGGTTCTTTGTTAACATAAAGGCCAGGGACACAGGAATTTATGATTTGTTGGCACCAATGCCAAATTCTGAGAGCACTGCTGTTCCTCTGCCATAGCAACACTAACCCAGGCTGACCTTCATTATTAATGATGCCACAAAGGAGAGGTCTGGATTCATCATCCTCACCAGTGAGCTTTGTCATTGAACCAGAACAAATTTCCATTTAAAATGATCTAACTATATTTGGCACACAAGATCCCCACTTACAACCAATTTCTTAAACTCCCTACTGTGAATATAGTTGTGGAGGAGGACTGTCCATTTATTAGTCTGTTTAATAATGAATACAGAATTTAAATTGCCTACTGAATATTATTTACCCTGATTTTCCTAGGGCAAGTAAAGGAACTTGGCAGCCATGAAAATAGTACTTAATATGTTTATCTAAAATGTTACAACTAAGTTTGCTAAAAATTTTTCATTACCTGCTTGGTTAAAAGGTTAATAGCTAATGGAAAGAAAAAAATATTTGAAGCAGCACGCCCAAGACCCAAGGATCTGCCTCTTGCTCCAACTGAGCAAGAGTAGATCTGAGGACCTGCCTCTTCTAGCGCCAACCTCCTCTCAAGTTGCAACTCCAGGAACCACCATCTCTGCATTTATTTTCTCTGGGACCAGATAACAGATTTTGGTGATTAGCTCCTTGTTGGTGACCACCCATAACTTCTCAGATACTCAGAATTAGTCCACTGGGGTCCATCTGGTTGATTTGCACCTGTTGGCCTCCTATGCTTACCCCTCTCAGGGCTGGAAGGCATTAGATACTTATTCTGTGATTTGTCAGAGAAGAGGTCTCAGGGCATCCAACACCTCTTGAAGATGCAAAACCAGTGCATCAGTTACAGCCTCTCTCAGGATGCACAGGCACTATCTCAAGGTGAGTGGTTCAAATCCCTGATGCTGAGACACTACTGTAGCCCTGGAAAAGAACCAGAACCAAGCCAATTTACATGCTCTGGGTTCTGCCTGTACAACTCCCATCTCTATGCCTTCTTGGGGAGCCACTTCCCAAGTGAGAGGATGAAATTCATCAAGATGATGATGACCAACTGACTGACCTCTGGGCTGGTGGTCCCCAAGCCAGCTGGACTAATGCCTCTTGGGAAGGCTCACCCTACAGCATGAATAGGAATTGCCAGAGCTCAGTGTCTTGGTGGGGGTCGGGGCTCTGCACTTCCTGATATCAGGGTTTCTGCATTAGCTGCTCACTCCAGCTTTGAGACATCTTTTTAACAACCCTGAAGCCCTTTTCCCAAGCCTTAGACAAAATAGAAATAAAGGCTTTTGCAGAAGCTGAACAGAAAAAAAAGAGAGAGAAATAAAGAAAAGTAGTGTGAAAACGTTCTTACTTGTAGGAGATATGCTGTTGGTAGATTCTGTAACACTGAATGTAGCATCTACTGGGGGAGCCACAGAATCTGAAAGGACAACAAAGATACCTACAATGAACAAAATACTGTAATAGAAAGATATTGAATTAGCTCCTAACATTTCATTATTCATCATCTAACAAATCAGTACTGAGGAACTGTTATGCACAAGGTAGTGGGGATGGGACAGTGAATGAGAGACATGGGATTGTCCATAAAGAGCACACAGTAGAAACAGGTAGCCAGGCACTGCCCTGAGTGCTGTGCTCATGGAGGAGCAGGGTACCAGGGGAATACGGTGAAGGGGTACTGGTCAAAATCAAGAGGTTTGGGAAAATTTCCTGGAGAAAAGGACATTCACCAAGACCATTATAGCAGTCAATATTTTAAAGTGCTTGAAAAGTAAACATACTATTTACAAAATCCATAAACTCCCCAATACTTTTCAATTGGCAAGAGTAGAAACAATGATGCAATTATCAAATTCAATATAACACCAGTATTTAAGATTTGTAGTATCAGTCTGCTTTCCCTAAAGTTTCAAATTTTGCTTTTGTTTGGCTACAACTTTTCTTTGCATGTATGTTTGGGAGGAGTGATGCTGAAATAGAGGTTAGAATTCATTGTTTTACTTATATTTTTTATTCATGATTAATTCCTTAAGTTCTTATCATTTTATTTTAGAACAGTCCTATTATTAATATAAAACAATTTACAAATGTCAGAAGGATATTTTTATTTTATTTTTAAAAAAGATTTATTTATTTATTTGAAAGTCGGAGTTACATAGAGAGGCAGAGAGAGGGAGAGAGGTCTTCCATCCAATGGTTCACTCCCCAGTTGGCCGCAATGGTTGGAGCTGCACCAATCTGAAGCCAGAAGCCAGGAGTTTCATCCAGGTCTCCCATGCGGGTGCAGGGGCCCAAGGAGTTGGGCCATCTTCTACTGCTTTCTCAGGCCATAGCAGAGAGCTGGATTGGAAGAGGAGCAGCTGGGTCTCAAACCAGTGCCCATGTGGGATGCCGGCGCTTCAGGCCAAGGCATTAACCCACTGCGCCTCAGCGCTGGCCCCAGATATTTTTACTTTAGAAACACATGGGTTGAATGTGGATAGGTGACTTTGAGACTGGAGGATTTTGTGACTTTTCTAGATATAATGTCATCAGATATAATTCCACAATCAGATGATCTATGTCAATTACTTACATATTTAGAGTTATACTGCTGGTTTTCTATTCTATAATTTACTTTTATTTACTTTAAAGGACAAATACATACTGCTTAATTATGTCACCTGATAGGAATTTGTTTTGTGATCTAGATAAATCTGTTTTATTCTCATTCTTGGTAATATTGTCATTGCTGTTGGTTCAAGATAGTGCTCACAACTGATTCTGACTGGCTTTCATATATAAGAGCATTTCAAAATGTTCATGGAAAAATGCAATTAAAATAAATTTATCTTGGTGCAAATTTTTTTTGAAATCCATGTGTAGATTTAAAACTATCCATTTTCCATGAAATTTTTCAAGATCCCTCATATGCCTGGGTTTCAATTTTTTGCACCAAAGCAAACTTATCTTTTAATGCGATTTTCCATTGACTTTTAGAAATGTTCTCATATGATTTCATTTTGTTAATCTCTGAGGAGATTGGGGATAGTTACATGCAGAGTGTATCAGATTAACAAAATAGCCTTCTTCCCCCATACCATCTTAAATACGTTTGAATTCTTCTACATAAAATACAAATCTGGTCATGCTTTGGCTCCTTATTACACTCTACTTCTAATGTTCCCTATCATCTTTCCCATCTTTCTCAAATCATACCCTTTATACAATGGTGATATTTCAACCCAATATACTCAACATGTTTGTGTATATACTCAATATACTCAAACACATTATACTCTACATGATTTTTGGTTTTGGTTTTGGTTCATGATTTTTTTCTGACATTTTTCCATCCTCAAATTTCTCTTCTCAAACTTAAGGAGGTATGGGAATTTGTAATGTGCTCATCTCTCCATGTTTATTGCAGTAAAGGTCTTATCAAACTATTTCGTTAAGTATGGCATTTAAGATGAGTAATTGTTTCATTTCCCACTGTCTTTCTGGATTCAGACAAATGAAAGTGGATGAATCAATGCATACAAATCTATTCTTAACATTTGAAGAAAGACCAAGTGCATATCTGACTACTGGTCACCATCAACATAATTTTTCAAAGTAGCACCTTAATAAGATGAGCCATGGATCTGAAAAATAATAGCTTTTTTGTATAGACTGATTGGAGTGTAAGGTAGAAAACTGTGATGCACGGTCAAATTCTGCCTATTGTCTCTGTGTGTAAATAAAGTTTTATAAGAACACAGTCTTTCCATTTGTTTACTTATTGTCTATGGTTGCTTTCTTACTGCAGTGACAGAGTAATTCAGATAGTGACCATACAGTCCTCCATGCCTTCACAGTAAACGTTTTTCTACTCCTGGCCTAGAAGATACTGATAGGTCCTGCTTAATCTCAGATTTCCACAACAGGAAACATTTATTTTTCATTGGTTGAACATTTCTGTTTTAGGATACTATTCTGCCATATCTCAGCATGAAATGGTGTCTCTGTGAGGGGGGGCTCGGCTTCACAGCACATCTTGAGATGCACACTTTGCCCCATAACAAAGGTAATTTCAACATAAAACCTGAAGCCAAAAGATGTCTGGTTTTGGATTGAACTGTGAAGTAGAAATTATAGTGTGGTCCAAAAAACAAAACAAAACAAAAAATTCTGAGAGTATGGAAAGGAGTGATGAAAACTTAAGAGGAAGAAATGATTTGCCAAATTCTAATGCTAGTTAGAACACTTCAGCTAGTTTTCGGAATGTTGCATTTACCATACAGTTATAAGGGTTGAACAGCTGACCTAAAACATCATCCATTCCCTTGTATGTCTGCTATGACCTCTTGGACAGCAGCAGCCATGGGCCTGTCCCACAGGGAAGGTAGTTCATTTCTGTGGCTTCCTTGTAGCTTGTATCAGCTCTCGTCTGGTACACCTAGAAATGAACCAAGTCCCAGAGTGTGGCAGGTGCTGTCTTCACAAAAGAAGTTCCACAAACCAGCAGAATAGGCTTGTCTTTGGATCTTGTTGGAAGTGCAAAATCTTGGGTCCCGCTCTAGATTTACTGAAGTAGGACATGTGTTTTTAATGCGATGCTTGGTTGATTTATATGCATGTTAAAGTTTTCTACTGATACACACAGGACCCCCAGGATCAATCATGGGTATGAGGCTGGCTGCATATGGGAAGTCTTGAAACAAGAAATATTTGTCTGGCATTTCCTATCCCACCTGAATGTTCAGTTGTCATCTTGTCCCATTATTGAGAAATCCCATTGCACTCCTCTTTCCTCATCACACTCAAACCTCCACCCAGGCCCCATCACACACACACACACGTCATCATCATCATCAATCCTCTCTCTCTCTCTTTCTGTTCAAAATGGCTTCAGGTCAACAATTAGAGTTGGAAATCTACTTAGTAAATGAATTTCAGTCACGGCCAAGGTGAGCCAGGATATTGCTCAGCTGAGTGGAAATTTCACTCAGCTTTTGGGTAAAAAAAAAGTCTCCTTTCTCATAAAACACAAAAACAAACAATAGCAAAAACAATGAAACAAACCTCAAACTCAACTCTGAGCATGGCAAAAAGACAAAACTCTGCATTGCTACCATTCTGACTGGTGTAAGAAAGGGTTTTTTTTTTTTTTTTGTAACTACTATTGGATTCACAGGAATTCTGCAGCCACTGATGCTCAAAGAACAGCATGAAGAGCCACTGATCAACCTTACCTTGTTCCTATCCCTTTTCTGAATTCTCTAGCACAGAAATCACGGAGTGCTTGAACTTCTTGGGAGACAAGGTGTAGGTGGGGAAGGAAGCATCTCAGAAGGCTGTTACCTTGCAGTCTCCAATATCATTACCCTTCTCTGGGAACACAAGGGAGCCAAATTCTTGCTGTTCCCTCACTAAATCTCCTTTCTCCCCTGTCATATTCTCAGATATGTCTCAGGCTCTCATCCTCAGAGGTGGCAGGCTTTTCTTCTGTGTTTTTATCTCTGAATATTGTCCACAGTAGTATAACCTGGTAGGCAATGTCTAATGCAGCAGGTATCAGACGTCTGCTCTGGACTTCAGAAAGTATTCTGCAGTACTCCTCTGGTGGAGCAGATGTTTGGAAGTATGTTTGTAAGAACTTTTAACACATGGGCAAAATGAAACAGTGATAGATTTGCTTCCTAGAGACTGGGCTGCATCTTCGAAATCATTCACAAACATAGGTCTGAGTGTGACCAGAAGGTAAGCTGTAATTTACGGAAACTGAAACATTTAGGGCTTATTATCTTTAATAGTTGCTCATAAAGGAGATTTGCAAGTTTAAAATTAACCACCTGCTCAGAGCCTAAAATTATACTAGATCGAGGACTTCCCTATAAAATTACAGTAAATTTTGTATATCAATATCAGTGTGCCTCTTTATTATGCTAAAAATATTCATGATTTTCTGATCTTGAAGTCAAGTAGAGTTTGCAACTTACATGATACTATTTTTTGGATCTGTTTCTAAAATATAGAACAGGAAAGTAGGGTTATCTTCAGGACCTTGAGATATGAGGATCTTAGCTAATATCCTTGGAGCCTTCCAAAGTCATTGGCTACTCTGGATGAGAACCAATTAACTTCATATTGTTCCAAGAGTACTGTCCCACTCATGTCTTAGAGTGAAGTGTCCTTATTCCTGAGGGAATTGGATGAAGGTGGAAAAGGCTGTTTAGAGTAAATACATCACAATTTCTGATGGTTAACTGAAACGTCACAGGATGATGCATTCATCCATGTACATGTACACACAAGGAGGGCTGCAGGGGAGAGGCAATCTGGCATCAGAATGGCACCTGCGTCTGGGTCACGGGGATATATGTGTGCTGAGACATGAGCTATTCTTCATTTAATGCTCCCATAACAAAACCACTACATTTGTGGAAAAGCCAGGCAGGGCCCATCTAGCAGACTATGTTCTTGGAACAAAGGAAAACTCTTTCCCTCATGAATTGTTGTGTGTTTTTATGAGTATGTGATAGACTACAATATCTATGAAAATAGCAGGGTGCTCACTATGCTTTGAATAGGATTTGTCTCCTGCACTCATGAAGATATTTAAAGTTGAAGCCCTAAAGTTGTATGTGACTGGTACTAGGAGGCTGTAAACATAATTCAATTATGATGTTTAGAAGGTGGGCCTACTGAGAAGTCCTTAGGTCAATGGGGATGTGTTCTTAGAAGACAGTTTTCATGAGAGGGTTGGTTATGAGTTGAACCCAACTGCTCTCTCTTCCTAGCTTGATATGTGATGCTTTCTCTGCACACATTCTGGCGATGCATCCTTCAGTGTCACCAGAGAGAAACCCATCTGAAAGGGCTGCTTGATCTTGCACTGTGAACTCCAAAGCCATGAGCCAAAATGAGCCTCTCTTTTCATAAATAGCTTGTTATAGGTATTTTGTTATAGTGATGAAAATCTGACGAATACCGTGGTTGGAGAGGTTGATTGTCCTATGAAGTTGTAACAATGATTTGAGAATCTATTTAAACTTTATTAGATTACTATTAAATATGTATGTTTAATAGTTATTAATAGAATTTTCTGTTCATCTACTTTTTTTTTTTTTTACATGTTGTATTATGCTTTGAATTTGTAATTTACAGCATGGTTCCTAAGACAGGGCAAATATATACAAACATTAAAGAAGCCAAATAAACTTCAACAGATGTTTATTTCAATTATTTAAGAACAAATATAATATCATAAAGTATAACTTATAGTTTTAGCTGGATAGAATCAGTACTTCCCATGGGTGCAGTAATACATTTTTCACACAGTTCGGAAGAGACCATTCTTCCTAGAAGACAACCACTCTAAGGCCCTAAAAGAATATCATTTGTCTATAACCACCCACATGTATGAGCCCTTCTTATGTGCTGATGTTGTGCTAAAGACATCTGGGTTTTCTATTTTATTTAAGTCCAATTTGAATCCAATTGATTGTACAAATTCTCAGCATTCCCATATTTAAAGTGAGGAGATTGGAACTCAGAGGTTAAAGGCTGTCCAAAGACACAGAGCAAGGAAACATCAAGGAATGGTTGGAATTTAAGAAGTTAGCTATTAGAGCCCACATTCCTAGATCCATCAAAATCCCATTAAAATGGCTCCTTCTCCCCGCTGATGATGGAGCCTTATTGAATAGTAAGTGATATCCAGTATTTCCAATCTCCATTTCACTATCCATATTCAACTGTAACTTTGAAACCTAAATATTTGTAAATAATGGATGCATTCATCAGTTACTACGCTTCTTTGGTATCGCCAGCACTATGCTAGAGGTAAGGAATATAAAGGGAAATAATCATTGTTTACTATTATTACTGGAGCCAGCACTGTGGCGTGGCAGGTATCTACTTTTTAAATCTTAAGACATTCTTTTCAGTAGAATCATAGTTTGTCACAAAGATCTGATATTTTGAAACATTAATTTTGAATTATGTACAGAGTTTTTGGGATTAAAACACTGTAGCAGTAATTGGTGTTCTATAAGACATGTTTGAACATATGTCAAGTTTTGCTAATCCTTGTTGACATTTTAAGATAGACAGCTCACCCCAGGAAATAGTGATCCTTTCCGAGATGGTCCACACTTTATTTCCAGGGACCGGAGACAGAGCTGCACACCAAATGGTTAGGTTGTTTGATTGGGCTGACTGATTACCACGCACACTTGTTAAAACAGACTTCAGTTCCAAAAATCCACCCTTGCCTTTTCTCTCTTCATTAGTAATGTGTATTCCTAAAAGACAGATAAGAACAGGAGTAGTCACCAACATTTTCTGCACGAGCTGTATGCTGATGTCCAGGCTTTCGTTATGAATATATGATAACGAAGGGTCTAACATTGTCAAGCTGTGGCTTCTGTTCAGACAAGGTCACTTCCAGCAGACTAGAGATTAACTTGAGCTGTTGGCTCAGGCTACTGGATGGCACTGGTTCATGGCCAGGTGGGAAAGGTGTTGATTAATAATGTTACTTTGTGACCATGCGTGGGAGGGGTTTGGCTGCAGATCCTCTCATCTTCTCAGTATTGTTTATTCATAGTAGTGAAGGGGATGATTCACACCTGATCTGAGTTTGGGACGGCTCTTCTGGGGACACTGCTGGTTATGGATCTGTAATGTACCTATTTTTGTAGGTAAATATTTTTAAAATGAGTCAATAACAAACCAATAAACAAAAGCATCAAGTGAGTATTATAATCATCCTTCAATATAAGCTTTTAATTTTATCAATTAAAAATAATCAAGCAGCAGGAAATGCATGGCTCAGTCATTTTAATAATACATTGACTCAGGAGAAAGGCTATCGTCCAGGCAGGTGATCACTGCAGTTAATCTGGAAGAAGCCATCATGGTTACCACCTGTGAAAAATACAGCTTTGTGAATTATCAGCTGAGCTTGTCTCGGTGTGTGTTTCTGCTCCAGGAACTTTTAATTCTCCCTGTGAGTATGTGCCTTGTTAAGGAGCCAAGTCCTTCACATCCATTTCCTTGAGGGCCCCTCCCAACACTTGCCCTAGATTCTTACAAGAAAATGTAGAAATTATTTTGAGATGGATTTAAGGCAGTGATGCTAAGTTATTTGAACACAATGTATTGAAAGAAGAGAGCAACGAAAGAATAGGTGGCTATATTACAAAGTCCTAGAATTTATAAATAAGTGTATGTTGAATTAAACTTTTTTGTTATCACTTAGGAAATGTCTGAAAATTTTTAAAAATTTTATTTGAGAGGAAGAGAGAGAGAGAGAGAGAGGAGAGAGATAGAGAGCGAGCACACCCATCCACTGTTTCATTCCCTAAATTTCCAGGACAGCCCAGGAGCAGGGAATTCAGTCCAGGCATGAGGCAGGAACCCAGGTGCTTGAGCATTTACCAATAGGCTGTGTTAGCAGAAGCTGGTGTCAGAACCCAAGCCAGAGCTGGGGCTAGGTATCAAATCCGTACTCTCTTAACCATTGGACCAAAAGCCCTCCCCCGAATACCTGTTTTTACAATGAAATGAAAGTGTTGTGATGAAGTCAATTGTATTCTTTCATTCTGAGAAATTTTACCCTTACCTCCATGGAGGACCCAGATAAAGTATTAGAAAATGATATCTGGTAGGAAAGATGACATTTTATTTGGAATGAGAAGTGTTCTTAAATGCAAAGGTCAAGCCTGGGCAATGATACTTTCTCAAGTTCATCCTTTGTCATACCCATTTCCACTGATTTGTTCCCTTACCTTCATTTCCATCTTGAAGGGATCTTCCGTCTATAAACCATGTGAGATTTGCTTTGGGAAATACATTCTTTAGCGAGCAGGTAAATGTTCTCTGAGATAAAGGGAGACCAGAAAAGGATTATTTGCAAATTCAGAGAAATTAGTTTTCTTTACATCTCCACCACTATTCAGGAGACAAATTGACAATAGCAGAGCCTGGGCCAGGCCAAAGCAGGGGCTGCAAATTCAATCTAGGTCTCCCAAAAGGTATTGATCTGCAGGAAGCTGAAATCAGGCGAGGAGCTTGGACTCAAAGCCTGGCACTCTGATGTGGGATACAGGCACGCCAAATGCTGCCTTAAGCTCTGCACAACCCCCTACCCTCATTTTCTCCATTTCCAACTGGACAGCTACAAGGCAGTGCCTACCTTCAAAAGAGTCTGTGTTTATGTGTGGATTATGAATTAGCTATAATAGAGATGCTATAAATATATGGCTAGAATCCTAGATCAATTTAGGAATCTAGGACTGAGACCTGCAATGGGATGTAACTGGTTAAGCCTCCACCTGTAGCACTGGCATCCCATGTGGGCACCAGTTCAAGTCCTGTCTGCTCCACTTCTGATCCAGCTCCCTGATGATGGTCTGGGAAAGCAGCGGAAGATGGCCCAGGTTCTTGGGCCTCTGCATCCATGTGGAAGACCTGGAGGAAGCTCCTGGCTCCTGGCTTCAGATTGGTCCAGCTGTTGCAGCAGTTTGGGGAGTGAACCAGTGGACAGAAGACCTCTCTCTCTGTGTTTGTAACTCTGTCTCTCAAATGGATAAATAAAATCTTAAAAAAAGAATCTAGGGCAATACTGATATTAAAGTGTAGATCCTGAATTCTAAGAAAAGTAAAATTGTAACTCTTCGTAGATTGAATAAAAGAGTACTATGGAAATGAAAGTACCAGAGGAAGGAGTTAAAGCAGGAGGAGGCCAGAGAAGAATATTCTTTTAGATTAAAAGCTGAAACTGATCCACACATGATTTGCTTCCCAAGTAATGTCAAATACTATTTGCAGTATGAGTTATAGAACTATTTTATGTAAATAACTTACTTTTTGCTTATAAAAAGTTTTTCTTATTTTATATTTTATCATCTTAAGCATATAGGAGGGGCACAGCATGACTTATTACTATGCTTTATTATCATTTGACAGATGAGAAAATCCAGGTACCAAGTGCTTAAAAGAATGAAAAGAAATTAATGGCATAATTAGGAACTGTGTCTCCTCAAGAAGAGTCCAATATACTTCCTGATAAAACACACTGTTCTGAAGTTTAAAAAGTGGGAGAACAGGTAGTTATATTAATAAAACAGAGAACTTATGCTGGGTTGGTTATATTTTATTTCTTTACCAGTGCACCAAACACTCACCCCACATATTTTATGTCTAACTCTGCATTTATTCTTTGGGGGATGATGCTTCAGCCTGGTGAAAATATCTAATACGATTTATTGGATATTCATTATTTTATCTGAGACCCTATAAAATTATAATCTCATTTGTAGTTATTGACTTTCTTATCCAGAGATATATATATTTTACATATCGCTGGCTCTAGTTCTTATCTCCTAAATATTTTCCACAATTGGTGACTGTACTTCATGTCAAGGAATGAGAAATTAACTGAATTTGGATGCTTGGGTGTCGATCCACAACCTAGTTACTCCCAAAGGGTTTGGGCCTATAGAGATGAGAAAACAGACTCAAGGATACTGAGTAACATTTTTTTTCCTGATGAGATCCTACTGAGGGGCAGTTTACCATCCCTTAGTACATTGCTGTGGAAATCCCAAAAACTCAAGAAGGTCATTAAAGGAAGTTACCTATCACACTTAAGAGAGTAGAGGCAAAGACTTAGTTTTTATTACTTCCACTCATTCAACACTTGTTTTATACAGATAATGGGATGCATGCATGTAACAGGGATGTGGATCAATGGAATTATGTCATGTTCTCCCTTAGAAAATTGAAAGTGAAGCCAAGTACTCTTAAAAATATTTTTACTAAGTGAAATAACTCATATCATTTAATCTGCTAATATACCTAAGATTGATTTTTATCTTCAGTTGAAAGGATTTAGAGGCATAGGAGATGTGATTTTAAAAAAAATGGTGCAGATATTTGCATTCAATCAAGTGCCTTCAACCATTCTCATGACTCTTCCCCTGTTTTCAGATAACCCACCCAAAAATGATGATGTGGTCATACCAGCAACAAGTGGGAGTCACCTTATTTGAAAACACAACTGTATCCCTCACTGAAGGAATCTCTTATCAACTTCTAAAAATGTTAAAAAGATTTGACTTGTGGATTCTTTGGTTTCACATTTTCTAGAATGATTCAGGTTTCAAATATTTGGTGCTATCTCCAGATTCTGTGTTGTAAGGTTTGCATTAGGAATATGGTTCTTGTCCTAAAATCCCTCTCAGTCTCTCTAAACTTGAAAAGTCATAGGCTAAAGTAATTTAACTTGAGGCCAAATGATTTTGCAAATGTCAAACATATACAGTTTTGCTGAGTCATCGGATCTGTTTTTATTTGGGAGTTTCTACTCGGCCTAAGTGAATAAGCAGAAAATATATGACAAATCTGAAAAAGTAAGAAGTAGCTACATACAAGGGTATATGTGCACACGCATACATGCTTCTCATCCAAGGAGTCACCACAAGTCACACTCCTTGTGTGCTGGTTGTATGGACAGAAAATCCAAATAATTGGTTTTTATAAAATTATTTTAAGTACATGTGGAATAAGTGACGAATAGCACAAAGAATTATATAGTAAGTGAAGTTATGTGGGCAGAGAGAGACAGGCATGAATTCTCCAGGTGGTCTATGTTGAGACGTAGTGGGAAATTCTTGAAGACAAATGGATGGGAGTGGGTTCCTTGGCAGAGAATCTGAGGCCCAAGTAGAAGCTGGGCATGTTTCCCTAGAAGCAGAAGGAAGGCAGTGGACGGTTGGAACATGATGAACCTGATTGGTCAGATAAAATGACCCCAAGTCAGACTCTAATGCTGATCATTTCCTTCTTCCCACAGATGAAATGCTGAAGTCATGACCACATGTATGTTAACCTACATTAAATTTGTCTAAGCTTGAACAGTACCTTTTCCAAAAGGCTTTTCTTTATAGTTGCTTTGAAAACATTTAGCTTTTTACTCTAGAGAGGGAAATCTTAAAACAAACAAATGAACAGTTTCTCTATTTGCTTGCCAATTCTTTGTTGGTGTTTGAAATATTTTATCCTCTTTTTCTCCCATTTCAAATTTAACATCAGTCTCTACATATTTTCTGCTATGCCATTTCTATCTTTTAAACTATATTGCAAATTATTTTCTTCCATCAACACCTTCTATAAAATGTTCTTGTCTTCTCTTAGGTTTTCCTTCTCACGTTTATGTATAAATAATATATATGCAACTATATATGCATAAATAATATATATTTTGCTTAAGCGGTCATTATTCCCTCCCTTCTGAGAGTAGAGGCCGATCACATTTTAGCTTTTCCGCTTGTAGTTACATAATATCATAGACAGCATTCAAAATCTGTTACACACTTTGCCGTATTTCCTTGAATTTCACGGGTTTTCTTTCACTTAATCTTTGCTTTCCTGCAAGCTCTTTGGCTTTTCTACTCATTGTATTTACAGCAGTCGCTGATGCCAGACCCAAAATCAAGACTCATGGTCTGAAAATGTGGTAAAATACTTGAAGCCACAGGTGTCTTGATGCATGCAGTTTCTTTCTCATATTTTGGTCTTCTCCCTCCTTCAATGTCTTCGGTTGAGAGGGCAGCTAATTCAGTCATGGAGTAACAGAAATAAGGCTTGGAGGTGCTTGACAGAGTGTTTTGCTGTATGACACTTGCCAGGAACATCCTTTTGGTGGTGGAAAGGATGAGGAAAGAATTTGCACCTGTGTCTAAGTGTTGCAGAGAAACCCAACAGAGACACACCCACTTGGAGACAAACCCTCCTGGAAGTGGGAGGATACCACAAGTGGAGGTGCCCTCCTCCTGGGGGTAGGAGCCAGCTAATTTGCCAGGGTGTGAGGCAGCTCAGTCACTCTGCACCAGAGGGCTCAGACACAAGTTCAGAGCCTTGCTTGCCTGTAAGTACTCACTTGTAACTACGGGGTAATTTTCTGTTTGGGGTTGCAAAGTTTGATGGATAAAGCTCTCACTCACTGATGAACTGATGCAGAAAGGAGAAAAATAAGCCTTTTTTGATATGCAGCATAATTTTCCATTTATATGTTTACCTTTAAAATGGTATAAATAAGCCAAACATCTGGCATAAGCCATTTTGGGAAGATTTCATTGGCTGTTGGTTTTGCAGGTGGTTGTGCCAGGGAAGATGGAGTGTGGTGAACTGCTTGCTGAGGACAAAGAGGCAACACCATGTCTGTGCAGATGTGCCGCACATCTGGCTCCTTGCACTGAACACAGTGAGGCCTGCTGCTTGGAAGCCCAGCTTTAGAAGGACTGCCTTAGGGACAAAGTGATCTCACGCTGGGAAGCATTCTATCCAGATGCTGGCAAGCTTGCAGCTTCTGGAGTACTTGGTACAACCGGGAAGCTGCATTGCTTCCTATATCAGCATCCATCTGCACTTGCTTTTCCCTACTCTGAGGAAGACCCAGTGAAGCCCAGCCCTGAGCGTCTGGAACAGCCTGAACCCTGAGGCTCTTCCTCCTGCTTCCAAAACAAGGAGTGCAAAGGCAGTGGGAGCAGGCTGGGGAGAATCCAATTTTCAGTATTCAAGAATTCCTGTTGTGCTGGTTGATGTCAAGAGCCCTGAGTTCACTAAGGAACTTTGTAGTTGTTGGACTGGGGACGCCGTTGCTACAGAAACCAACATGTTGTTTCTTTCTGGCATTCTCAAGAAGGGATCAGTAAGTAGCTGGAGCATGGAGGGAATGTCCTCATAGACCATTTCACAGGTGTCTGACTCATGTCTGACTCTCCAGCGAAGCCATTATTGTGAATCCCCCAGAGTTAACATAGTTCCTTCCCAAATCCACCTCTAAGCTGTGGCTCAATTAAAACTTTGACTTGCACACAGGCATGTCCTGAAGAGGAGGAGACATGATGAGGCAGGAAGAGGAAGAAAAGGATGGGACCAGACTGAAGGCAAAAGGAGACTTAGAGATGCAGGAGGAGGAGGAGATCCGTGAGACGGGAGAACTGGTTGGGTCTTTTACCAGTGCCTTGCCCGCCTCAATGCCCCAAAACAGGGGGACCCGGTTTTCTGAGGCATGGGAGTATTTTCACCTGGCCCCTGCTCGTGCTGGGCACCATCCCAACCAATATGCCACCTGCCGTCTGTGTGGCAGGCAGGTGAGCCGTGGCCCTGGGGTCAATGTGGGCACCACAGCCCTGTGGAAGCACCTGAAAAGCATGCACAGGGAAGAGCTAGAGAAGGGTGGCCATGCACAGGCAAGGCAGTGCCAGGACTCAAGGCCTCAAGGGCCTCAGCTCCCCGCAGGCATTGAGGGCGACTGGGGCAGGCTCTTGGAGCAGGTGGGTACCCTGGCTTTGTGGGCAAGTCAGAGGGAAAAGGAGGTGCTTTGGGGGGAGAGGGCAGTGGAATGGCGAGAGAGGGCAGTGGAGAGGAGGGAGCGAGCCCTGGAGGAGGTGGAAAGGGCCATCCTGGCGATGAAGTGGAAGGTGAGGGCTGAGAATGAGGCACACCACAGGGACAAAGACCCGCCTGCAGCAGCACTTCCCTTCCATTTTGTCTAAATTGGGCTGGGAAGTGGGGGATCAGTTCTGAAAACATTAACTTTAGACTCATAGCAAAGAGCCGTTTCTGATCTTGCTCAAATATAAAGCAAAGTAGCTTAGTGTGATTTTATTTTTAAGATAAAGTGCCCAGCAGGCATTAATCTCAGCAGATATGAATCGACCAAAATGTTTCTCTGTGCACTTCCTAGAGCTGTGCTGACCCTTGGCCAAAATTTCAAAATTCAGTAAAAACGAATGGTAGTTTGCCTCCCTGGGCCTGTATCATTGTGGAATGTACAAGTCCACAAGACATGGTTAGTAAGAATGACTGGATTTATCTTGGCACTTGGTTTCAGTGAGCTGGTGGTTTCATGGTGCAGGCTGGTTGGGTAGCTACCCTGAGCGTACAGGACCTGCTCACTCAGAGACTCGAGCATGAGTAGAGCCAAGGCTTCCTGGGATGGAGGCATTGCATGCATGCTGGTTGTGATGTGAGACCTGGATAGCAAGCTTGCTCTGTAGGAGCCTGCAGTGAGAAGACAAAGAAGCTTGGGACTGAGAACTACAGACTTTCCAAACACATCTGTTGCTCCCATTACTGCACTATTGTACCATCTGCTTGGATTAAAACTGTTTCATCATGAACCCACCTGAGTCCTGTGAGTTTTTTTGACCAATTCTAAACTTAAACTATTTCATGTGTAATCAGCACAGAGAAAGTTAAAGACTTTTCAACTCATTTGGTTCAAACTTTAAGGATAGCAAATGTGGGATGGACATTTAGCTTTGATGGGAAGATGCTGATTAGGAAACACATATCCTATGTCAGAGTGCTGGGTTCATTTCCTAGCTCTTGCTTCTGACTCCAGCTCTCTGCTGATGCATATTGTGAGAGGTATCAGTAATGGCTCAAGTGCTTGGGTTCCTATCACCCACATCGAAGACCTGGATTGCATTCCTGACTTCTAGCCAGCCCTGGCCTTTGCAGGCATTTTGGGGAGTGAATCACCAAATGAAAGATCCTCCTTTCTGTCTCTCTGCCACCCAAATTAGAGAAGAAAAGAATAAAGAATATGAAAAACATACAAATATTTTAATTTTAAATCTAATTTCATAAGAAGATCTGTAGCTGGTGAGAAAGTGATAAACGAAACTCAGCAAGGAAAAGGAAGCAAAACGATGAGGGTAAGTAAGGAGAGAACAGAGGCTGAAAGTAAACAAGGTAGAAATAGAGATAGAGAAGATGTGTGAAGATGGGGGAGAAAGACTGTGCTGTAGGAACATGCACCATGGAGAGAGAGATTGACCGTGATTATCCCCATGAGTGAAGGGCAGAGCATGGTTTCTTAGATCCTGAGGTCAGTTTTAATGAGTTCACTTGGATTTGTTTTGTATGCACAGACCAGTCACTCATTTGAGCAGTAGGCTTTAGATTTTACTTTTGCCTTGAAGTGCTAACTGCTTGCCAATCCATTGTTCTTTGCTTTTTTTTTTAAACTATTCATCTTTAAGTGTTCAGGGATGCTTTCAGAAAAGGGAGTCTAACAGTCCAAAGGGAGAGGAATCTTTTCTGGGTCACTAAGGCGATGCCTAAAATGTCAAGGAATGGAGTAGAATCCAGCTGGAAGTGACTCTGGCCTTTGCATTGGTGCTCTTTTATTTCTGGAGCTGCCTCCAGAATCTTTTCTGCTTTAGCTGAGTTGGGGGTGGGGGTGTGTGGGGAGAGAGCTAGGGAGGACAGGAGGAGATAAAAACAATATGCCGTTATCTCAAGGATTGCTCATGTACCTTATGGGTGCCCACCTCCGGGAAAGCTGACACCATCCTGACGAATGACAGCATCCTGTTCCTTCATCCCTCACCTATGTGTCTCTCTCTTATGGTTTCTTTTAGAAATCTGACTGCTAAAGTTTTAACTCTCCTTGTTGTTTCCCTGCAAGGGTGTGGTGGCCTTTAGTTCCCTCTCCATCTGTGGTGAAAACCCAGGTACTTATCAGTGCAAACTAGAACCAAATAAATACACAAAGAACTGAATTTTGCAAAAAGCTACTAGAGCTTTGATGCCGAATTCTGATGTTATCCACAGTGTGGTTTTTAAGAGGATAGTATCTGTGTTACTGATTCCTATTGTTACAGACTCTCTTCTTTTTTAGGTATCTTAATCACAAATCAACTCAGTTTCCATGTTTCGTATTAGGTAGTTTTCTTTAGATTTTTTGGTTCTAAATTTTGTCAAATATAATAAAGGAATAAATAAACATTCATGGAGATAATCAGGTTCTAGCATAAACCACAGGAGTAAAAGATGTGTAAGAGGCTTGTGAAAAGACTAAACTGTTGAATAAACCTTGAAGTTTCCATGCATCTCTCTTGAGCCACCCTCTGCTGTATCATTAGCTCTGGATTGAGGTATTTGACTCAGCATCCTTTGCTCTAATGCAATAATCTGCTACCTAGAGGGGCCCTAATGCTGCGTTTCAAGACTCCCTTCCCATTTCAGCTGCAGGAGTGAGACTGACTGCTGTGTTGGCGCCCTGGTGAAATCTTGCTCTCAGGAATGCACACAAACATGAGTGGCACTCTCTTTGGATGGCTCTGGCATGTCTGAGTCTGAAAGGCATCATTGTTAGAATAAACTATTTTCCAGAAAAATCGGAGTCAGCCATATTGAAGAACTAGAATAGTCATAAACTTTCTAAATTTAATAAGACAGAAAGCTCAAAACTGACCAAGTTCCCAGTCCAATGAAGGCTGCTAGTGCAGTGAATTTATAGCACAGAGGAAGGAGGGGGGTGGTGGGCATTGCTGGACATTTGCAGTTGCCAGGTGGTGAGTACTTTGCATATATCTTATTTGATCCTCACCTAACTCCAGTGAGGTTGAAATCCTTGTCCCCATTCACAACGTGGAAGTTTAGAACTGAAGTCTCAGGTGCTTGAGTTGATAAGCAAAGGAAGAGAATTCAAAGCTAGTTCCATCAGAATCCGCAGTCTTCTCGGGTTTTTTCATTATCACACACTGTCTCCAGAGTCAGTGACATAGGAGATTTATGAATGTGTGTGCAGAGAAAGCAAGGGGTGAAAGAGTGTGGGTGAATGACAAATAAGGGGAAGGAAGAAATATTTCTGGCATGGCTACTGTGTACCAGGGACTCCAGTACTATGCACACATTTTAATTGTAAAAACCCTGTGAAATATTGGTTATGATCCTAGCTTTAGAGATGAGCTAGCTGAGGTTGGTGGACATTAACCACTTGATGAGGACCTATAATTAGCAAGGTGAAGTTAGGACATGCTACTGGTGCCCTCTGATCCTGAAGCGGGATGTCCTTTTGTCACAGCCTCTTGCCTGGATAGCAGTGTGATAAACATACATCCCAGCTCTCCCTTCATTAGAGACCCTCATCTGTAAAACAACAGATGTCCTGCCTATTTCAGAGGCTCATTGGCAATGCCATGAGATAAAACTAAAGAGCTTTGAAGAGTTAGTAAATAATTAAAAATAAAGTAGGAATTACAAAGATATTAGAGTGCAGAGAAACTAGCATTTGGCAACATCTTAAAAGACCCATAGACAAGTCATGTCCTGTAGCTGGTTTTGTAGGTTTGGAGACAGATTGTTCACTAATTCCCCAGGTAGAAAATTTCTCTGATTTTCATAGTTGGTACTTAGGTTAGTACAGATAGAGAAAGGGAAATTTGATGGCACATGAAGCAAAGTGTTTTATAAAATGGTGATTCTTGGATCCAATATATATTTCTACATCTGGATGGAGCCCATCTTACCTATAAACATTGGCACTGAGAATCTGCAAGTGATTCTTTTAAGAATGAAAAACACTGGCAAAGAACAATAATCATTGGATTATTTGTTTTATTTAAACAATTGAAGCCTGCTAATAAACTTAATAACCCATTTGTATTAGAATGAAAATGATTAAATGTTTCTTATATATACAGTGTCTATTTAAGAGACTGATATATGAAATTGGCAAGACACAAACAAATGGATAATGCGAATATAGAGTTTTCCAAAATCGTCCCACAGATCTGAGCTATGATTTGTGTGTAGCTGTCAAATTATATGTCTGATATTCAGTGGGACCCGAAATCATAGGTTGTTTTATGTTCTTGAGGGTGAAATGAAGCTAAAATAAAATTGTCTCCTATTCCATGTAAAAGGATATGCTTTGAGAATTAATGAGAAAACTTATTTTATGTGTGGTTCTTTTTTTTTTTTTTTTTTTTGACAGGCCGAGTGGATAGTGAGAGAGAGAGACAGAGAGAAAGGTCTTCCTTTTTGCCATTGGTTCACCCTTATGTGTGGTTCTAAAAAGCTTGGGTGAAGTCAGAAGGCCCCCAGACAGCTGATTAAAACAGATAACAGTAATAACAACAATGTAATAACAATAGCAACAATGACATTTAATTGAATACTTAATACATGTCATACACCGTGCTAAGAACTTTAATACTCCCATTCTTAGAATGAACAATAATGGACGGCTAATATTACCCCCCTCACATAGAAAAACCAACTGCAACGATGTGAAATAATTTCCCCACGGCCAAGCCAATAAGAAGAGGAGCCGGAGTGGGTCCGAACCCCAGTGACTGGCGGCTGGGAACCACTCCTAAGAAGCTGAAGTCAGAAGACCTAGTCTTCTCTCCTTTCTTTCCTATCTTTCCTCCTGCTGCCAAAAAAATAGCCAATGTTCTGCAGGAGCACGAGAGGGCACATTTTCTCTTGTCACTGAGAAACAAAAACAATGGGAGAACTGCTACAAGAAATGGATTAGCGCAAAAACTTTAGTTCTGCACGAAGAACTCACACTGTTTTCTGCCCTACTTTTCTCTCAGTATCCATCTCAATTTTTATTAAAAATGAGTTTAAACAATTGGGACTGCTTTCTTTTTTTTCAGGAATTTAAGAACTAAGGAGGCAGATCTCCAATTCTGAGAGCCTAAATTTGAAAGTAACGATTCCCATTGGGTTTCCAGAATCAGTTCATCTTCCCTTCATCCCCATCAGCAGTTTTTTGTCCAGGGGCCAAGGAGGAAGGCCATTTAAGGGGACATTCCTGGCAACTATGCAGCAACACATATAATACTATAGATTTCCAAAGGATTTAAAGTTACTTACCTCCCCCAAAAAGCCCATGGAGTTATTTTCCATGATCATGGGGATTTCTGGCTTAGCTTTAAGGCAAATAAAACACAGTTAGTAGCACTTGACACCACCCAATCCTGCCTTTAGTGTGTATATCTATACACTTGTGTAAAAGAGTTATCATTCATCAAATGTTTGTTATTAAATGCCCAATGTGCCTGGCAGTATACTAGATACCAAGGAAATAAAAGTAAACAAATTATATTCACTGTCCTCAAGAAATTTACATTGTCGTGGAAAGAACAGGTAAACAACTGTAAGTTATAATACACTGAGACAGCTGCAATAATTGAGGACACATGGGCTGAAGAAAGTTTTTAAGAAAAGTCTCTACCTCAACTCAGAGGATAAAGGAGGCTTTTGGAAAGCGAGATGTGTAGCTGCTCCCTGAGTGATGATCAGTGCTGAATCAAGTGGAATTGGGGATGTGAAAGGGTGGAGGGGCAGGTGTCAGGGAGAGAGAAGCTAGGCATGTTGTACATGTTCAAAGGCCTTATAACTATGCCATTGTTTTCAGGACCCTGAAGGGGACCAGAAAAATATTCGTTATTTGTTTGATTGTTTGGCACTAGAAAATATCAGGGCTATTTCAGTGACGCTGTTTTCCTGCTAGATTGTAAATGCCTCAAAGCCGGAGTATTTGATCCAGCTTCACATTTCCAGCAGTGCTCCACACAACCTAGATATTGAGTCCACTGAAACCAAGTGACTTCATGATTTCCTGGGTATGGCAGACCAGGTCTTCCAGGAACCAGTGGAAGGAACGGTAACAGCGCCTGTGCCAGGGACCGGTGTTGTGGGGCAAGGGCAGCCTATTGCAGAGCGCAGGTTTGAGTCCTGGCTACCCTGCTTGTGATCAAGCATCCCTGCTAAGGTGTCTGGGAATGCAGCAGAAGATGGTTTGAGTATTTGGGCCCCTCACATTGGAGAATCAGATCAGTGGATGAAAGATCTTTTCTCTCTCTCTCTCTCTCCCTCTCTGTTACTCTGCTTTTCAAATAAATAAATGAATAAGTAAGTAAGTAAATAAATAAATAATCTTAAAAAAATGACCCTTATCCCACATGCTGTCAGTGTCTGTTACATCCACTTGGCATTCACCTCTACACACAGAAGGCCTAAGGATTTACTCAGTTCAAAAGTGGGAAAAGCTGGGAGACCCAGGGAATTAATGGTGATGGTAGATGGGGACTGGGCAGATGAATCCCCTGGCTTCTTGGCCCTTCATTTGGTATGACTCTGACCTATATTCTCTCCCTGGTGAGACTGAACTCTAAGCCCACAGTGCTAATGATTTACTTTCCCTCCTTGGCTCACTGTTCCATTCCTCTCCTCGGGTTTCACAGGACGATCTCTCAAATAAAGTCATTTACTCAAATCTTTATCTCAGTATTTTCTTTCAATGTAACTCAAACTAAGATGCAACCCTGACACACTAAGGGGATGAGGAATACATTGACCTTCTACTTAGCAGATACTCATAGAAAGAAGGATCTCAGAGGCGGCGGGTAGGGAATAAAAAAAAAAAAAAAAAGAAAGAAAGAAGGATCTCAGAGAATGAAAATTGAGAGAAATCCCAGAAGTGACACACACAGATCCCCTGTGTGCCTCTGGACAATCAGAATTAGAGCTTGAGAGAGGAAGAGAGCAAATTGGGATGGAAAAGTGGCTCCCTGGCACAGAGAGTGAAGTCAAAGGAGACCAGTAAGGGAGATGCAGGAAGTGGCCTTGGCGCTTGGGTCACCTCTGGTGGAAGATGAAGAACTGGGCAAGGAAGAACATTTGGGAATAAGAAGCTGCTTTAGGGCAGATGGAATGGGTCTGTGATACATCTGGGCATTTATTGCAAAGCTTCCACGTTTTGTTTTTGGCTATTTCTGTATGGGGAATAAAAACAGTATGCCAAGTGAGACTTATAAATTCTGCATTGGACCCTTGTGCCAGGGCCAATATAAGACATACATGGAATGACACCCATGAATAGGCTAAAGACTGAATAAGACTATGTCCAAACACAACCCATCCAGTCCATGTATTAAATGGGAAAGCCAGGAGGCCAGGAAAATTTAATTCCATGACTAAGCGGGCATATGGTCTTATTTTTTTTATTTTTATTTTTATTTTTTTTTACTTTTTGACAGGCAGAGTGGACAGTAGAGAGAGACAGACAGAAAGGTCTTCCTTTGCCGTTGGTTCACCCTCCAATGGCCGCCGCGGTAGGCGCGCTGTGGCCGGCGCACCGCCCTGATCCGATGGCAGGAGCCAGGTGCTTCTCCTGGTCTCCCATGGGGTGCAGGGCCCAAGCACTTGGGCCATCCTCCACTGCCCTCCCAGGCCACACCAGAGAGCTGGCCTGGAAGAGGGGCGACCGGGACAGGATCGGTGCCCCGACCGGGACTAGAACCCGGTGTGCCGGCGCCGCAAGGCGGAGGATTAGCCTAGTGAGCCGTGGCGCCGGCCCATATGGTCTTATTTTTAAGCAGCTACTGAAAGGACTTCAAAGAAGCAAGAGCAATGCAGAGTCAGATGGGGTGATAAGAGTGAGATGTGAGTGAAAAATATCCAAGACCATGATGAAGGTATTTTAATTTAACAAACAGGCAGAGGACACAGTTTAAATGTTGACAAGGCAATTAGATAATATTATGGCACAAGAAATGCTGGTTAAATTGGGACACAGCTTGCCTAATGTAAAATTGATATTTCTTTCCATATCCTGGATGGCTGCCTTTGTTGGTTTGCCAATAATCAGGCCAGATGAGGCAGTTTCATGTTTGTGCTAAGACAGTCACACCCTGCTCAGTGAACAAATGGTGATGATGGCGAAGGAGATGAAAACAGCCTACTACGAACTCTTCACAGGACACCTTTGAGGCTCCATAAGTAATCTGGTCCTGGCGGCGGAGAGGCGGGGTGGTGTGTGTGATTAAAACCCAGCCCATCCCTGAGGAGACATGGAGAGAGTCAGGGTGAAAGGAGAGGGGGGAAGAGAGAGGGAGAGAGATTAAGTGCCAGGGGTAGAAGGGAGAGCCATAGGGGAAAGTTATAAGCATGAGACTTGGAACTAAATAAATTCTGGCTGCAGCCACTCTCATCTTCGCAAATGCTTGGTGATTTTTTCATTTCTTGACCTCCCATAATAATGCAATAAGATTCTAAATAAAAACATATTTTGTTTGTTCTGTCATTCAGAGACCTGGGGAAAAATCTAACACTTCGTGCCCTTAGGTTTTATGAAGTTATTTTCTCTTTGTTTATCTCATTTTCAGAAACAATTCACTGCCCATCCACATAACTGCCTTTGTCTTTGTCTTCCTTTAAACATAACTCTTTTATAAATGCTGGTCTTGTTTACACACACACACATTCATAGCCAGAGGCATCTGCTCACTAATATTTCCTTGCACTCAGGCAAAATAGAATGTCCATATTTTCACCCTGAATTTGCACCCTGCAGAGGTTCTGCATTTTGAATGAAGCCTTAGTGGACTCCACAGCTCAGCTCTATACCACAGAGAAAGTGGGGTTGGAGAGCCATCCCTGTGGGCTCCTTTGCTGGGAGGCTGGACTCCTCTCATCCCAGCTGTCTTGGCAGGAAGGAGGCAAGCTCCTCCAGAGTTGCTCTGGGGCTATGTTTATCACCTTCCGTTCTTACATTGGCCTTATTCAACCTTGTCTAATGAAGATAATTAGACAATGAGGCAATTTGATTTTGGCAGTTATAGCTAAGGTTATTTCTAGTGTTCTCAGGGAACACTAAAATTTTAAGCAAAGTAGTCGTCACTAGGAAACTGATCTATGTATGATTTGTGTATGATTTTATTCTATTAACTGAATCATTATCCTATAGATTCCTACCTTCTCCCCATCCCTAATAAGATTGACAAATATCAAGGAAAACAGAATTCCAGAGTATTTTCTGCGTAAGAGTTAAAAAATTAGAAAAATAGAAAGGCAGAGAGAGGGAGAGAGAGAGAGAGAGAGATCAGTTGCTTCATTTCCCAAATGCCTGTAAGGACCAGGGCTTTGCTAGGTTGAAGCTGGGAGCCAGGAACTCAAGTTGGGTCTCTCACAGGGGGGCAGGGTCCCAACTACTTGGGCCATCACTTGCTGTCTCTCAGGGTTGCATTAGCAGCAAGTTGTGTGGAATTGAGTGGGATTCAAATCCAGGTACTCCAATATGGGATGCAAGCATCTTAACCCCTGGCCTGATTTCTTGAATATTTGCCCTCTTGTGGATGCTCCCCAGAGTACAAGGAGCCTTCCTTTCTGGAGAGGACAAAGCAAGAGAAATTGCAAGGAGAGCAGGGAGTTCATAGAGTAAAAACCCTTACCAAAAACCTTGACTGTGGTCGAGCTCCTCAATATTTCTCCATATCTGCTTTTAACACAGCAAGAGAACTTCAGACCATCATCTTGGATTTGGACTGGAGAGAGGTGGAGTCCATAGTGTGGGTCTATCTTGACTCTGTCTTTGAATAACACGGATTTGTTGATGTGTTTTTGGGAGGCAAGCGTTTCCTGAGTCCCGTTAACCTCCTGATGAGAAAAAAAGAGTGCCAGGTTATGAAGCATTTGACTGTGCCAGCTCTAGACTAGGTGTTTCACAAGCACAGGTGCATTTATTTCTGGTAAAATAGGGTGAATGAAGAGTTAGAAATAATAAGTATTGAGTATGTTACCAGAAAATAGTTACCCTTGATTTTCCATAAAAACACTGCCACTGCATACGAACAGGAAAAGGAGCTTTCTGCCCTTCCCACTAGACTTTGCCCCTCAAGACTTCCATAAGCTCCATATCTACAGTGGAGTTTGGGGGTAGAGTGGGCAAGGCTAACGGTGGATCGCAGTTTTCATTTGTGTCTGACATCTTCATGCTAAGACTCTTCCCAGAGTCTCTTTAGACAAGGTCTCCTTTTCACTCCCTGCAGCGTTGGGAGTAGGATGAGGTAAAGAGGCACAATGTGTACAAAATTCAAAGAAGCAAGCACTTGCCCTTGGACTCTTGCCAGCCATAGTCAGCACCTGAAGGTGAGGGCCTCCTTCATTGTGCCCCACACAATACCTCCCCTCTTTACCTCACCCTAATTATGGTCCTAGCACTTCTGGCCTTGTTTCTGTGTTTGCACCGACTTCAAAGCAGACACGTGAAGAGCAGGACATAGACGTAAATTATGGTGATAAGATTTATTTTTAACTCTTGATTCCTCTATCCCACACCATTTCTTGGGTCTGTGAAGCAAAGTCCCTCTCACTGTGCACTATGCATAATGTCCATGGACAAACTTGCTGGGCTGTCACAGTGCTGGTCATGTCAGTGAGTGTGTTGACCAAGGAAACAGCCAGGATTCTTGGGGCACACACAGGTTTTAAGTCTCGCACCTCTTTAGTGTAACTCATTGTTCTCAGTGAGTTGCTTGGAGAACGCTCTGCTGCACACACTCCTCCTCCAGTGACTCTAACTCAATTGCTCTTTTTATTGAAATGTCTGCAGGAGAGCCAGGGCTGACAAACACTGGCTTAACTCTAAGCAACATCTGAATTGTTGTGTGCTAGTGACAAAGGAGGGAATGAAAAGAGAAGAGGGTCAATGGGAATGCATTTGATGGGGAAAAAGTCACAAAATAATGAAAGCAAACATCTGGGACTCAGAGTCCCTGAAAGACAGATTCAAGGTAAAAGAAAAGGAAAGCAGATAAATATGTGAATTCAAGGATAGGCAGAAACACAAAAGCAGACTTCTTAAATAGTTTAACTGTATAGATAGTTCCAGAAAATGCTTAGTAAAGCCTCTGTAAGATACAGTTCTATAACTGCTTCTCTGTAGGATCTGAATCACCTGTACACATGGACAGCGCTGTGGGGTACATACAAAGAATCATATTCTGCTCAAGTCTCAGCCCTGTGACAACGTAAGGATCTTTATACCTTCTAAAAGAAAGACTTAAGAGCCTGTACTGTTGTCTTCCTGGTAAAAGAGAGTAAAATCAAAGGGAGAAAGATTCTCTTCGCTAGACTAGGGCTCTCCCAGGAGCCCTGAGGGTTGGGTGGTGCCAGTAGAAAGAGTGAATGCATTTCTGGCAGCAAGAAGTACCTGGAGGCTGTATTTTAGGAAGTAGTCTCCCCCTGCAGGTCCTTCAGCACAACACCATGCACTTGACATTCTCCTGCTTTCTGCAGGGGGATAATTTTTGGAGGTTTTTGGAGGTCAAAATGTACCTTGTCATTTAGTAAGTGGCTTGTCATTTGGGCCACTTCCTTTTGTCACTATGTTGTGGGAAGAAGGGCAATCCCAGGCAGAGGTTTGAGGCTGGTGAAACAAACTACCTTTACTTTGTTAGGTAGCAGGAAGGGACTGGCTCAGTGGTTTAATCGATAGAGAAAAGATCATACCACCCCTACCCCTACTCCCCTTTCCAAACTTATCCAAAGGTTTTTGTTTTTATTTTACTTTTTCTGGACAGTTGCCCATGGCAGAGAGAGGAGGTTGTTGTCTCATCAGGAAAGATAGGATTCAGCTACAAACAGGACCTCGTAACCCACAACATAAGGAGATTTTGAGAGGGCCTATAGTCCATGGTGTAGATGTAGATATTTATAGATATAAAGGGAGTCATGGAAAAAACTTGCATATGAGGGGCTACCTTCACAGAGCAAATGGGAGGGGAGGAGGAACAAACTCTCACAGGTAAACAAACAATGAAATACCTAGAAATACCTAGAAGCTGGAGAGGGAGAAATAATACTAATATTACACTATGATCACTGATAAAATTTTATGTTATAGCTTAAATTTGTTTAGGACCTACTATATTCTAGGCACTGTACAAAGTTCTTTCAAGTCTTATTTACTCCTTACAACAGTGGGGAATAAACTAAACTAATGTTAAGTAACTTACTCAAAGGTCACATGAAATAAGTTTAAGTGACAATATTAAAAAACAAGGATGCTCAGAACCAGGGACAAATAAGCATCAGAGACTACATGTGCTAATAAAACCAAGTCATTAAAAAAAAATAAAATAAAGCAGCTTTCTGAGTTTGTAGTACCAGACAATTAAAAGAGAATTCAGGGGCTGGTGCAGTGGCTCACTTGGTTAATCCTCTGCCTCCGGCGCCAGCATTCCATATGGATGCCGGGTTCTAGTCCGGGTTGCTCCTCTTCCAGTCCAGCTCTCTGCTGTGGCCCGGGAGGGCAGTGGAGGATGGCCCAAGTGCTTGGGCCCCTGCACCTGCATGGGAGATCAGGAAGAAACACCAGGCTCCTGACTTCGGATCGGTGCAGCGCCGGCCATAGCGGCCATTTGGGGAGTGAACTAATGGAAAAGGAAGACCTTTCTCTCTGTCTCTCTCTCACTGTCTACAACTCTACCTGTCAAATAAATTTAAAAAAAAAAAGAAAATTCAGAAATCCAGAAGTCTTTATGTAAATTGCAGATTGCAGGGTTTGGGCAATTTGCTGGTTGAAAGTGGTCTTTTTATGATATATTGACCCTTTTGATGACAAGGGCCATGGAGCATCCTTCAACTTCTACCTGATTATAATGATCTTGGTAACTAGTCTGCTGGAAACAGACGTATAGAGCCTTTACTTCTATCTATTTTTAATAAGTATTTAAAACTTTGTGCAACATTCAAGGTACTATCTTGGAAGCAGAGAGATTAAATCTGCTGGCCCCTGGATTTAAAACTTCTCAACTTCCAGAACTATGACAGAATTTCTGTGCTTTATAATCACTCTCAAGCATTTTGGACACAAAATGGACTAAGACAGTGATGAAACCATGCATTGCTCAATCTGTTTTCCCACTACTTTCAACCCTTGTGTATATCTGTCTTTGGGATGGCTATGAAGACCCAAGAATCCTATGCTAACTGCAAAATACTGTTCCTTGTTATATATAAATATAGCAAGATCTCAAAATAAAGAAAACTCCACCCTTATACAACATTTTGATATTTTGTTTATGTTGGGTTTTCCTTAAATTTTTCAAAAACAATATTTTATTAAAATATCCAAGTTGGGGACTGGAATTGTGGCATAGTGGGTAGGACCACCACCTATGACTCTGACATCCCATGAATGCACAAATTTGTGACCAGCTGCTCCACTTCTGATCCAGCTTGTCTCTGGTGGCCTGGGAACAGCAGCAGATGATGGCTCAAGTGCTGGGGGCCCTGCATCTCTGTGGTAGACCCAGAAGAAGCTCCTGGCTCCTGGCTTTGGCCTAGCTTAGAGCTAGCAATTGTGGTCATCTAGGGAATAAACCAGCAGATGGAAGACCTCTCTCTCTCTCTCTCTCTTTCTCTCTCTCTCTGTAGCTCTGACTTTCAAATAAGTAAATAAATCTCAAAATTTAAACTTACATAGACACACGTGACTAATGGCTACTGTATTGGACAATACAGTATTTGTAAAAAAAAAATCCACACTGCTCACTAAACTTGTTTTGGTCCTCCCTTAAATTTTTCTATCAAGGTTGAGGATCTTATTGACCTTACCTAATCCTAATCCTTGGGTCATACAGCTACTAAGTAGTAATAATAATAATAATTTTCCTCCAAAAGTCATACTGTTAATGACTTTCCTGTAAACGAGTACAGCCTTGCAAAATAGTAGAAGGAAACAGCCTTGGCCTTTTCTGCTTTACAATCTACTTGAGGAAAACAAATTCAGAAGGAAAACAAAACCAAATACAAAATCAGGAGGTACAGAAGACAAGCAAATGCATAATTAACAATTGCATTTATATTGCAGTTTGATAAAATAATTAATATGATGTAGTTTGAGTGAGGCGCAATGAATCATGGAAAGCTGCTATCCTATGCTCCTTAAAGACATGAAGATCCCCAAATCCTTTACTGAGGCTAATTTTGTACTAGAATCAGAATTTCAATCCAGAAGAGTGAGATTGGTACTACTTGGTGACTTGGTGCCAGCTCCATGTTAGAGCTGCCTGTGTTGACCACAGCACATGGTAGGCTGTGAGTGTACATATTTCATTAGATAACTGCTGTTAACTGTATTAATTGCTACCCTTTATCTATACACTACTTCCTATCTTCATGATCCCTTCATTTAGTCTCCAGCCAGCCTGTGCTGTCAAAGCCAGCTGCTTGCAAGGCTTCCCATGTCCATTTCCTAGAACACTAGCCCTAATGCAATATTTTTCTAATCATTGTTATTAGCTGCCAACACTTGGTAGTTTGGCTAGCACTTATTTTCTTATTTTGATGAAGACAGGATTAGCTGCCACCAGATAAGAGATTACAGTTTTGCTTTCTAAATAGTGAGACTGCTCATAAGCATTGGAAACCAACATTGAATCCAAATTTTAGTCCCCTTTTGCTTTTTAATTGTGTAATAGCACAAATATTAAAGAAGAATATATTAAGAAGATACATTTATAGATAAGCATTTAAAAATATGCAAGTAGTAGGACTTAGTTATGTGCCACTAACATGGAAGATATTTAAGTAGTAGTAATTAGTTATTTGCCACTAACATTGAACTATTGGAACTACAATATCCCTATCATTCTATTCATGATTTAAAGAAAAAAAATGAATTTCTTTTTTTCCACTGACTTCGGGACATAGTCCCTCAACACTGCCCCCAGTCCACACCGCTGGGTTGTACTGGAGGGTTTTAGTGCCATGGTGCAGTTCACTCCTGTCTTTTGCAATCCAAAATGCTCTTTAATGATCCCAACATAACCTTTCCTAATAAGCTTTCCTAAACCTAGCTAGTCAGAATAACATTATTTTCCTTCAATGCTAACATTTTTCACATTTTAATTAAAGGCTTATGTCACGGTAGGAAATATGTCCTGGAGGGTCTGAATCCTTGCAGGATCTAGCACTCGAAACAGATTCACACATGCTATCGGATGGAACTGAAATTCAGACCATGAAGAATGAAAACAGATTATTATAATGTATTTTGGAAGCTCCCAATGGAAGCATGCAGAATATCTCTGATGACTTGAGACATTCAATGGGGAAACTATCACTTGGTCTTTATCTGCCAACTGCATCTCATCTAAACATACACACTCTGTGATTTCTTATACATCACCACACTAGTCACACAGTTCTTCAGTTTCCACAGAAGGGTTACATCTTTTGTTTACTTAGTGAGCTCTCTTGCCAGATAAATGTGACATACACTGCCTATTTCTATCTACTTCAGTGTAGTCACAATCCTGCAGTGTATTTTTTTCAGACAAAGGATCTATTCCCTTAACATTTTAGAATAACATGGAATCAGGTACACACAAATTTTTTTTTTCCAGTTACTGGGACTCTCAGTAGAGCTTTTCTGTTAGCTTCATAGTTGAATAGAGATTCAGTTTTGAATTATATTTATACTATTACCCATATATAAAGACATAGCTATTGTCTCCAGTGACCAAGGTATGTTTGTAAAATTGCTTTCAGGATTCAATGAAGCATTTGGGGTTGGAGGCTTTTGCAGCTTCCCGAAGTTATTGAGCTTAGTACAGCAGGCTTCTGCTCTCCTGAGCTCATCTCCATCATCTTGGCTTTTTACACTAGATCTTAGCCAAAAGGCCGAGAAGCGATTCATCTTGGCTTTTTAATCTTCTTCTTTAGTCCACATTATATTATTTGTAGGAACAATCAACTTATCATTATGATTATTATTGTCTTTATAACCAGAAATTGAAGATGTAATATATGAATTACAAGAGCTATTTATGTCCTCTGCAGACGTGCAAAAGTTACAACAAGAAGATCTGCAATTTTTTCTGTAATAAGACAACATTAGATAGTTTCCCATCAGACTTGCTAAATCCCAGAGCCATCAAAAGTGTTGAGCACAGAGGTAAATCAAAGGAGCAAATAGATTTTGACATTTGAAAAGCAAATGCACAGTAGGAATTTAATCAGTACGGTTGCCAGCAAAATGTTCCCTTTGAAGAGAACTTTCTTTCAAAACAACTCCTCAAGTTGCCTGTATCATGATGCATTCTTCTTCTTCTTTTTTTTTTTTTTTAAAGATTTATTTTATTTATTGAAAGTCAGAGTTACAGAGTGAAGTAGAGATAGAGAGAGAGGTCTTCCATCCGCTGGTTCACTCCACGGATAGCCACAATGGCCAGAGCTGCGCCGATCCAAAGCCAGAGCCAGGAGCTTCTTCCAGGTTTCCCACGTGTGTGCAGGAGCCCAAGGACTTGGCCCATTCTCTACTGCTTTCCCAGGCCATAGCAGAGAGCTGGATCAGAAGAGGAGCAGCCGGGACCAGAAATGGCACCCATATGGGATGCTGGCGTTTCAGGCCAGGGCTTTAACCCGCTGCGCCACAGCTTTGGACCCTCATGATGCATTCTTAGAATGACAGCAGAGCTTGAGGTTCTAGTAGGTGATAAGGTCATCCTCTCACTGTGTGACATTCTGTGTACTGTGGATCTCATTTATCCTAAATTTCCTGGCTGCGTTTTATGATGCACACTTCTTAGTTTCTTTGAAGGAAACTACTACACAAATGCCTTCTCAATTATCTAGCATTTAATACTTAGTAATCCAACACTCATTAACAAATGAAACAGCATGTATTTAACAATCACTAATGAAATGTAAGGACAATGAATAGGACTGTGGGAAAGGGGGCATATTGAATAAATCCATTACTTGCTAATCAAGTGTTTATTGTCTATGTCCTAAATACTATGTGTGCTAGATGCTGGGGAGTTCTGAAGTGAGTGATGGAGTTTGTTTTTTATGTTTGTCACATAAAAGACTTAGGCTATCCAGGAAAAAGCACCTGGCTCCTGGCTTCGGATCAGCATGATGCACTGGCCGCAGCGGCCATTGGAGGGTGAACCAACGGCAAAAAGGAAGACCTTTCTCTCTGTCTCTCTCTCTCACTATCCACTCTGCCTGTCAAAAAAAAAAAAAAAAAAAAAAAAAAAAAAAAGACTTAGGCTGTGATGGAACAAAGACACAGCCTCAGCCATTCTTGCTTACTGCCCAAAAGATAGATAAACATTGGAATGTATTCCTTGCCCTTGAATCTCAATTGGGTCTCACATCCTATTGCCTTTACACCCCACCCCGGCATCCTTCCCAGGTGCCAGAGGCTCTGCATCGCCAGCCAGCCGAGACACCAGTTCCAGTAATTCACCTCCACCTGCTGCCTCCTGCTTCCTTCCCCAGCCCTAGTCCCCCTAATATAAAAAAAAGGCCCGGCCCCTGGGGTCAGGGCCTTCTGTCGCATGGTCCATCAATGTGCACACCGGCAGTTGATCACCCTCCTCTACAAATTTGTTTTCTCTGAATAAATTTGGTCTGGCTGTAGATTTATATACTGCCTCCTCTCTGTTCTGCACCTCTTTTCCTAACATGTTTCGTGCCCCATCTGAGGAGGCGCCAATCTGTACTCTTTTCCTAACAGGCTGACTGAAGTTTTACATTTCCTTGGAAAAACAGATGACATATATGAAAGATAACAACACCACAGACCAATTTTTGACAGCAAAGTTTCCATAGTAAGGCCCTGTTAATTCAGTTGGCACTGATAGTGAATTTAGGATAGTTAGGATAGGAATTTTTTGCTTTCCCGGTGGAAAATACAATGTAAGAAAAGTATCAGGTGCATATCCATTTCCCTGATGTTTGACAGATTTCTGCTCTCCTTGTTAGTAAAACTGGTGCTGTCTCATCTGAGGTGCCATTTTAAACCTCAGGTACCATTTTAGGCTCTGGCCCTGTCGCCTTCTTGTAGGGTAAGCTTTGGACCCAAGCCCAGCCTGGCTTACTGGAAATCAGGCAACCCAATCACCCAACAACAAGCATCAGCTCCACCCCCACCCTAACAGGATTTGCTGCCCCCACTTCCTTACCTCTGCAAAGCTATACTAAGATCTGCTTTCCCTCACAGGCCTTCTTTCTCTTTCTATCTCTCTCCAGCCTGCTGGGTCCCCGCTCCCTTCCCCGACAATAAACTTTTCCTTTAACGCCAGTGTTTGTGTTTGTGGTGGCCTTTCATTGGTGCCGTGACTTGGATCCAGGCTCTCCCATCGACCTTACACTCCCCTTGGGAATGTGAGGTGCTTTGCGACCCTGGATTTCTGCCAGCCACAAAACATACCCCAAGACCTCCTTCTTCACCACAAAACACTCTATGATCTTCATCTACACACTGGCCCTTCAAAGTTCTGAGATAAGACAGGGTAGGCAGAAGATTCTCTCACTGCAACATTCTATGGGTTGTGGTTCTACCTGACTTCGCCCTGAAGTCCTGGTACTGGGCACCAAAACTCCTGTGGACTCATGCCCCTCTACGGACTTTGTGTCCCAGGCAACAGCGGGTGTGGGTGACAACTCAACCCTGTTTCTCTTCTATGGGCTTTATGCCCTGGGCCTCTGTGGTTGCAGGTGACAACCCCCACCCTCTGCTCCCTTACTTTCCTCATTGGGCTGCCATGATCTCGGGGATGCCTGCTATCAGCCAGTCTGACCCCTACAGGTTGCTACAGGAGCTTCCTCATCCTGCCTTCTGTCCGATTCTCTTGCCAGTTGCCTCCTACATAATCTTGTTCCTCTCAGATTGGCCCCAGATCTCAAATGCCATGGCCTCATCTTTCTGTAATCAGGCATGGCCCATGTTTGATCTTGACAACAACCAGTCCAAATGGCTGCTCACTGGCACATTTGACCCTGGCATTATTCACCATCTTTACTACTTCTGTGAGTGGTCAGGAGGGTGACAGGAAATTCCTTATGTTCAGGCTTTCTCCTATCTCTGTTCTAAACCCTCTATTTACACCTCGTATTCTCCAGCTCAGGTTATCTTAACTTCCAAAGCTCCCAATAAAAGGCCAAAACCACTTCTTCTACTTTAGATCCTACAGATGTGCCACCACATCAAAGCCCACTGCCGGCTCTGGCACCATCCACTCTGGCTCTATCTCATCAGCACCTGTACCCCCTGCCCAGGCATCCCAGGAGGCTGCAACTGTTTCTACTCCCCTTGCCTCATCTCAAGTCTCCTGCTTGCCCTTATCTCAAAACCAGTACTTGTCCATTTCTACTCCTCTTGCGCCCTTTGCTTTATCTCAAACCCAGTCCTGGTTCCAATTTTCACCCTCCCCCATTCCACTGAGCCAACATATTGTCCCTGCCTTACTGCTGGTTCCTCAAACCCCCAAACCCTGTCTCTTACCCCTAGTCCCTGAGTCACTTGCTCTCGTGTGGCAGCCAGAGAGTCAACCTCTCTGTTACCCCTACGGGAGGTGACGGGAGTGGAGGGCATAGTCAGGATCCATGTTCCTTCTCACTCAGTGACCTGTCACAAGTCAAGCAAAAACTAGGTTTTTTGCCTCTAACTCCACCTCCTACTTTGTTTTTATGATCTTTTTATTATTATTATTATTTTTTGACAGGCAGAGTTAGATAGTGAGAGAGAGAGAGAGAGACAGAAAGGTCTTCCTTTTCCATTAGTTCACCCCCCAAGTGGCTGCTATGGCCGGCGCGCTGTGCTGATCCGAAGCCAGGAGCCAGGTGCTTCCTCCTGGTCTCCCATGCGGGTACAGGGCCCAAGGACCTAGGCCATCCTCCACTGCCCTCCCGGGCCACAGCAGAGAGCTGGACTGGAAGAGGAGCAACCAGGACAGAATCCGGCACCCCAACCGGGACTAGAACCTGGGGTGCCGGCGCTGCAGGTGGAGGATTAGCCTAGTGAGCCGTGGTGCCGGCCTTATGATCTTTTCTAATGCCCTCCTCCCATAGGAGCAAAGTTGATTTTGGGAACAGGTCCAACTCCATGCCAGCGAGACTCATCAAACTGACCCAGCCCATTCCATAGGTATAGATGTAGTCCTGGACCACATCTTTAGTCATCTAGGTGTAATTATTAATGTAAATTAGGTAAAGGCAAATGATAAATGTGTCTAAATGTAAATTATAGTACTCTTAGCACCTTATATTCTATATAAAAACTATTTGGGTTTGTAAACAAATATATTTTCATAAACTGTCTATGAAAAAGTTCAACATGGCTTGAATGTAACTAAAGCTTAAATTTGATGTTATCTTATTTAGAAAATGTTGTCTTAATTTGGAAATTTTTAAAAGGTTATTTCAAAATGTAGATCAAGGAAATCAACAGATGGAAAGGTCACAAGTATAGAAATGTGTTCTTGATAAGGAATGTTAAAAAGTAAAGAGTTTTCTTTTTGAATAAAAAAGGACATGGTGTGTAACAATTACTTTATCCTGATGGCTGGTTTATTCTAGACTGGAATTAAAAAGAAAGGTTTAAGTAAGTTGCAGAAGGTGTCTGAAAGTTACAGAATGTTATGAAAGAAAGAAATTTTTGGATACAAAGGCTATCTATTTTTGTTTGACATAAAATTAGAATCTGATTCTCTGTCAAAGCAATGAGGTTTTTTGCAATGCATATATGTTAGTAAGTATTTGGAAATCATATTAAAAATCTGCTTAAAACCTGCAGCATCTCTTTGTGATAGCTTTTGTTTAATTGGTGACTCTCTTTCTGTTTTCTAGCCAGGTCCAATAAGATGTTTTCTTTTCCCTAGTTCTCAGGAAATTGAGACCTGAGACCTTGCCCATGCCAGCATAGAGTGACTCGTTGTTCCATGTCAGTAGAAAGTAGCTCTAGAAGATAGATCATCATCTCTCCACCTCTTCTGGGCTTCTGGGGTCAATGTAATCCCATACAACATTTGTTTTATTAAAAACAAAAGGGGGGAATGTTAGTAAACTGGTACCATCTTATCTGAGGTGACATTTTAAACCTTGGGCGCCATTTAAGGCTCTGTCCCAGTCACCATCTTGTACAGTAAGCTTCAGTGCTAGGCCTAGCCTGGCTTACTGGAAGACCAAATCACTCAACCACAAGTGTCAGCTCTAATCCACCCTAATGGGATTTGCTGTTCCTACTTCCTTACCTCTACAAAGCTATAGTAAGATCTATTTTCCTACACATGACCTCTTTCTCTCTCACCCTCTCAATCCAGCCTGTTAGTTCTCCCCCACAAAATAAACTTTTCCTTTAACTCTGGTGTTTAGTGTATTTTGCAGTGGCCTTTCACTCCCAAATCATCATCCCTTTGAACATTTTTTCAAGAACCAAAACATATCATGTTTAAGAAATTAATTTACATATTAATAGACATCATGCCCAAGATGCCTCACCTCTTGGAAATCAAATCCTATAAAGATGAAACATATTTTGTGACAGATGGCAAAAAGACATTGTAGATTACAGAACAGGTTGGGAAAGTTATTTGAGGGTATTATTTTCTTTTCATATTACTTGCTATTTCAAAAAATGTATACAATAAAAATTACCAAAAGGTTGTCTTTTACAAGTTGAGTTAGTTTGGACTTGGCACAACCCCAGAGAAATCTTTTTAGTGTATGGTCTCTTTGTTAGGCCAGTCCGAAAATATCCAGGTAATTTTTACTGTGAATAATCAAGCATTTGAATTAACGTTAGTTGTTACATTCCTGGAAATATGTGAGTTTTGTAAAACTCTAAATTCTGTGTTTTTATTTTAATGGAAATATCAATAGTTAATATAATCATATTCGGGATCATCTAAATGGATATTCTATTAAGTAACTCTATTTTATATTTTATTTTATATTTTATTACTATACAGAGAGCAGACTTTATGTATTTCATAGATACAATTCTAAGAACATAATGATATTTCCATCCTTTCCTTCTCCTTACTTTCTGTTTGTTTTTCTTTTAATTTTTGCAATAATATATTGACAATTTACAATCATAGGCTTAATGCTCCTCCTCCTATATTGTTCAACAACTGAAAAGTAGAAACACCAATGTTCTGTAGAAATATCAACAGAGTATAAACACAAATCAAATCACAAGATGTGAATTTCACTCTTAGATACTCAGGTTTCCTTTTTTTTTGTAGTCTCTATATTAACTTCCACAAATCAGAGAAAACATGATATTTGTCTTTTTGGATCTGCTTATCTCACTAAACATAATAATTTCCAGTTTCATTCATTTTATTGCAAAAGACAGTATTTTATGGAAGAGTAGTATTCTGTTGATAGACATTAGGGTTAATTCCATATCTTAGCTATTGTGAATTGAGCCACTATAAACATGGGGGAACAGATACCTCTTTCATATGTTGATTTTATTTCCTTTGGGTAAATTCCCAGGAATCGGATGGCTTGGTAATATGGTAGATCTATTTTCAGATTTTTTAGGAATATCTATACTGTCTTCCACAATGGTTGTACTAGTTTACATTCCCATTTACAGTGTATTAGGGTAGTTTTTTGTACACATCTTTGCCAGAATTTTTTATTTTTTGATTTTTAGATGATAGCTATTCTAACTTAGGTGACATGAAACTGTGTTGTTGTTTTAATTTACATTACCCTGATGGCTAATGATCCTGAGCATCTTTTTATGTGCTTGCTATTTGTATTTCATTCTTTGAGAATGCCTGTTAATGTCCTTCGCACACTTCTTAACTGGATTGTTTTGTTGTTGAGTTTTTACAAGTTCCTAATACATTCTGGATATTAATCTTTTATCAGTTGCTCAGTTTGCAATTATTTTCTCACATTCCATTGGTTGCCTCTTCACTATGTTGAGTGTTTCCTTTGTAGTGTATCAGAATCTTAGGTTGATGTAATCACATTTGTCTGTTTTTGCTCTTATTGCCTATACTGCTGGGATCTTATCCAGGAAGTTTTTGCCTATCCAGTGACTTGCTATGCTTTCCCGATGATTTCCTCTAGTAATTTGATGGTTTAATGTCTTTGGTTTAGGTCCTTGATCCATTGTGAGTGGATTTTGTACGGCGTGTAAGGTTGGGATCTTTTTTTTAAACTTTTATTTAATAAATATAAATTTCCAAAGTACAGTTTATGGATTACAATGGCTTTTCCCCCCCATAACTTCCCTCCCACCCACAACCCTCCCATCTCCTGCTCCCTCTCCCATTGCATTCACATCAAGATTCATTTTCTTTTCTTTCTTTTTTTTTTTTTTTGACAGGCAGAGTTAGACAGTGAGAGAGAGATAGAGAGAAAGGTCTTCCTTTTCCATTAGTTCACTCCCCAAGTGGCCACTACAGCTGGCATGTTGCAGCCAGTGCACTGCACTGATCCGAAGCCAGGAGCCAGGTGCTTCCTCCTGGTCTCCCATGCAGGTGCAGGGCCCAAGCACCTGGGCCATCCTCCACTGCACTTCCGGGCCACAGCAGAGAGCTGGACATGAAGAAGAGCAACCAGGACAAAATCCAGCACCTCAACTGGCACTAGAACCTGGGATGCCGGTGCCACAGGTAGAGGATTAGCCTAGTGAGCCATGGCTCCATCAAGATTCATTTTCAATTATCTTTATATACAGAATGTCAATTTAGTATATATTAAGTAGAGATTTCAACAGTTTGCACCCACATAGAAATACAAAGTGAAAAATACTGTTTGACTACTAGTTATAGCATTAAATCACAATGTACAGCACATTAGGGACAGAGATCCTACATGAGGAGTAAGTGCACAGTGACTCCTGTTGTTGACTTAACAAATTGACACTCTTGTTTATGGCATCAGTAATCACCCTAGGCTCTTGTCATGAGTTGCCAAGGCTATGGAAGCCTTTTGACTTCACCAACTCTGATCATATTTAGACAAGGTCATAGTCAAAGTGGAAGTTCTCTCCTCCCTTCAGAGAAAGGTACCTCCTTCTTTGATGGCCTGTTCTTTCCACTGGGATCTCACTTGCAGAAATCTTTCATTTAGTTTTTTTTTTTCCAGAGTGTCTTGGCTTTCCATGCCTAAAATACTTTCATGGGCTCTTCACCAGATCCGAATGCCTTAAGGGCTGATTCTGAGGCCAGAGTGCTAAATAGGACATCTGCCATTATATGAGTCTGCTGTGTATCCTGCTTCCCATGTTGGATCATTCTCTCCTTCTTAATTCTATCAGTTAGTATTAGCAGACAATAGTCTTGTTTATGTGATTCCTGTGACTCTTAGACCTATCATTATGATTAATTATGAACTTAAACTGATCACTTGGACTAGTGAGATGGCATTGGTACGTGCCACCTTGAAGGGATTGAATTGGAATCTCCTGGCACGTATCTAACTCTACCATTTGGGGCAAGTCAGATTGAGCATGTCCCAAATTGTACATCTCCTCCCTCTCTTATTCCCACTCTTATATTTAACAGAGATCAGTTTTCAGTTAAATTTAAACACCTAAGAATAATTGTGTGTTAGTTACAGAGTTCAACCAATAGTTTTAAGCAGAACAAAAAAATACTAAAAGGGATAAAGTAGTAAGTTGTTCATCAACAATCAGGACAAGGGCCGATCAAGTCACTGTTTCTCATAGTGTCCCTTTCACTTCAACAGGTTTCCTTTTTGGTGCTCAGTTGATTGTCACCAATCAGGGAGAACATGATATTTGTCCATTTGAGACTGGCTTATTTCACTCAGCATCATATTTTCCAGATTCCTCCATTTTGTTGCAAATGACCAGATTTCATTTTTTTTCTTTTTCTTTTTTTTTACTGCTGTATAGTATTCTATAGAGTACATGTCCCATAATTTCTTTATCCAGTCAACTGTTGATAGGCACTTGCATTGATTCCAGGTCTTAGCTATTGTGAATTGAGCTGCAATAAACATTAAGGTGCAGATGGCTTTTTTGTTTGCCAATTTCATTTCCTTTGGGTAAATTCCAAGGAGTGGGATGGCTGGGTTGTGTGGTAGGGTTATATTCAGGTTTCTGAGGAATCTCCAGACTGACTTCCATAGTGACTTTACCAGTTTGCATTCCCACCAACAGTGGGTTAGTGTCCCTTTTTCTCCACATCCTCTGTGGAGAAACAGCATCTGTTGTTGGTAGTTTTCTGAATGTGAGCCATTCTCTGCGGGGTGAGGTGAAACCTCATTGTGGTTTTGATTTGCATTTCACTGATAGCTAGTGATCCTGAACATTTTTTCATGTGTCTGTTGGGCATTTGGATTTCCTCTTTGGAAAAATGTCTATTGAGGTCCTTGGCCTATCTCTTAAGTAGGTTGCTTGTTTTTTGTGGAGTGTCTTGATCTCTTTGTAGATTCTGGTTATTAATCCTTTATCTGTTGCATAGTTTGCAAATATTTTTCCTATTCTGTTGGTTGCCTCTTCACTCCCTGACTGTTTCTTTTGTAGTACAGAAACTTCTCAATTTGATGCAATCCCAAATGTTAATTTTGGCTTTTACTGCCTGTGTTTCTGGGGTCTTTTCCAAGAAGTCTTTGCCATTGCCAATATCTTGCAGGGTTTCTCCAATGTTCTCTAATAATTTGATGGTGTCGGGTCATAGATTTAAGTCTTTAATCCATGTTGAGTGGATTTTTGTGTAAGGTGAAAGGTATGGGTCTTGCTTCAAGCTTCTGCACATGGAAATCCAATTTTCCCAGCACCATTTATTGAATAGACTGTCCTTACTACAGGAATTGGTGTTAGATCCTTGTATAAGTTGGCTGCAGATGTTTGGATTGATTTCTGGTGTTTCTATTCTGTTCCATTGGTCTATCCATCTATTTCTGTACCAGTACCATGCTGTTTTGATAACAACTGCCCTGTAGTATGCCCTGAAATCTGGTAATGTGATTCCTCAGCTTTGTTTCTGTTGTACAAGATTGCTTTAGCTTTTTGAGGTCTCCTGTGTCACCATATGAATTTCAGCATCATTTTTTCCAGATCTGAGAAGAATGCCTTTGGTATTTTGATTGGTATTGCATTGAATGTATAAATTGCTTTTGGGAGAATGGACATTTTGATGATATTGATTCTTCCAATCCATGAGCATGGCAGATTTTTTTTTTCATTTTTTGGTATCCTCTTCTATTTCTTTCTTTAAGATTTTGTAATTCTCATCGTAGAGATCTTTAACATCCTTGGATAAGTTTATTCCAAGGTAGCTGATTGTTTTTGTGGCTATTGTGAATGGGATTGATCTTAGAAGTTCTTCCTCAGGCGTGGCATTGCCTGTGTATACAAAGGCTGTTGATTTTTGTGCATTGATTTTATATCCTGCTACTTTGCCAAACTCTTCGATGAGTTTCAATAGTCTCTTAGTAGAATTCTTTGGGTCCCCTAAATGAAGAATCATGTCGTCCGCAAAGAGGGATAGTTTGAGTTCTTCCTTCCCAATCTGTATCCCTTTAATTTCTTTTTCTTGCCTAATAGCTCTGGCTAAAACTTCCAGAACTATATTGAATAGCAGTGGTGAGAGTGGGCATCCCTGTTTGGTACCAGATCTCAGCATAAATGCTTCCAACTTTTCCCCATTCAATATGATGCTGGCTGTGGGTTTTTCATAAATTGCTTCTTTGATTGTATTGAGGAATGTTCCCTCTATACCCAATTCGCTTAGAGTTTTCATCATGAAAGTGTGTTGTATTTTATCAAATGCTTTCTCTGCATCTATTGAGATAATCATAAGGTTTTCCTTCTGCAGTTTGTTAATGTGGTGTATCACATTGATTGATTTGCGAACACTGAACCATCCCTGCATACCGGGGATGAATCCCACTTGGTCTGGGTGGATGATCTTTCTGATGTGTTGTTGCATTCTATTGGCCAGAATTTTATTGAGTATTTTTGAGTCCATGTTCATCAGGGATATTGGTCTGTAATTTTCTTTCGATGCTGCATCTTTCTCTGGCTTAGGAATTAAGGTGATGCTGGCTTCATAGAAGAATTTGGGAGGATTCCCTCTTTTTTGATTGTTCTGAATAGTTTGAGAAGAATTGGAGTCAGTTCTTCTTTAAAGATCTGGTAGAATTCAGCAGTGAATCCATCTGGTCCTGGGCTTTTCTTTGTTGGGAGGGCCTTTATGACTATTTCAATTTCTGTGTCAGTTATGGGTCTGTTTAGGTTTTCTATGTCTTCCTGGTTCAATTTAGATAGGTTGTATGTGTCCAGGAATCTATCCATTTCTGATAGATATCCCTGATTGCTGGCATGCAAGTCCTTGTAGTAATTTCTGATGATTCTTTTTATTTCTGTGGTGTCTGTTGTTACATTTACTTTTTCATCCCTGATTTTATTGATTTGGGTCCTTTCTTTTTTTAGTTAGTTGGGCCAATGGGGTGTCAATTTTGTTTATTTTTTCAAAAGACCAGCTCCTCGTTTGGCTGATTTTTTGTAATTTTTTTTTTTTTGGATTCAATCCTGTTGATTTCTTCTCTGATTTTAATTATTTCTCTTCTCCTACTAGTTTTGGGTCTGGTTTGCTGCAGATTTTCTAGATCCTTGAGATGCATTGAAAGCTCATCTATTTGGTGCCTTTCCAATTTCTTGATGTAGGCACCTGTTGATATAAACTTTCCTCTTAACACTGCTTTTGCTGTATCCCATAAGTTTTGATATGTTGTATTGCTATCCTCATTTACTTCCAGAAAGTTTTTGATTTCTCTTTTAATTTCTTCTATGACCCATTGTTCATTCAGGAGCATGTTGTTCAGTCTCCATGTGTTTGCACGTGCTCTAGGGATTCCTGAGTTGCTAATTTCCAACTGCATTCCACTGTGGTCTGAGAAGCTGCATGGTATGATTCTAATTCTTTTGAATTTGCTGAGACTTGCTTTATGGCCTAGTATGTGGTCAATTCTAGAGAAGGTTCCATTAACTGCTGAGAAGAATGTAAATTCTTTAAATGTAGGTTTGAAAGTTTTGTAAGTATCTGTTAGATCCATTTGGGGTATAGTGTCGATTATATCTGCTGTTTCCTTATTGATCTTCTGTCTGGATGATCTGTCTATTTCTGTGAGTGGAGTATTGACGTCCCCCAGTACTATTGTATTGGAGTCTACGTCTCCCTTTAAGTCCATTAACATATCGTTTAAATAAACTGGTGCCCTGTAATTAGGTGCATATACATTTATAATAGTTACATCTTCCTGTTGAATGGATCCCTTAATCATTATATAGTGCCCTCTTTGTCTCTCTTAACAGTTTTTGTGTTAAAGTTTATGCTGTCCGATATTAAGATGGCTACGCCTGCTCTTTTTTCATTTCTGTTGGCATGGTATATCTTTTCCCAGCCTTTCAGTTTCAGTCTGCATGTATCTTTGTGGGAAAGATGTGTTTCTTGTAGGCAGCAAATAGATGGGTTTTGTTCCTTAGTCCATTCAGCCAGTCTGTGTCTTTTAACTGGAGAGTTGAGGACATTAATGTTCAATGTGAGTATTGATAAGTAGTAACTTTGCCCTGTCATTTTCCCAAAGAAATTTTCTAGTATATGCTTTGAACTTCCTGTGATCCTTTGCTGTGTGGTTTCCTTCCTTTACCTTCTTTCATATTGATGACTGTGTTTCTGTGTTTCTGTGTGTAGCACATCTTTAAGTATCTTTTGCAGGGCTGGATGAGTGGCGACAAATTCTTTCAATTTCTGTTTGCTATGAAAGGTCTTTATTTCACCTTCATTCACAAATGAGAGCTTTGCAGGATATAATATTCTGGGCTGGCAGATTTTCTCTCTTAGTACCTGCGCTATATCTCACCACTCCCTTTGGGCCTGTAGGGTTTCTGATGAGAAGTGTGCTGTCAGTCTAATTGGAGATCTTCTGAGAGTAATCTGACGTTTCTCTCTTGCACATTTTAGAATCTTTTCTTTATGTTTCTCTGTGGCGAGTTTGATTACTATGTGTTGTGGTGAGGATCTCTTTTGCTCATGTTTATTAGGGGTTCTATGGGCTTCCTGTACTAGGATGTCTCTGTCCTTCTCGAAACCTGGGAAATTTTCTACTAGTATCTCACTAAAAAGGCCTTCTAATCCTTTCTCTCTCTCCATGCTTTCAGGAACTCCTAGAACCCAAATGTTGGTTTTTTCAATAGCATCCTGTAGATTCCAGACAATATTTTTTAGATTTCTAATTTCCTCTTTTCTTTGGTTTGCCTGTTTCCTTTCCTGTTCTCTGTCTTCTAAGTCCGATATTCTCTCTTCTGTTTCACTGACTCTGTTTTCAAGGCTCTCTAATGTGTTTGTCATTTGATCTATTGAATTCTTCATTTCATTTTGATTTCTCTTCACTATCACAATTTCATGTTCTACTAGTTGCTTCATTTCATTTTGATTCCTCCTTAATATTTCATTTTCAAGAGAGAGATTTTCTATCCTGTCCATTAAGGATTTCTGTAGTTCAAGAATTTGTTTTTGAGAACTTCTAGATGTTTTTATAATAAATTTTTTGAAATCTGTGTTTTGCATTTCTTCTATCTCATCGTCTTCATAATCTTGAATTGGGGTGTCTTGTTCATTTGGGGGCATCACAATGTCATCCTTGTTCTTGTTTCCTTGGTTTCTGCATTTGTTGCTTGGCATTGTGGAGATATTCTTCGGTTTCTTCTTTTTTTTTTTTACCCTCGCTGTGGTGGGTCTTCTTGGTATTCTATGTCCCTAGATTAAGTGGACTGTCTGCTTTTGATGGATCCTTAGAGGGTTCTGATGGGTGTGACCAGGGAGCTCCATTTGGTTCTTCAGGGTTAAGGGTATGCCAAAGGTGACACACCTAGGTTAGGCCTGGTAAATCTTCTCTCTGTCTGTCTCTTTTTTATTCAGAAGGGAAGTAATTCTGCACATCTGAGTGGAGTTGAAGGCATTGGGTGTCTGAGCTCTGGCCGCTGTGGGTATAATATTCGTCTTCTCTGTCCCAAGGACCACACAAAGGATCTGTGCAGTCTTCAGTGTGAGCTCGGTTCACACTGTTACTGAGATTGTGGCATCTCTGGAGAGTCCTCACATCTCCAGTACTCCGTGAGTCCTCTCACACACACACACACTCTCTCTCTCTCTTTTTTTTTTCCCCACAGTCTCAGTTCATTAGCTCCACACATTCACTAGGTCCTAACCTCCTGTTATTTCTCCCCACCAGAGTCAGGTTTTACTGCTTGGCTGATGGTGGGAGCAGCCCTGAGGTCGCGCAGCTTTTACGTACGTCCAAAAGGGCACCTGCTCTTTGTCTTGCTTGCCTTTGTAAGGTGAGTGGAGAGAGGGAATTGTGTTCATACTGACCCCTTTTATTTATATGTGTGTGTATATATATATATATATTTTTTTTTCTCTCTCTCTCTCCTAGTTAGGCTGGTGAACTTTCCCCCACGAGGCTTCAAGCCTCATTCCCTATAGGCTCTTCCTTCCACTTTCTCACCAGTGTCTCAGGGTATTGAGGTTTCACCTCACCTCCCTTTCCAGTGCTGTGCATAGATTCTGTGGCTGGGTTCCCAAGCTGTGGACACCCATGCCCTCCATGTAGGTCCACCATGTCCCACTAGTTCCAGAAGAATTTCCTCTGCTGTTTTTTCCCTAACTCTTCCCTGAAACTACAGTAACTCCACTTTTATTAAACTATCTTTTCCCGGACTATCAGTGTACCCCCTCCCTATTCTGCCATCTTGGAGCTCCCCCAGGATCTTGTTATTTATACTTTTCATGTGGAGATTCAATTTCACTAACACCATTTGTTGAATAACTGCCCTGTACTTTGTTGAAATCTGGTATTATGATGCCTCTGGCTTTGTTTTTATTGTTTAAGGTTACTTTAGTTCTTCAGGGTATTTGTTTACATATGAATTTTAGGATCCTTTTTTTCTAGATCTGAGAAAAATATCCTTGTTATTTTGATTAAGATTGCATTGAGGCTGGCGCTGTGGCTCAATATGCTAATACTCTGCCTGTGGCACCAGCATGCCGGGTTTTAGTCCCGGTTGGGGTGCCAGATTCTGTCCCGGTTGCCCCTCTTCCAGTCCAGCTCTCTACTGTGGCCTGGGAGTGAAGTGGAGGATGGCCCAAGTGCTTGGGCCCTGCACCCGCATGGGAGACCAGGAGGAAGCACCTGGCTCCTGCCTTTGGATCAGCATGGTGCGCCAGCTGCAGCGCACCTACCGCAGTGGCCATTGGAGGGTGAACCAATGGCAAAGGAAGACCTTTCTCTCTGTCTCTCTCTCCTCTCACTGTCCACTCTGCCTGTCCAAAAAAAAAAAAAAAAAGATTGCATTGAACCTGTAAATTCCTTTGGGTAGTATGGACTTTTTGATGGTGTTAATTTTTCCAATCCACATACCTGGAATTTTTTCTTTTTCTTTTCTTTCTTTCTTTCTTTCTTTCTTTCTTTCTTTCTTTCTTTCTTTCTATTTTCTTCTTTTTCTTTCCTTAATGTTTTTTAATTTTTATTGTAAAGGTCTCTCATGTCCTTAGTTTGATTTATCCCAAGGTATTTACATTTTTTTTGTAGCTATTGTGAATGGTACTGATTTTATAAGTTGATTCTCAGCTATGGGATTGATTGTGTATACAAAGGCTATTGATTTGTGTGTGTTGATTTTAATCCTGAAATTTTACCACACTCTTCTATGAGTTCCAATAGTGTTTTAATGGAGTCTTTTTGTTCCCTATATAGAATCATGTCATTTGCAAACAGGACTAACATAACTCACTCCTTTCTAATTTGTGTCCCTTTGATTTTATTTTCATGCCTAATATCTCTGGTAAAACTTCCAGAATTATATTGAATAGTATTGTTGAAAGTGGACATCTTTGTCTGGTTCTAGATTTTAGTGGAAATGTTTCCAGTTTTTTCCCCATTAAATATGATTTTGGGGTCAGTGCTCTGGCATAGTGGATAAAGCTGCTGCCTGCAGTGCTGGACTCCCATATGGTACCCGTTGAAGTCCCTGCTGCTTCACTTCTGATCTAGCTCTCTGCTATATATAGGACTAGAAAAGCAGTATAAGACGGATCAAGTCCTTGTACATCTGTGCTTGCATGGTGGACCTGGAAGAAGTTCCTGGCTTCTGGCTTCAGATCAATGCAGCTCTGGCAGTTGCAGCTCTCTGGGGAGTGAACCAGCTGATGGAAGAATTTTCTCTCTTTCTCTGCCTCTCTGTAACTTTCAAATAAATAAATAAACTTTGACAAAAATATGATTGTGACTGAGAGTTTGTCTTACTTTCTTGATTATGTTGAGGAATGTTTCTTCTATACACATTTTTTAATAGTTTTGTATTTATCATGAAACAATGTTATATTTTATCAAATATGTCCTCCACATCTGCTGAGATAATCATGTTTTTTTTTCCTTCAATTTGTTAATGTGATGTATCACATTTATTCACTTGTGTATGTTGAACTATTCTGCATCCCTTGGAAAAGTCCCACTTGGTCTGGGCAGATGATATTTTTGATGTTAATGGATTTAATTAGCTAGTATTTTGTTGAAGATTTTTGTATCTATTTCATCAGTGATATTGGTCTATAGTTTTTTTTCTTTGTTTTTTTTTTTTTTTCTGGCTTTGGAATTAAGATGATGCTGGCTCATAGAAGGAGTTTGGGAAGACTCCTTCCCTTTCAATTATTTTGAATAGTTTAAGAATAATTGGAATTAGTTCTTTTTATTTGAAAGGCAGAGTTTGAGAGAGAGAGAGAGAGAGAGAGAGAGAAAGATAGAGAGATACAACCTCTGTTCCCTTGCTCACTCCACAAATGGCTACAACAGCTGGCCTGGCTTGGGCTAAATTCAGGAACCAGGAGGTTCATCCAGGTTTCCCACATGGGTGCAGTGGCTCAGTCATTTGGGCCGTCTTCCACTGCTTTCCCAGGGGGCATTAGCAGGAAGCTGCATCAGAAGTAGAGCAGCTGGGACTTGAACAAGTGCCCATATGGGTGCCAGCATTGCAAACAGTGGCTTAGCCTATTATGCCACAATGCTGGCCCCAACAGCATTTGTCTTAAAGTTTATTTTAATGGGTATTAAGATGGCTACTCCTGCTTGGCTTTTATTTCTATCTGCATGGAATATGTTTTTCCATCCTTTCACTTTCAGTCTATGTGTATCTTCGTTGGTGAGATGTGTTCTTATAGGCAGCATATAGATTTCTCTCTTTTTAAATCCATTTTATCATGTTAATAGTTATTAATATTTTCCTAATCTCTTATTGTAATTTAACTTAACAATATTTTATATTGGAGTGTCCAAGTAATTTGTTCCATTGAAATAATAAGCCACTACTTATTTTTTCTCTGTACAGCATTTTTAAAATTAGAAACTTCTTCATAACATTCTAGATTTATGGCTTTAGATAAAAGTTAGAAAGCATGTTGACTGTGGGCCTGAGGCCACCTGCAAAATGAATAGAAATGACCAATAACTGTGTTTTTAAAAGTCCTGCTTCCCTCATGTATATTTTTTACTTGCATTTTATAAGCATTAAGTTTGTCCTACCAGTCTAAATCAATGTTGTATATTTTATAGGACTCACTCTCAAGGTTTCCAGGAAAAGGGAGTCCATAGCTCTGCCTATGTTGTTTAAAAGGCAAATATTTTTGAGTAGGGCCTTCTACTTGAAGTGGTGTGTATCAAGGGCACCATTTCACTCTGTTCTCTTTGTGTTTAAAATAATTTATTTTACTAAAAATAAGTGCATATATTTATGGGTTACAGCGAGATATTTCAGTACTTATATAGAATGTGTACTGGTAAATAAACATTTCCTCTTTTCTGATATTACTTTATCACTGGAGTCTTGGAGACCCTTTCTTCTGTATGCTTGCAAAATACATAGTAAGTTATTATGAACTATAGTCATCACAATTTGGTACATAGTTCAATACAGAAATTAACATTCAGGAGCTAATTCTTTTTGAAATGAAAAAATGTTTTTTTTATATTTCATTGCTATTAATCTTAACAGATTCAGTATGATTTGTAGATACAAGTCTAAGAACATAATAATATTCCCTTATTCCCTCCCACTCTCCTTACTTCTACCTTTCTTATTGTCTTTTTAAAAAATTTTTAGATAACTTATTTAAAACTTATGTTATAGTAAAAAGGTTTAAGACTTCACCAAAGAAGACATTTCACAGGTAAAAAATAAAAGGAACCTAATTTAATGGAAATATAGACAATGGTTATAAACTAGAAATGAGGGGAAAATGACCATTTCATCCATGTACAGGTTTTTTTGGTCAATTAGTCATTCATAATTTCTTTCAATGAGCCAGTGACAATGTAATAGTGTGGTTATCAGATAATAATTAATTTCATCTAAACTCTAAGCCATTTCCTCTCAGTAGTTTATGCACAGGAATAATTTTATACAGATTGTAATGGAGCTAATTCTAATTTAATCCACTGCATTCACAGACCTGAGGCTTGCCTGGTAATTAGGAACTTAGTGTCCACTCTGCCCTCCCATTGCCCTCCCCTTTCCCCCAGCACAATGCATGCCTCTCATCCAGGATGCTCCCTTTTCTATTATTAGTTGATAGTCATTTTACTTCATTAATATTTAAAGATCATTGCAGTTATTTACCGAAAAGGGCAACACTTACCACCAACCAGGCAACAGTGAATTCAGATGAAATTTCTGCAGAGATATTTTGAAAGCATGGTATTTTCAGAGTCTGATTCATCTCTGTTTCTATTGTATGATTGCTTCTCCATTTATCCTGTGTAACTATAACAAAACAAAGGGAGAAAACATGTGGATGTTTAATTAGTTTGTAAAGTGCTTTTTTTATCAAAAGGACAAGAACACTTTTTTTGTATAGAGATCCATTTATCTTCAGGGTCCACCTACAAAGTAAAAAGCCAAAGCCCTCCTATTGTCCTCCTTGTATAGATGGCAAAATGTAGCCACTGAGTGGCTTATTACTGAAAAATTACAGGGAAGCACACTAATAGAATGTACTTTATAGTTTGAATTGTTTCTCTGCTTTTGTTCTAAATTGACAATTCTAATCTTAAGTTAACTTTTCCTTGATAAGATAGAATATACAATTTTATAATCTAGTCTCTTAATTGTCTTCTTTAACTTTTTTTTAACAGATTTTATTTTTAGAACAGTGTTGCATTGATAGCAAAATGTAGCAGAAAGTTCAGAGACTCTCTATGTACATATACCTCCTGTTCCTACCCACCCACAGCCAGGGTAGCTCATTTGTTATAATTCATGAACCTACACTGAACTATCATCCAAAGTCCACAGTTTACATAGGGTTTACTCTTAGCATGGATCTTTCTATTTGGCTTTGACAAATGTATCATGGCCTATATCCATCATTGCCATACTATAGAGTGGTGTCATGGCCCTAGAAGTCCTGTGCTGCTCCCATTCATCCCTTCTTCCCACAACTCATAGCACCCCAATGCTTCCACTGTCTTCCTATCTAATAATATTTTTAGAGCTTATGAGCTTTTCGCCAACAAAGAAATGATGAGGAAAAAATGTAAGGAAACTATGAATCCATATTATTAATGAACCACTTTGATTTTAAAATAATGTGAGATGAACATCCGATTCCCCCTTTGGGAATTATATACACACATACACGCACATTTGTGACTAAACCAAAATGACATCAAAGCACAGTTTATAAATGAAAGCAACTTTATCATCCTAACATGATAGAAGTCTTATGTATTTTATCTTTACTCACACGTAGCTTTTTTGTGTACATGTACAATTCTATTTACCAATAAATATTAACTATATTCTTATGCAAAAATATTTTGCATCACTCTTGAGCTATTTGTCAATCTAGAGACTTAATGTAATTCCATCATATAAAGCCCTAATATTTTTTTTCATCATTTCTAATTAAACAATTGTTGGCTTTCAGTTTTTTTTTTCTTTTAAAGATCATTTATTTATTTGAGAGGCAGAGTTACAGACAGTTAAAGAAAGACAGAGAAAGTCTTTCATCTGTTGGTTCACTCCCCAAATAGTAGCAGTGGCTGGAACTGAGCCAATCCGAAGCCAGGAGCCAGAAGCTTCTTTCTGGGTCTCTCATGCAGGTTCAGGGGCCCAAGTACTTGCGCCATCTTCTACTGCTTTCCCAGGCCAGAGCAGAGAGCTGCAGCAGACGAAGATCAGCTGGGACATGAACTGGCGCCCATATGGTGCCACAGTGCTGGCCCTCTTTCAGTGTTTTAAAAAATTTTAAACCATTATATGATATTTAGCAATGATAGTACTTACTATAATGTTAGTTAAGATAAATTCCCAGAAGTATTATTAATGGGAGCATTCTCATGTTACTATGTGGTGTATCTCAGTTTTAAAAATTTGTATCATTGTATTTAAGAGATACTTTCTCCACTATGGTTATTGCAGCACTGTTCACCATAGATAAGATATAAGATCAACCAAAGTGTCCATCACTAAATGAATGGGTAAAGCAAATGTGATGTGACTTTCCAGCAAATCTGAGTAGACTACTCAGTGGCAGATGAAATCCTGTCATTTGTAGCAAAATGAATGGAACTGGAGGATACCATGTTAAGTGAAATAAGTCAGACACAGTAAGTCAAATGCCACATGTCCCCCCTCATATGTGGAAAATAAAAAAATATCTCAATCTGAACACAAAATATTGATTACTATAAGCTAGAAATGGTATGGGAGATAGAATTTGGAGTTTGGATAATGAATATCAAATCAGAGTTAGATTGAAGGAGTAAGTTACTCAACATGGTGGGAAACTATATTTCATAATAACCTAGTAGATACTGTGTGAACTCATAGAAGAAAGGAGTTCTAAGCCTTCAGTCACAAAGTACTATTAAAAAAAGGGGAAAAATTGATTACCCTGTTTGGTCAGCATACAATATATACATGCATTGAACTCTCATACTACAGTCCACAATGCATAAATTTAAAAATGCCATATCCAGCTTTTTTGAACTTTGTTATATTTCAATTTGTCATTATCTTTTTTACTGATAACTCTTTCCTCTTCTTTTCTTTAATTGAATCCAGGTCCTCTCATTAGGATAAACCTTCTTAGATCATTATCAAATAATGGTATTTTCTAGTACCCTTAATTCTTAAAGCTCAGGAGAGGGATCAGTGCCTTCCTTGTTTGCCAGTGTTGCTTTTAAATACAGTTTTACCTCAGTGTCTTTGGAAATATGGTTCTAGCATCCCAATAGATACCAAAATCCACATGTGTAGAAGACTCTGTATAAAAACACTGGAATATTTGCATGTAACTTACACATATGCTCTTGAATACTTCTTATAAGTTTTCAAAATTTAGCTATTTATTTGAGATTGCAAGAGAGAGAATGAGAGATAAGGAGGAAGAGAGGGAGAGAGAGAGAGAGAGAGGTTCAATTTACTGGTTCACTCCCCCAAATGACTGCAACAGCTAGGGATAGGCCAGGGAATTCAACCAAATCTTCTATTTGGGTGTCAGGAACTCAATTACTTGAGCCACTAAGTTTGGCATTGGCAGAAAGCTAGTATAGGTAGCTAGAGCTGGCAGTTGAACCTAGGTGTTTTTTCTTTTCTTTTCTTTTCTTTTTCTTTTCTTTTCTTTTTTTTTGAGATTTGAAAGCAAGATTTATTAGAGTCAGAGACCCCCAGCCAGGGTACATGAAGTGGGGTGCTCCAAGAGAGGCAAAACCCAAAGGGGATGATGGTTCTGAAGATTTAAGCACAATTTTAGGGAAGAAAAAAACTTGACATTCAATTATAAGGTGGGGACAAAACCCATCAAAAAGACTTGATTTGCAATCTTTTATCCTGTCTGGCTTGTTCATGATAAAACAAAAAGAGCCATCAGATAGGTGGGATGCTTAATTTGCTTTACAGTAAACCGGGAACTCAGTGGGAATCCACAGTCCTAGGATATTCTCATAAGACTGGAAATTCCTAAGGAAATAAGACAGGCAGGCATTTTTGACTTTGCTAAAGACAACCTCTAGGGAGGGAAAACATTTCGCATTTAAACCTCCATCAGGAACACCTGACTGCCCACTAACCTGTCTAACTCCCTACATTTTCTCTCCTGGAAGAATGGAGCCTAACTTCTGTTAGGGAATATGGGATAATGACAGCTCTGGCTTCTTCAAGCTGAGTAGAGGCAGAGTAGCAGTAAAGACAGGGTTCCAGAAGCCGGTGGGGGATGCCGTGCCAACTTGCAGAAACTGCTTCCATCTGAGGTTTCATGTACATGGCCATCTAGAATTTCACTGTTTCAAGTCTGGAAAAAGTGAATCTAACAAGAAGATTAAAATCCTAGGGTCTAAAACAAAGGACAAGGTCATTGTTAGAGGACCTAAGAAAGAAGTTGTCTAAAGCATGAAGAAGTTTTCCCATTAGGAGGCAAATAGAAATGACAAGAGGAACCTGATTATAATTAAGTGGAATCTAGGCCTTCTGATATGGGATATGGGCATTTTAACCACTGTTTTAAATTCCTGCCAACTCTTGAATACTTTGTCATCTCTAGATTACTTATAATATCTAATACAGTATAAATATTATGTAATTACTTATTATACTGTATAATTTATGGAATAATGACAATAAATATGTTTGTATGTGTTAGGAAAAACATTTTTTCCAAATATTTTTGATCTGTTACTAATTGAATGTGCAGGTGCAGAATCTGAAGATATGGGGAGACAACTGTATTACTCAAGCCCCATGATTTATTTTAAGAAGTTCTGCTCCTTAAAGGTATTTAACTATTACATTACTTCTGATTTGTACACCAATATCACATTTTGGGGCTGTATTCCATATCACCATTTCTGCTTCTTAATTTTACTCTTGAAATTATTGTCCTTGTTTTATTAACATAATTATATTTTTAACCAGATATTTATACAGGCTCTAATATTTGTGAAGCCCATGAAATCCTCTCAATGTGTTAATTATATTATAGTACACATTACTCAAGTACATAAGTCTTAAATTTTTGTAAACTATATTCAGATTATAGGAAATTAGCAGTAAAAAGTGGCATAATTTTTTGATAATTCCCTATAAAAATAAAGTAACTAAGACAGCAAAACTAAAACAACATGGACAGTATCTACATGAACATTAAATAATAGCATATCCACACTAATAAGTGGCAAAGAGCCATTAGATCATTGTGGTATCAGCAAGTGTGCAGAAAGAAACAGGAAAATCAGCTGGGTTTCTTATGTCTCTTAGAGTTAGAAAATGGATCATTCAACAAATAATTGGTAATCACCGAGACAGGCACACTAAGCTGAGAATAGCAACAGAGATGGAGAAGGCAGTTTGTAGGCACCAAATCATCAGTGTTTTCAAGGGAAACAAGAAAATACTATCAGTGCTGGAGCAGATGGTACATCTCCGGACATATCCCACACTGAGAAAAAACCCCAAAGAACTGAATCCAAATTAGTGGAGCAATAGCAGAAACCAAAGAGAACATTTACATTAAAGAGAGGGATAGAAACAAAGGAAGTACAGAAGTACCTGGAATGTAACAGAAGAGGGGGCACTAGAGACACTAGAGACTAAACAAGCTAGTCTGGCTCTCCCTTCTACCATAAGAATAGAAGTTCATCTAGCCTAAACATGAGCAATAGAAACGGAATGAGGTAGAATCATCCTGCAAAGATTCGAAAAAGGAGAAGAGAGAACAAAATAATTTTCCTACAACAGTGACAGCATAGAAGCAAGACATGACCACAAAATTAATACAAACTACACCCTAACTATTCAAAATGAGCTAAAAGAAATTTTTCAAATAAAAGCTGTGGAAAATTTTGGAAAGACTGGTAAATGAATCTATTGGAAAAAAGAAAGCTTACAAAAGATGGGTGGCGGACTTCAAGACAGGATTGGAAATAATAATTTTAAAAATTTTTCCAGAGATAAAGACCAAACTAGAAAATATATAAATACAAAAACTAATGCACTAAAATAAATTTTAAAATGGAATGAGAGAAAATTTGCAATTAATAATGATTTTAAAATAAAAGCATAAAAATTCAAATATGAAAAGAAGACAAAATATATAGCACATATAGTAGAAACCATTACAGGAAAAATTTAAGCAATGAAACAAAACAAATACTAAAAACTATAATTCAAGAAAAACTTATTTGAACATAAAATAACAGAAAATACATATTAAAAGAATATACTGAAAAAGCAGGAAAATAGACCCAAAATGCACAACATTAAGAATATTCCGATAAAAGTATAAAACAGAGTCAACTATGGGGGAAGCAAACTGGGTTGTATTATCTTTTTGATAGTCGCCATATGTCAGAAAATAATGAAATAAAGTATCTAATATGCTCAAAAGAGAAAATATGCATCATGGATTTTGTGTCCTGAAAAATTAATAATCTCTTGATATGAAGCCACCAAAAAAATGTTAGGGCCATGCAAGAACCAAAGAATAGTGCTTTCAAGAGCAGTTCCTGAGGACTCTCCAAATGAGCACATTTCATACTGGAGAAAGATTTACACAGGGGCTAGTGACAAGTGTTGATGGTGTACTCTTCTAGTATAGAGAATAAATACTTGTTATAACAAAGGACTAATAATGAATATATTTAAAATAATATACAATATAACCATAAAAAATGAGGAGTAGCATTGAAAGATTTCTGGTTAAGGGGCATGAAGGGCTCAGTGAAAAAATACAAGTCTAGCACTGGGAAAATGTGTTAAAAGCATTTCAGTCACTAGGTATAGTATAAGGTAAACATTAATTTGAGTAACCATTTCTTCTTGAACAGCCACTCACTAGAGCTTCAGTAAAAACAGCAGGTGTTTTTCAGTCTTCATGTCTAGGGCTCCATCCGTTCCTATCTCCAGTTTAGTCGCTGAGATATGTAATTTTATTAGCATCGACCAGTGACTTCTCCTCCAAAAGTGGCAAATGCCAATTAGGAATGGGGGCAAAAACCCTTTGGTTTGTCCTCCCACAGGAGCAAACTTGGTAAGAAACAGAAAGCAACTAAAAGTTGATAAACGCGAGTTGGTAGCCCCATATGGAGTAAATGGCTCATGTGGGCTATAATTTGAAAGTTTCTGCCCTCCAAAATGCAAAATGTTCCTATTGTGGTGGTATTAGGAGGTGATAGGTTTTCCTCACTTCAATGAGGAGACCTGAGAAGTTCCAGCCCGAAAGCCAAGGATAACTGGCTGCAACTGTCAGCTGCACACACAATGTAGCCCTAACCAACATACCAGCGCTCCCTAATCCACACACAATGTACCACCCCCCCCCCCCATCTAAGAGCAGACTCCTAAAGGAGCAAGGTGCTTGAGTACAACTTTAACCAAAATTATTGATAGATCCACAAAAGAAATGCAAGGCAACTCCTTGAAATACAAACTGAAAAATAAGAATTATAAAAAATGGAGCAGAGACATCAATAGCCACAAATTACAAAGGAGAGAGATTTTATAACTTACATACAGATAAGCTACTATAATTTATAAAACAACTCTATATACATATATAAATATATACATTGTATATATGTAAGAATCCATTTTCAAGAACAACAACAACAACAAAAAGAAATGAAGGGAACAAGAAAGTGAAAGATTAGTTGATTGCAACTGACTCTAAGTGAACCCGAATGTTGAATTTAACAGACTACAAAGCAGCTATTATAAGTATGTTCAAGTGATTAAAGAAAATACAATGACAATGACTCAATAAATAGGAAATGTTACCAGAGAAATGCAAAACTATCAAATGAAACAAATGAGTATTCTAGATTTGGAAAGTCAATAAGAAAAACAAAAACGTCACTATAGGTGCATAGCAGCAAATTTGAGGTGGCATAGGAAAGAATCAGTGTTTTTGAACTTTGGTTGATATAAATCATCTAATATGAAGGACAAAATTGGTAGAAAATAAACAGAGCTTCAGAACAATATAGGACAACATCAAGTGTACCAACACATCAGTAATAGGAGTTCTCAAAAGAGAGCTGAAAGAGGAGGGAGTAGAACATGTATTTAAATATTTAAAGAAAAAATGGCCTAGCACATAACATTATTTATTATAAAAATACATTTACTTAGTGAACTCATTTTCCCCTCTCCATAGCTCTACTTTAAACACTTTGCAGCCTCCTTCACCAAAACTTCCTTCCTTTTGTAGTTTAAAATTATTGTTTTATATTTTAGACAACATTCTCCACCCCACATCATATATTCTCATTCTATTTTCCCTCTCTCCAGTTTCAATTTCAAAATAGCTGTCCTTTATTTGCCCCTTCATGTTAGTCAGACTACCTTTATTATGAATCTTCTTAAAAACCTTAGTTGATTTATTTTACCTTCTCCATGGTGTACTTAGCTATTCTTTCTCAAAAGGATCCTGCCTGTTGACCTGTTGCAGCCAAGTGTTCTACATTAATTAAAATCACTACAATAATAAGACTGAGACCTTCATTTGGACATTCATACCTTCCCATTGTTATTGACCAATTTCTTGGAAGTTGTGTCAAAACTCATTGTCCCCATTTCCTTGCTTCCTACTCACTGCTCTTCACTCTCTGTAACACGACTTTCAGTTTACAATGCCACCAGAACAGCTCCTGTTAGGTGATAGTAACCTCTATGTTTCTATGTATAATGCAATAATCATTTTGTCATCTCAGAAACCTCAGAATGAATTATGTTTTCTTGTATGCAATGTTTTATTTCTAGATTTCCATGACCTCATTCTTTCCTGACTTCACTCTTGTCTCTTTGGTTACTCTTCTCTATCCTTTGAAAACTCATCTTTTCCTTAGGGTATGTGTCGAAGAGATTTCACAAAGAAGACCAGTGTAAGCAAATAATGAAGGATAGAATTAAAAGGGAGAGAATGATCCTGCGGGGAAAGCAGGACACACAGCAGACTCATAGAATGGCAAACGCCCAAAACAGCACTCCTGCCTCAGAATCAACCCTTGGGACATTCGGATCTGGCTAAAAGGTCCATGAGAGTCTCACAGGCATGGAAAGCCATGACACGGTGGCAAAAAACAATCTAAATGAAAGACCCTGGTGAACAAGACCCCAGCAGAAGGAACAGGCCATCAAAGAGAGAGGCACCTTTCTCTGAAGGGAGGAAGGAACCTCCACTGTGACACGGCCTTGACTAAACAAGTTCAGAGTCGGTAAACTCAAAGGACTTCCATAGCCTAGAAAGCTCATAGCAAGAGTCTCGGGTGATTGCTGACATCATAAATAAGAGTGCCAATTGTTAAATCAACAACGGGAGTCACTGGGTACATGCTCCCCACGTAGGATCTCTGTCCTTAATGTGTTTTACTATGAAACTTAAAAACACTACTAATCGAACAATACCCTATACCTTGTGCGGTTGTGTGAGGGCAGCCTGTTGAAATCCTTGCTTAGTATATACTAAGTTGATCTTCAGTATATGAAGGTAATTGAAAATGAAACTTGATAAAGGGTGGGATGGGAGAGGGAGAGGGGAGGGCCACGGGAGGGAGGGAGGTTGGGGGGGAAGCCACAACAATACAAAAGTTGCACTTTGTAAATTCACATTTATGAAATAAAAAATTAAAAAAAAAAAACTCATCTTTTCCCATTCATCACTCTGTTAAAGCACCACATTACATTCCTCACTTGATTTTCTCTTCCTGGATGGTTTCTTTCACTGCCATATTATATAGTTACCACATATACTTAGGTGACTCATCAATTTGTGTCTTTAATTTACACATCCTCCCTAAATCAGGAATTGTATATCCATCTGGTTATCTGATATTTCCCATGTCTCAGCTTCACATCCAAGTACTTCACATGGCTCTACTAAATATTACCAGCATTTCTCATCTAGATTTCTGCTATTGCCTTCTAATTGGTTTATTCTATCTTCTATACCTTTCACAATTAATTTCCTGAACTTTGGCCACCAAAATGCATTTTTAAAACAAAACAACCAAAAAGCCAATCAAAACAACCATGTTTTCAATTATTTTCTACCACTGTTAGGATTAAAACCAAACCGCTTCACTGAAGCAACCAGTCTCTTTAGTCTCATCTTCAACTTTCTTTCCTTCAATCCCTGTGATCCAGTCATAATTCCTCTTAAAGTTCCCCATTTTGTACCAAAGATTTGGAATAATCGAGTACCATAACTTACTGTTATCACAGAGCCTTCTACGTCCTGTTCCTTGCTGTAAATTTCTGTGCTCTCCACTCTCTCCTGATTAACTCTTGCTTGAGCAGTACTTGGCAGGAAATCATTCCTGGTTTTCCTGTGACAGCCTCTCACATCTTGTCTACTTCCTCATTGCAAGAGCACTTCTCACTATTGCAGTTTGGCATTTGGCTGTTTTTTGACTAATGTCTGTGTCCTCTGATTGGACTTCGTGAGGACACGATTTGCCTGTAGTGCACACTGCTGTGTCCTTGATGCCTTGCTTCTTAAAAACTCAAAAAACATTTGGAAGATGAAGACCAAACACAAGAATTTAAGGTAAGTCAACATTCAAATTTGATAGCAAACTGGTCTCCAGACAGACCATTTTTATGTGTTAGCTTATTAACAGTATTTTATCAGGATTATATTGATACTATTATTACTACTTGTATCATCATTACTTCTCTTCCTAGTACTCCCATTACTAATACTCCTTCCAATAACATTAACAATTCTTTATGGCTTTTGATGTAATTTTGTGAGCTAAAGCCATGTTGTACTCTTAAAATTGATCCTAATAACTACAGATTTCTAAATGCATCAAAATCTTACAGTCTTGGGGTGAACCTTTGGCACAGCAGTTAAGAAGGTGCTTGGGATGCTTGACTCCCTCATTAAAGTGGCTAATTCAAGTCCTGGTTCTTTCTTTTCTAGCTTCCTGTTAATGTATACTCTTGGAGGAAGAGATGATGGCTCAGATACTTGGAGACTCTGACACCCATTGGAGACCCAAATTTAATTTTGGAATTCTGGCTTGGGTCTGGCCCAGCTTTGTATGTCATGAGCATTTTGGAGAGAATCAGCAGATATCTCTCTGCCTTTCAAAAAAAATTTTAAAAATATTAAATCTATGAGAGGCAGTAGCATTCAAATTATAGAAATGTATATATAATAATCCAAGGCTTAACTCAGAGACCTGCATTTATTGGAATAATTCAACATCTCCTAAACTAGGAGGGACATCTATCAATGAAAATGAAAAAGAAACAAATGCCGAACTGTTTATTATATCCCCATTCTCATCCACTGCTAAGACACAGGGACAAAATACTGTGGAAAGAGAACAGAATCCCTTCTCAGTTAGGCCCCCAGGGAATATGGGAACAGGATTTAGACACACACTGTTTTGTGAGTAGACAAGGGAGAATGACTCAAACGACAACAGAAAGGAAACAGGAAGAGGTGATTAACCCAACGGCCTCTGGTCCCTCACTATTTTCATTTTCAATTCTAACACACCACTTCAATTTGCATCTGTTTATGTGCTTCAAATTGTTTGTACTGCATGTGTGCTTTGCTTACCCAACTAGTTCACAAACTTAAAGATGACAGAGGCATAAGAGGGGAATGATACAAGTGAGAGGAGAAGATGCAAGGAAAGAAAAAACTAGCAGAGGCGAGAAAGATGGCTTGCCATTGGGTAGTGACTCAGTGGGACTCCAGAATGGCAGTTGACTCCTCTGGGTTAAGTGCCTGTTCCTTAGTGCCATACCACACTTACATTTTTTTTCAGTTGTGTTGAAGAATTTGTTTCACTTCTGTGTTGTTATTTTCTATTTTTCTTCCTTTGTATCCAAAAACACAGTATCAGAACCATTTCTGTAACCCTGAAATCAGTAGCTTTCATCTGATCTAGATGATCAGCAGCACAGTACCAATCAGAAGATAGGAAATTTTCCAACAACAAAGGCTATGCTTTCCTTGAAGGCAGCATCACTCTTCTTTCCGAATAATACGCTACCTCATCTCCACTGCTATTTTCATTTTGAATTACCACATGCTCTATTTTCTCTTGAGTACATCAGTCCATGTTGCTAATTCTCAGTGGAGAAGTGGTTGAATCTCACATACATAATAGTATTGTCTACTGATACAGAAAGGAAGAACAGGATGTGTGTCCAAAGCCAGGATCAATATGTACTCGTGTTAATGTATAGAAAATGCCATATTGGATTCCCAATTAGGCCACAATACAAAAAGAGGGAAGAGAAATTTTTTAAAATAAGAATTGAGGAAATAGAGTCCACTCTGTATTATTATTACTACTTTTAACAAAAGCTACCATTTCCAGACTGCTACCTTTTGGTGGGAATTGTGCTAAGTGCTCTACACAGATAATCTCATTTAGTCATCTAATGGTACCCCCAAAGGAGGTTTTATGTAAGAAAACAAAAGTTAGAGACTTGAAATAACTCAACAGCAATATACATACACAGTAAGTGACAGAGTCAATGTTCAAATCCAGGCTACCGGGGGCCGGCAGTGTGGCGTAGTGGGTTAATGCCCTGGCCTGAAGTGCCAGCATCCCTTGTGCGCACCGTTTAGAGACCTGGCTGCTCCACTTCCGATCCAGCTCTCTGTTGTGGCCTGTGAGGGCAGTGAAGATGGCCCAAGCCCTTGGGCTCCTGCACCCGTGTGGGAGAAGAAGCTCCTGGCTTCGGATGGGTGCAGCTCCAGCCATTGCAGCCAATTGGGGACTGAACCATCGGATGGAAGACACCTCTCTCTCTCTCTCTCTCTCTCTCTCTCTCTCTCCTCTCTCTGTAATTCTGACTTTCAAATAAATAAAAAAAGTTCCAGGCTACCTGACTCCAAAGTATGTATAGTTAGACATTGCTCTATATAGGTCTCCTGTTTCTCTTCAAATCAACTCCACCCACTCTACTCAGTTATGAATTAAACTAGGTTTAATTTTCTCTTCTAAAAACAAGCTTTGACTAAGAGAGCTTTAGCATGGCCTTCATAAGTTTTGTGTTCTTATTGTTGGTTTTTCTTATATTACCAGGCCACTTTGCCTCTGGGTTTAAAATATCCCATTTCCAGCATATTTTAGATTTGCTAACTTTCATTTTCATTCCTTTCCTTTAGTAGAAATGGAAATAACTTACTTTAGCATAGGTAATTTAAGGCAAGTATCATTATCATCATTTTCCAAATGGGCTTAGAAAATTTATACAACAGGCCCCAAGTCAAATTTATTTCTAGCCACAAAGAAGCTAGAACCTAAATGTAGGATTCATGCTCTAAATGCAGACCCCTGAAGTATGTATGATGTGACTGTTCCATGTCCAACAATTTTATTGGCACCGTTACATACTAAATAAACCCACATCACTTTTATCAATTCACCGTCAAACCCAATGCACTTCCTTTGCCTTCATCTCAGTGAAAGGTACCATAATACAGGTATGCATTCCAGCTATTTGGATGTCACCTTCAATTTTTATTCTACTGCCTTGGTCATATGACCATTTTGTAATCAAGTCATATCTTTTATGCTCAATACATAAAATATGTCATTTTCTTTCTGTGTCCACCCAAACTACTCTTTTCTCTCCTTTGGACTAGTGGGATGGTCTTCTAATTTGTCTCTACCTTCTCCTTCTACTTTCACCCCATGTTCATCCTGAATCCAGTATCACCTTTTGATAGCACAAATATAATAAGGCTATGAAATGCAAAGCCACTCTTTTGGTGGAAATTGTTCAATGTCTTTCCATAGATTAGCAAAAATCAAAGTTTTGAACATGATTTCAGGTGGGGTATGATCTGGCCCTTACCATATCTACAGCCCCACTGACATTTTCCTCCAATATACGGAAGAAATTCATTCAAGTTGTTTCCTGTCCTTGGATTACCCACTACTACTACCCCAGATGTACTAATGTCTACTCACTCTTCAGACTTCTATCAGGTATTATTTCCTCGGGGACAAATTTCTGGCCCCTGTTCTATGCTTTTTTATGAGACTGTCAGAATCCTTATGATTGACACTCATTGTTACAATTGATATATTTTACATTTATTAAATTTTGCATTTAACTGTGGACTTATTTGATCAATTCCCATCTCCCTTTTCAGACAGTACATCTTTCTTCTCAACCTTTTTATGCTCAGCACCATGATGGGTTCATAAAATATATCTGTTGAATGAATGACAGTTGAATGGAAGCTTGGGTTTCCTTCCCTGTGCCAGTTATACTTACCATGTCTCTGAATAAGAAGGTTGTAGGTTTTAGTCTGAATGCCCTCTGGAAACACAGTAAAGCTGCACTCATAATTCCCACCTACTGAGGAAGATATATTTCTTAAGAAGAGTGTCCATTTTGTCACTTTTCCAGGAGCTTCCGTGAAAGCCACTAGAGACTCACAAGGACTGCCATGGGCACAGTAGAAGCCGTGTTGGGGATGATAAATGGCGATCATGTCCACTTTATCTGTGACCTTGGACCACTGCATCTGCACCAAGAGACCTTTATTCTGAATATGGCAGGTCAGTTCAACATCAGAGCCAGGCAGAGCATAAACGTCTTCTCTTGCGTTGACTACTTCTTCCCATACTCCTGAAAAGGAAAGATAGGAGTCATCCGTTTGCACAATTCACATGGAGTTGGCTCTTAATTTGAAAGCTGGTCACTTCAGTGAGGTGAGGGAGCAAGTGGGAAGGGAGCTGGATATTCTCTGAATAGAGAGGCATAGACTCAATGTGTGTGAGAAGGCATTTACTTAGGAAAACTAGAGCAATTGCTGACTTCTGAATACATACTATTCTGTAAAAAACTGATTTCGGGATTCTGACTTGAGTAAAATGAAGCCTATTCAAAAATTGAATCCCACTGGCAAACTTAGTAAGACAATGATTCTTACATGTAATATATAATTGACTTTTTTGGTTATAAATCAACAGCTCAATATAGCATCCAAGTAGTGCTTTCTGAAACTGTAAAAATGCTGGCTATGTATGCAACAAGTTTAGAAAATACATAAGTACATATGTATACAGTGCTTTTTTATGGTAGATTGTTTAATCCTGCTTACACAATATGAAAGTGATGTTTTTAAGCCTCCAACAACATGGAAATTGAATCAGAGAGATGAAGCTCTTTGTTCAAAGTCACACATCCAGTAGAAAGATGAACTTGGTTGTCCAAAAACTAATCCTTCTATAACCTGTCTAACCTCCAAATTTAATACAGTTGATGAGGATAAGAAATCTGACTTTCTGTATATGAGAATTCAAAGGACCATCTTTTCCATTTAGCTAGATCACTAAGGTGGAGAGGGAAGAAAACACCTGCATTGAAATTCCACTCAATACCTCTCAATTAACACTCTGAAATAATCAACATAAAGGAGAAGATGCTTGCTCGCCTCAGTAATCTGACCCAGTGGTAAAGCTCACTTCAACTCTGATAAGCATCGTGCCTTTGACACACATTCAATAGTGTTGGCCTCCGTTTTTGAATTAACATGGAACACTGTTACAGAACTGATATATTATTGTGACAAGTACCACCGGAAGCTCACAGCAGGAAAAGATAAAAGATGACAAGCAACTGAGAAGAAACAAGACTCTCAAAGGTACTTGACAAATGGGGATTATTACACTTTTGTGGATGCAAAAGTTTGGGGAGACAGCAGTTAGATTATTCTAACTTCCTGTGAGAGCTCTCCTTTGCCTATTGCTATGCCTCTGATGCTATCTACATTATTTCCTTTAGAAATTCTACTTAAAAGCTATTTGGCTATAGCAGAAAAGCACAGTTAATTCTTAAGATACTCAGGCTCACTAACATCCCCTCGCATGATGGAATGCAGAACTAATCTTTCTTCCTTCTGTTTTTAAGTAGGTCCTGTAGGCTCTGGTTCCCATTGTCATTAGGACTCCACTTTGTCTCCCGGATTTGTACCAATACATGCCTCATTAAAATTCAACATATTTTCAACTCCCGAGGACCTTGGTACTGGGAGGAGAAATGCTTGTTACATCCGAAAGAAAAGGGATATTTGAGACAGAATAGTTAAGCACAGCTCTCTGAGCATGGACGATATGATTTTTATTTTTTCAGTTTCCGGTGTTGTTATATCATTTGGAGAGCATTTCGTTTCCAAGAAGCACAATTTCCCAATTACTCCAGAGATCCTTTTAGGCAGGAAACGGGTGAAAATGCCTCGGAGCTGAGGCCCCAACCACTCATTCCTTTCTTGTTTGCAATGTTCGTTAGTCATTCCTTCCAACTCGAACATCTCTGCAATAGCTGCCACTTACATACATAACTGAAAACCTCAGTAACGATTCGCCCTTTGTGATCAATTTCAGTAGCAGTCACAAGGCATTTTAAATGAACAGAGGCCCTGAAAGCAGCCGTTCTGACAAGAAAGGACAACCAGAAGGCTTACCCCTGACAAAATGAATCTGGATGATGGAATAGACAGCACAGAATGTCCATGTTTTCTCCATTGTCTCCTGAAGACCTTACACCAGCATTTCCACAATCATCCCAGAAGTCAATTGATGTCTTTAACTAAGCAAACGTCAGCCCCCTATTCGTGCTAAAAAAACACGCAAAAACCAAAACCCCAAATCTACCACATGCGTGGGTCTGTTTATCACTTGGCAAGCCCCCAGGAAATGAAACACAGACAGGAAAGTATTGTGGTTCAGGGCTAAGTATAACATTCAAGAGAACAATGTTGAACTTGTTCTCTGAAATCTTGTGTATCACCTTTGAAAGGCTTTTCAGTATCCAAAGTCTCTCACTCAGAATCTCCTTGTCAGTCAAGCTGCTTCTAAAATCCAAAGGAAGGAAATCTGCAGCGTGCTGTTTATACGTTTTTTTCAAGAGCGTTAAGTCATCTAACAAATGTGCACTTGGTGTCTTTCATAATAGTTTTGCTGTTCAATCTGAAGATATGTTTTCTTTCCTGAGTTGCTCTGGGGTGAAAGAACAAAGAATCGACACCTTTAATTTTAATAAAATCTGAAAAGTAATAAGGAGTAAGTCGCGGCTGCCAGTAAACCTCTTTTTCTGATCTCTCTTTTGGGGGGAAATCCACAGCTCCTGGGAGTGACTAAGTGGGGACTCCTTTTCTACCGCTTTTCTGGGATGGGCTGGAAGTCAGAGTGGGAAGTCTCCCCCACACTAGCTGGATTCCTTTTTGCTGATGGCAGAAGAATTTATCTCTACCTAAGCCAAAAACAACATAGAGCAAAACAGCAACAGTGAGACTCCAAAGGCAGAGAATCTCCCAGCCCAACTAGCTTCCCAGCCTGTTACACCTGTCCAGGTGCTTCTGCTTATAAAGGACTGCTGCTGGATTTCAGGGAAGCGACCCTTTGGAGAAAACATTGGATTATTCATGCAAGCACACCATGTCTATCCCTGGCCAAATCAGGGCTGCAGATACAGCAGGCTTTCTTCACTCCTCTGGCACTAAGAAATACACCAGGATGAAAACTGCAGGACAATTTAAAGGACAAAGAAAACCAATGAATCAACATGTGTCTCCGTACAACCATATGGCAAACTGGTGAAACACTGTGGTCCTAATCTCATTTAGAGAATATAGGCACCAGGGGATTCCAATACAATCCCATCAAGGTGGCATGTACCAATGCCATCTCACTAGTCCAAGTGATCAACTTCAGTTCACAATTGATCACATTGATAGGTCTAAGAGTCAAAGGGATCACACAAACAAGACTAATGTCTGCTAATACTAACTGATAGAATCAAAAAGGGAGAGAACGATCCAACATGGGAAGCGGGATACACAGCAGACTCATAGAATGGCAGATGTCCTAAATAGCACTCTGGCCTCAGAATCAGCCCTTAAAGCATTCGGATCTGGCTCAAGATCCCATGAGAGTATTATAGACATGGAAAGCCAAGACATTCTGGAAAAAATAAAAAGCAAGAAAACCTAAATGAAAGATCTCTGTGAGATCCCAGTGGAAAGAACAGGGTCATCAAAGAAGGAGGTACCTTTCTCTGAAGGGAGGAGAGAACTTCCACTTTGACTATGACCCTTTCGGAATAAGATCAAAGTCAGCAAATCCTAAAAGCTTCCATAGCCTTGGCAACTCATGACTAGAGCCTAGGGAGATTACTGATGCCGTAAACAAGAGTGTCAAATTGTTAAGTCAGCAACAGGAGTCACTGTGTACTTACGTCTCATGTGGGATCTGTCCTTAATGTGTTGTCTAATGTGAAGTAATGCTATAATTAGTACTGAAACAGTATTTTTACACTTTGTGTTTCTGTGTGGGTGCAAACTGATGAAATCTTAGTATATACTGAGTTGATCTTCTGTATATAAAGATAATTGAAAATGAAAAAAAAAAAAACCCTTGGTTTTAAATTGGAAATTTCATAGAAAATTAATCAATTTTTAAAAAATATCATGTAGGATCTCTGTCCTTAATGTGCAGTACATTGTGATTTAATGCCATAACTAGTACTCCAACAGTATTTTTCACTTTGTGTTACTATGAGGGGGCAAAATGTTGAAATCTTTACTTAATATATACTAAACTGATCTTCTGTATATAAAGAGAATTGAAAACGAATCTTGATGTGAATGGAAGGGGAGAGGGAGTGGGAAAGGGGAGGGTTGTGGGTGGGAGGGAAGTTATGGGGGGGGGGAGGGAAAGCCATTGTAATCCATAAGCTGTACTTTGGAAATTTATATTCATTAAATAAAAGTTAAAAAAAAGAAAAAAATATTAAACCTAACTAATAAATATACCTGTAATTGAAAAAAAAAAGAATATAGCACCACCATGAAACACTGAAGACAAAGCAGCAGGATGAATTGTCTTCCCAAGGAAATTATTCGTATGTGCCCAGGGAGAGCTAATTTTGGGTAGAATGTCTTTATGTATGGGTAATGCTAAGACATAAGGAATCATCCTTCCCCTTTGGAATATTAGACTCTACAGAGGGAGGAGAGACTTGCATGTGGTTAAACAAGGGCTACTGTCTTCCTGGATGCCTAGGCTGTCTCCTACCACAACCCCTGCAAACCCTTGCCACGATAATTACCATGCTGATTCATTACTACTCAGTTAATGATGTTTCCTGCAAAGGCCAGTAGATGAAGTTACTGACTTTCCCCGAACCTTTGTTGCCACCCCCCTCCCTATATTTTTCAGGTCACTTGGACATGGGGTCAGTTGCTGCTAACAATGATGTCTCCAGGAGGGCTAGTAGGCTTACAGTCCTTCACCAAAGGACTGGAAGGGACGTGATTGCTCTGGGTTCTCTCCTCTTTTCTTTTCCCCGGTGAAAATCCCAGTATAGCAAAATGATGCCACTTAGCTTCAAAAAGATGCAAGGATGTATAGTATGAAAACCCTGGTCCGCAAGCTGGTGTCCCTATTAGATCAGGATATATTACAAGCCAGGAGAAGGGGTTCCATCACCTCACTCTCTTTGACATATTAGGAGGAAATTACCTAAGAAGAAACAAATAAAATTGAACTTTGTTGAACAATAAGAGCTTTGGAGTATTTAGAGGTCTCCTATATTTAATTACATCAAAGTGAAGCAAATATTAAAAAAAAAAAAATTCACACTAGGAAAAAAGAGAATTGCAATTTATTTGCCAGAGCTACATAGAATAGAATTACATTAAGTAGAATCTTTGCTTTTTTTTTTAAAAAAAATTATTTATTTGAAAGAAAGAGTTACAGACAGAGAGGGAGAGAGAGAGGGAGTGAAAGAGGAGGAGAGAGGGAGAGAGAAATTCTCTCTGCTGGTTCACCCCTAAATGTCTCCATTTTTGGAGGCTGGGCCAGACTGAAGCCAGAGACTAGAACTCTATCAGTTCTCGCATGTGGGTGGCCAGTGCTCAGACACTTGGGCCATCTTCTGCTGCTTTTCCAGACATACTAGCAGGGAGCTGGTTGGAAGTGGAACAACTAGGACTGAACCTGCGCTCTGATATGGGATGCCCATGTCCCAGCCAGCAGCTTAACCTGCTGTGCCATGACACCGACCCCAGAATCCTTCTTATTGGAGTTGGGCTACCCTATATAAGGTACCTGATCAATGGCTACTAAGCAAATCTGCACTGCCTGAGTGTTATTCAAGGGCCTGGTTCACGGTTCTTAAACTGAGAAATTTCTGTGGCTTGGAGACATCAGATTTGACTGAGTTTTCTTCGCAATCTTCCCAGGCTAAGAGAGAAGAAAAATTTCATACACTCACAAAATATTAGCTGAACGCATGTGGTGCTTGGTGGCTACAAGAGCCAGCCAACAGCTACTCTATGGCTGTTTGCATGCAGCAGGTGGCAGCAGTGCCCTGCAGAACAGCACACCTCAGGTGCGGGAGTTGCCCCCATTGCCTTTCAGTCCTGGTAATATTTTCTAAAGGCCCTTTCAGCATGGGGATAGGCATTCTCTATACTTAAAAATAACTCTTCTGAGGAAGTCATGTCAATCTCTTCTGTTATCCTGCCTACTCACCAACTCCCAATTGCTCAACATTTCTTCTGCCTTAGATTACAGTCTGCGGCATGTAAAGAGAAAACAGAAGCAGCCAGTTTCACACACAAAAAGAAATCCTGAACTTCTTGAACTTCAGAGGGAAATTCAATTCTTCACAAAGGGAAGCAGGAACACACATTATTTTTGCTACCAAGCAAGCCATGGTTATATGTCTTGGGCAAACTGTTTAAATGCTCTATCTAAACATACTCAATGATAAAAGGACATTTTCAGAAATAGGAACCTGAGCAAAAAGTAAACCTACTTTTGTGGTTTGCAGGGTAATCAACTCAACTATTACTGTTTTTTCTTGGAATTTATTCTTTACTTACATTAAAAATGAAGTATCATAGCTTTGCTTGATTGATTTTCCCAAAATGCTTAGAAACTAAGATGCTTAATGTTTCAGGTAATTAAAAAAATATGTATTGAGAGTCATTTTTTTTTTTTTTTTGTGACAGGCAGAGTGGACAGTGAGAGAGAGAGACAGAGAGAAAGGTCTTCCTTTGCCGTTGGTTCACCCTCCAATGACCGCTGCGGCCGGCGCACCGCGCTGATCCGAAGCCAGGAGCCAGGTGCTACTCCTGTTCTCCCATGGGGTGCAGGGCCATCCTCCACTGCACTCCCTGGCCACAGCAGAGAGCTGGCCTGGAAGAGGGGCAACCAGGACAGAATCCAGTGTCCTGACCAGGACTAGAACCCGGTGTGCCGGCGCTGCAAGGCAGAGGATTAGCCTGTTGAGCTATGGTGCCATTCTAGAGCCAATTCTTAAGGTATAGTTCTAGAATAGTTAGAAATACAAAGGATAAAACTCAAATTTAGGTGCAGAGATAGCATCCATGTGCTCTAAAAGATCTGGTGATACAAGGCAGGGCCCAGGTGAATAGGCAACACTGAACTTTAGAAACGGGGAGCTGTCTCAGGGAACAAATGGGTCAGGAATATCTGAAGTGTGAAATCTGCACTCTGCCTTATACTGGAGAAGTCAGCCTGGTGGAAGCCACAGGTAAGTCTTTTGAGGCAGAGGAAATGGGAAGAGCCAACTCTTGGATATGTTGAAGTTCAAGGCCAATGCAGTGAGTAGTTTGTCCTGATGGAGAGGAGGATATTGAGAGACAAAACTGTCCAAACAGTAAACTGAGATTATGGAGAACTTTGAGCTCCAGACTGAGGAGTATAGAGCTTTTCTTCCTATCATAGAGAGGTACTATATAGTTTTCATCATCAGAGAAATACATATATATATATATATATATATATACACACCTAACCAATACTGGGAATCTAATACTGACTCAATAATAACTTAATAATAATATTGATTTTTTGGAAATACATTTAAGAAATAATGAATATTTATAAAATTATCATAGCCACAATTAGAAGAAATATTCTAAATTTTACATTTTACCTGGCTTCAAAGTCTTGAAGTTAATTTTTTTTTTTTGACAGGCAGAGAAGACAGTGAGAGAGAGAGACAGAGAGAAAGGTCTTCCTTTCCCGTTGGTTCACCCCCCAGTGGCAGCTGCTGCCAGCGCACTGCGGCCAGTGCACCATGCTGATCCGAAGCCCGGAGCCAGGTGCTTCTCCTGGTCTCCTAAGCACGTGCAGGGCCCAAGGACTTGGGCCATCCTCCACTGCACTCCCGGGCCACAGCAGAGAGCTGGACTGGAAGAGGAGCAACCGGGACAGAATCCAACACTGCAACTGGGACTAGAACCCAGGGTGCCAGTGCCGCAGGCGGAGGATTAGCCTATTGAGCCACAGTTCCGGCTCCTGAAGTTAATCTAAAATGTCTCTTCACATTCAATGGATGAAGAAAAAATACCTTTAAAAATTCAAGAAGTGTTGCAATTGATTTTAGAGCTTAAAACATATAGTGTGGAACAAAATTATATACTGTGGTCCTTTTGTGGGCTACTACAGTAATATTCTTAACCACATTCTATTTTTATAACTGTAAGTCACATAGATATATGATGTTTCTACACATGATGAAAACAATGGGCCTAAGTAAAGTCAACCAGGGGTGTGGTCCAGCCTTTTGCCAGTAATTCCACCAGCTTTGTTTTCCCCATCAATAATTCTTTTTAAATAAAGTCTTGAGTTTACAAACAAGAATGAGAGTAATAGAGCATGCATGAGAGAGACAGAGAGAGACACAGGGAGAGAGAGAGAGACAGAGAGAAAGACTGACTTAGGAATTTGTTGATTTTAATTGTAGCTAAATACAACCTAAACTAAGTAGTGTTATTAGGGAACAGAAAATTGAAATTAGCAAAATTTTCTGGTTAACTTAGAACTAAACCAAATTCTTTTCTGGGAAGGGGTAGGATAGAAATAAGGACAAGAAATAAATAGCATAGATAATTAGTTCTTGCGATTGAGCATCTTTTAAAATATATTGTTTCACATTTTTAGTTTAATGAAAACCTTGCAGTGAACATTATTTCATTTATTTTATTTCATGATTCAGGATCTTAGAGAGTCCACGGGTTACATTCTAATCTCCAGTTCAGGATGGATCATAAGAATATAGAAAATAGCTATGTATAAGGGCATATTCCTTTCCTTTGCACTGAAGTCTAACCTTTTTAGATTTGCCTCTTTTATGAATGCACCAAAAACAGAGGCATGAGCATGCTTGCTGCCTACTTCCTGCCAAGATCTGTCCAGCATTGGCATTAGAAGGAAATGTAGTTGATCAGCTGCTATGCACAGAACACTTCATTCTACAGATGGAGAAACTGAGACCACAGGACACAAACCTGTCTTGCCCAGGATGAAGGGCTTGTCATGAAGAATCCTGTACTACTCGTGTGCTGAGTCTTATTTTACACCATTAAGCAATTCATCCAGCCATGCAGCATGTTCACCATGGAAATCAAACATTTAAAAAATTAAAATAAAAGTTGTCTTTAATATATTCACAAGTAAAAATAATCTAGAAAATACACATTTCAAAATGCTCTTGGCATTTATCTTTCTTTAAATTAATGTGCACCTGAAGATCACAGAGGAAACAACACTAAGCTTGTTATATATATTCAGATATATGTGCTTATGTATATTACACACATACATACATATATGCACACATATATAGTGTGCAATGTGTGTGTGTATGTGTGTAGGAGTGTGTATTTGTTGGAGCAGTTCCTGTATTTGTTCTTTTGGCTGTTTTAAAATTTATTTTCTTGGAGGAATTCTGACTAACTGTGGATAAAGCAAGGCATACTATTTTTTTTTTTCTTTTAAACTTCTTAAAAATATTTTTATTTGAAAGGCAGAGGGACAGAAACACACACACACACACACACAGAATCTTTCACCTTTTCATCTGTTGGATCACTCTCCAATGTCCACAACAGCCAGAGCTGCACCAGGCTAAAGCCGGAGGCAGGATCTCCCACCTGGGTGGCAGGAACTGAAGCATTTGAGTTGTCACCTGAGAGTCAATCCAGGCACTCAAGTATGGGATGCAGGGATCCCAGGCAGTAACTTAACCCTGTGTCACCCACCCATCCTGTCATGCTTTTAATTAAAAGCATTGAATTAGGGGCTGGTGCTGTGGCTCAGTGGGTTAAAGCCCTGGCCTGAAGCACTGGCATGGGCACCGGTTCTAGTCCCAGCTGCTCCTCTTCTGATCCAGCTCTCTGCTGTGGCCTGGGAAAGCAGTAGAAGATGGCCCAATGGGCCCCTGCACCTACATGGGAGACCTCCTGGCTCCTGGCTTCAGATAGGCGCAGCTTTGGCCGTTGTGGCCATTTGGGGAGTGAACCATCGAATGGAAGACCTCTCTCTCTCTCTCTCTCTCTCTCTCTCTCTCTCTGCCTCTCCTCTCTCTCTGTAACTCTGTCTTTCAAATAAATAAAATAAATCTTTTTAAAAAAAAGCATTGAATTAGTCACATCCCATGTTTTATAACTTTCACTGTCCTTTTGCCTTTTATTATGTATTTTTCCTTTAGTTTGCTTCTGGAAAACACTACAAGTCTCCTACAAGTATTTATATCTCCAAACAATTCTCTCTTTGTGTAGCCTCTCCATCCTCAGGACACACAACCAGTGACTTAACAATGAAGCTGCCAGAATCACCCAGCAGCTAGCTGGGAACGCTGTGTTTGTAGGGAGGTTAGACAATGATAGAAACAAAGGAACAATGGAAAACATTGTACATAGAAAGTTTTCTTAAGTAAGTTGAAGATCCTCAAAGTCTTTTTTACAAAAACAATACCACACCTTGTTGCTGTTGAGAAAGTTGTAATCCACTTGGCATTTGTCCAACTTGCATCAATTTCCCCCTGATCTACAGTAAGAAAACCATGGAACCTCAGAGAATCAAGTCCTTCACATTGTAAAGGAGGACTCTGCTGCCCAATGTGGGGACTAACGATTCTGACATCACGGAGTTATTCAGCTCAAAACAAAAAAAATTGAACTGAAGACTTTGCCTATTCTTTAGACTATTTTTTTCTCCAGTAAAGAATGATTAATCATTTAATGAGTGCTATTGTATTGTAAGGGACAGCAAAGCCACGCTGAATTGTGGATTATGAGCTGTTAAACAGGTGCACTCCTTATTAGAGCAATTCATTAGCATATATAATTTGGATGTGTAACTTGGTGAAATAACAATGGGTCAGAGATCTTGATGGTTGCTTGGAAAAGGTGAACACCTCAGATGCTCAGCTTTTCATAAATCTCTAGGGCATCCACACACTTCACTGCAGCTTAAGTGGTCTTGTGTGTCTCCATGCCTCCTCCCGCCCTGATCCAGTGCTCCCTCACTCCTCACAGTCCTGTCCTCCTGCTTCCTGTCCCTTAAGCTTTCTGTGTTGGTAAAACCCCAGGGCCTTTGCATTGCTCTGCTTGGAATACTCTTTTTATGTGACTTGATTTTTCCATTCTGGGGTTGTTCCAGTGTCCCTGCCCCAGAGAGGCCTTTCCTTGTCCCTGTGACTGTCTAAAGATGTCTTACCATAAGTCTCCATCATTTCAACAGCCGTGTTTTCTTCATACTGTTTATCACCAAGAGAAATTAAGTTATTTGTTTTCTTGTTGGTATAGGGTCACTTTCTATTAAATGTAATATGGGAAGCCCAGAGCTTGGTACACCAGTCACCTCTTCAGACTTACCAAGTATCCTTACAATAAAGTCGGGAAAAATTCAAAGTGTTTTCTCCTCTTGTGTGCAGCGACCTAACATATCACGCCTGACACCAGATGTCTGGGGGCTTTTCCTCATGTACCAAGCAATTCGGCAGTTCTCTAGTGAGCACCAACTGGGTGTCCTGTAATTTAACTCAATTCTGACACTACATGGAGATGACATCAAATCTCACAGACTGAGGGGTCAGTCCACTGATATCGTCTCCCTTTTCAGATGTCAGTTCCAAGTCCCAGATTATGACCCATACCTCTGATCAGTTGAAAATCAGGATTCTCATGCTGCATTCTTGGATCCTATTAGTTTACTAGAGCAGCTCACAGAACTAAGGAAACACATCACTTACATTTGCCCACTTATTGTAAAGAGTATTACAAAGGGTACAGATGAGCTACTAGATGGAAGAGATGCACAGCGCAAGGCATCTGAGAAAGAGCTTAGAACTCCATTCCCTTCCTGGGCCCACCTCCTTCCATGTGTTCAGTAATCTACAAATACATGAACTCTGTGCTTTTGAGGTTTTACTGAGGTTCCATTGTATAACACAATTGATTTAGTCATTGGTCACTGGTGATAAGCTCAACTTTCAGTCTCATCTCCTTACAATTTTGGGGAGTTGGACTGAAAGTTCCAATCCTTTAATACATATTGGTTCTTCTAACCACTAGCCCCAAGCCATCAGTCATCGTATCAGTATACACCAAGAAACTTGTCACTTGAGAGATTTCAGTTTTAGGAGCTATGTGCCAAGAACCAGGGGCAGAGACAAAGGATGTATTTCCTATTATATCACAGTGCCACCTCCATCTTTCACTTCAGACGTTGTGGAGGCTGCAGATTGCTCACATGCACAACCTCAGAGCACCTCTGTTCAGGTATCCTGAATACCTCCCACTTTGAGTTCTGGCCATCTCCACCCTAACCCATGTGTGGCCTTACTCCACGCATCCAGGCATACACATGTGTGACCCTGGAAGTGTGAGGAAGCTAATACTCCTGCGGGGCAACATTTAGCCAATGAAAAGTAGGAGTTGGCAAATAAGTCTCTCAACTTCTGTCACTTGTTCAGATGGAAGAATCTATGGTGTATTCTACATGGCCCCTAAGAGGGCATCCAGAAGGACACAGACACAGCTAAAGTACAAGCTGCCTGACTATGCATCCTTGGATTGACTTCCCTTCTTCCTTGTTTTCACTCTCTTCTGTCTCCACTACCCTTCCAGGGAATTATATTCCAAAGTATTCTTTTTTTTTTTTTAATTTTTTTTTTAACTTTTATTTAGTAAATATAAATTTCCAAAGTACAGTTTATGGATTACAATGGCTTTCTCCCCCCCATAATTTCCCTCCCACCCGCAACCTCCCATCTCCCGCTCCCTCTCCCATTCCATTCACATCAAGATTCATTTTCAATTACCTTTATATACAGAAGATCAATTTAGCATATATTAAGTAAAGATTTCATCAGTTACTATTGCTAACTTTTAATAAATCAATTAGAAAACAAATGATGGGGCCAGTGCTGTGGCACAGTGGGCGAATGCCCTGGCCTGAATTGCCTGCATCCCACACGGGTGCCGGCTCAAGACCCGGCCGCTCCACCCCCGATCCAGCTCTCTGGTCTGGGAAAGCAGTAGAAGACGGCCCAAGCCTCTAGGCCCCTGCACCCGCGTGGTATATTCCAAAGTATTCTAATGCTGTGTGCTTACTCACTGCTATATTTCCCAGCCCCCTGAGTGGTACTGTGTTCATAAGAAATACTATATGAAGAATTTGGTGAAAATTTCTTAAGTAATACCATTTCCTATCAATGGTATAATATGGCACACTCATTTTACAAGGTCAACAACATTGCTGTAAACTGGTCAAAACTAATATAAATGGTCAAAATAAGATAGAGCCTTCATTCTTCTGAACTTCTTAAAAAATACTGGGCTCTACCTACCTGTTGGGCACTAGGATTGCTCTATGCAGGAGACAAAGAAGAAAAAAAAATCTCTCTTCCTGTCTGATGCCATTTCAGCATTATCAGGGAGAGGATCTCATTGCAAATGTGACTCCCATTGGATCCACCACCAATTATGAGCTTCAGGTCTTCTGCTGAGTATGTAAGGTGAAGAAAGTTAGTAACTCACAAGAAAGCAGACAATATATACCTTGGCAGAATGAATAAGTTGTAAGACATTGTATGACTGGCTTCCTAAGTGCTCAAATCAACTGTAGAAAATAAGGAAATCCTTGTTACTTGAGCCATAGAATTCAATAGTTGTATTTAAGACAGACAGAAATTAGGGTGACAAGCTTACTTCTACCATTGACAAGAATCTTTTATCTGAAAACCAGAGAGTTAAAGGTCTAATGCTGTAAATGAGAAAAGGAACATTGTAAAATCCAGGTATCTTACATATAAATGCATGTAATTTAAAAATATCTGAAAAGTCATGCAATACGACTTTTGCCGTCAGTAGTGACTAAGCATTCACTGAAGTTACTGCTCCCCGTGGGATGAATTATCCCAGGGTAGTCAGTCTGGAGATTCCTCAGAAACTTGAATATAACCCTACCATACAACCCAGCCATCCCACTCTTTGGAATTTACCCAAAGGAAATGAAATTGGCAAACGAAAAAGCCATCTGCACCTTAATGTTTATTGCAGCTCAATTCACAATAGCTAATACCTGTAATCAACCTAAATGCCCATCAACAGTAGACTGGATAAAGAAATTATGGGACATGTACTCTATAGAATACTATACAGCAGTCAAAAACAATGAAATCCAGTCATTTGCAACAAAATGGAGGAATCTGGAACACATCATGCTGAGTGAATTAAGCCAGTCCCAAAGGGACAAATATCATATGTTCTCCCTGATCAGTGACAACTAACCAAGCACAAAAAAGGAAACCTGTTGAAGTGAAAGGGACACTATGAGAAACAGTGACTTGATCAGCCCTTGTCCTGACTGTTGATGTACAATTTAGTATTTTATCCCTTTTAGTATTTTTTTTTTGTTCTAGTTAATACTATTGGTTGAACTCTGTAATTAACACACAATTATTCTTAGGTGTTTAAATTTTAACTGAAAACTGATCTCTGTTAAATATAAGAGTGGGAATAAGAGAGGGAGGAGATGTACAATTTGGGACATGCTTAATCAGACTTGCTCCAAATGGTGGAGTTAGAAATGTGCGAGGAGATTCCAATACAATCCCATCAAGGTTGCATGTACCAATGCCATCTCACTAGTCCAAGTGATCAATTTCAGTTCACAATTGATGGCTCTGATAAGTCTAAGACAAACAAGACTAGTGTCTGCTAATACTAACTGATAGAATCAAAAAGGGAGAGAAAGATCCAACATGGGAAGCGGGATACACAGCAGACTCATAGAATGGCAGATGTCCTAAATAGTACTCTGGCCTCAGAATCAGCCCTTAAGGCATTTGGATATGGCTGAAGAGCCCATGAAAGTATTTTAGGCATGAAAAGCCAAGACACTCTGGAAAAAAAAAAAAAAGACCTAAATGAAAGATCTCTGCGAGTGAGACCCCAGTGGAAAGAATGGGGCCTTCAAAGAAGAAGGTACCTTTCTCTGAAGGGAGGAGAGAACTTCCACTTTGACTATGACCTTGTCTAAATAAGTTGAAGTCGGCGAACTCAAAAGGCTTCCATAGCCTTGGCAACTCATGACTAGAGCCTAGGGAGATTACTGACGCCATAAACAAAAGTGTCAAATTGTTAAATCAACAACAGGAGTCACTGTGTACTTACTCTTCATGTGGGATCTCTGTCCTTAATGTGTTGTCCAATGTGAATTAATGCTATAACTAGTACTCAAACAGTATTTTACACTTTATGTTCTGTGTGGGTGCAAACTGATGAAATCTTTACTTAATATATACTAAATTGATCTTCTGTATATAAAGAGAATTGAAAATGAATCTTGATGTGAATGGACTGGGAGAGGGAGCGGGAGATGGGAGGGGTGCGTGTGGGAGGGAAGTTATTGGGGGGAAAAGCCATTGTGATCCATAAACTGTACTTTGGAAATTTATATTTACTAAATAAAAGTTTTTTTAAAAAATAAATCTTTAAAAAAATAGCTTAAAAACTCAAGCCTCCTGTCAGCACTGAGAAAATTGGGGCCTTGCAGTGAGTCCTGTGGTGTGCTGCCCATCTGCCCCCTTCAGGACTGACACAATCTTTTCCCTTGCTGCTGGACGTCTTGCCTACTGATGGCTCATCGTTGAGTCACTCTCCAAGAATTTCCGTTTTTTAGAGAGAGCTGTCTCCCCAAGTTTCTGCTTCCTCCCTGGTTAACTGCTCATATATAATGAGTGGTTGATGAAGGAGAAAGTGCAAGGTCCTGGCTGCTTGCCTCAGTTCTGGGTAACACTAAGTGTCATCTCAGCTCCAGAGTGCCTTTGAATCAGCTGTGGCCTCTGTTGCAAGTTGATCTAATCATAAGTGAACTCCTTCTGCCCTATCTTGCTTCCCTCCCTGCCTTGAAGCTTTGAAGTTGCTGTTCCTGAGAACACTCCCCCATAAGCCTCCTGTTGGCAAAAATCACCACAGTGTCTGCTTTTCAGGAACCTTGACCTAAGATATGCCCTGATAGAGAAATTTTAAATAGCTCAGAGGGAGGATTTTTGGAGAACCCTCTTCCCAATGGGCTGGAAGAACTACTGGGTTATCAAAGGAAACAACAAGCAAAGGAAGTCTGTGCTTGTATCCTCTGTACTTGCCTGTTTTCTGTTTCTATAATGGAATGCCTAAGGGAAGCTAACTTTATTATAACAAAAAAAGAGGATTATTTAGCTCATTGTTCTAGAGGTTCAAGGACATGGTACCAGCGTCAGCTCAACTCAGGCAAAGACCTCACATCAGAATGACATTGTAGTGGTGAGAGCTATGTGGAAGCAAGAGATCACATCAGACAGGAGGCAGAGATAGGGGATGAGCCTGGCTTGCTCTTTTTCTAACAATCCTCTGAGAGTTCCATGAGAACTGCCTTAATCTCTTCCGAGGGAGTGCTCCAATGATCGACTAGGACAACCTCTTAAACTCTACCACCTCTGTTACTGCAAAACTGGGGTCCACACTTCTAGCACTAGAACCTTTCTGGAGCGAATCACATCCAAACTACACCTCCGTCATGTGTTGTCTCTATGCCCTGTTGTTCCCGTGGTTAGAAACATGAGGTAATAAATTAAATACAAAAATCAGTATACAGATTAAAGGCTTTTAAATACAGAAATAACATTTTTCAAAAATTAGGCAGAAGAATAAGTTAATGTTTAGTAGATAGTAAGCATCATAAGAAATTAAATAGATTTTATTATAAAAGATTAGGGAATATATTTTGTATGTATTTCTTCATTGAGAAGCAGAGACAAACAAAGAGAGAGACACAGAAAAAAGAGAATGATTCCATCCATTGTTTTATTCCTTAAATGCCTGCAACATCCAGTGCTGGGCAAGGCTGGAAACTGGGATCTGGGAATTCAATCCAGGATTTTCAAGCAGACTGCAGGAATCTAACCACTTGAATTATAAGTGATGCCTCCCAGGGTATGCATTAGCAGGAAGCTAGCTGGAGTCAGGAGCCAGGGCTAAGAATTGATCCCAGGCACTCACATAGGAGATGTGGGCCTATTAACCATTAGGCTAGACATTTGCCTCAGGAAGTATGTTTCTTAACAATAAATGAATGCGAAGACCCTGGATATTGAGGATAGTGAATAAGAAGAAAGTCTGTGGTTAAAAAAAAGAGGAAAATGGGTTTAGTGTAAATAAGTATTGATAGTTCATAACATACTTAGTATAAAACAGTTTTCCCAATGTTGAGTCCTGTGTTATTACAACAGAAACAGGCAGGGTGGAATATTTCTCCTTGGAGGTTAGCACCAACCATAGTCAGCCTTTCCAAAGGCTTGGTTGCATCACACTGACCCCTGAGCAGAAGAGAATGAGCAGCATCCAGCCTGGCCTTCAAACACTTCTAGTCTATATTCCCTAGGGGAGTATTTGGTAAAATTGTATCAGAAACTGCCCTACAGAGGATTGGTTCACCACGTTCTAATCTGACACTGCTTATGAAAACCACACCTAAATCTATGCACAGACATAAAGAAAAATACTTGAATGTAGCACATCGATTTGGGCTGTTCAGCATAGACTAGAACAATCTAGTGTAGAATATGGGCTTTATGGAGAATGATAACCACTTCAGTTCTTGGCTCTGAAATTTCCTAGCTGTGACCTCAAATAAGTTTCACCTCTCTGAGCCATTGTGTTCTATCATCTGCAAAATGGGATGGGAGTGAAGATGGATGACTTGTAGAGTGCCTGGCACTAAAGCCAGCCGAGCGTGAAACCAGCTGTTAGTAACACAAAGCAGAGGCCATTTTACAGTTTTTCTAATAATAATAACTTTTCGCCAAAAAAGTTAGTTTACAATTATTGCCCGATTCTTTTGTTGATGAAACCAAGTTTGAATTTATTTTTCTCTATTGTGTCAACTGTACAGATTCCAAAAAGCTTGGGGAAAGTGGCCTGTGTTCCCTTTATTACTATTATTAATTGAAGTTCCCAGCTCCATTTGAAACTTTAGCAGACAGTAATATATGGAACAAAAGGTGTTCAAAGAGAGGAATCACACAAGGGTTTGAGCTCAACATGAGCATACAGGAAAATCACCCTTTGCCCTAAGAGATATGTTAGGGAAATAGGAAAGGTAAGAGAGAAGATTGCAATATTATCTTTTTTTTTCTTCTTTTTTCTTTTTGACAGGCAGAGTGGATAGTGAGAGAGACAGAGAGAAAGGTCTTCCTTTGCCGTTGGTTCACCCTCCAATGGCCGCTGTGGCCGGCGCATCGCGCTGATCCGAAGCCAGGAGCCAGGTGCTTCTCCTTGTCTCCCATGCGGGTGCAGGGCCCAAGGACTTGGGCCATCCTCCACTGCCTTCCCAGGCCATAGCAGAGAGCTGGCCTGGAAGAGGGGCAACCGGGATAGAATCCAGCGCCCCGACTGGGACTGGAACCCGGTGTGCTGGCGCCGCAAGGCGGAGGATTAGCCTGTTAGCCACGGCGCCGGCTCGCAATATTATCTTTCTAAGCACTGTTTTATATAACTTGTTAGGAGCTTAGGATTGGAAGAAAAGCATACTTTATTTTAAAAAAGTTGAGGTTCATTTTATTTATTTTTAAAGCAGAGCATGAGAGGGCAGGGTGGAGAGAGAGAGAGAGAAAGAGAGATTTCTTCCATCTGCCATCTGCTGGTTCTCTCCCCAGATGGCCTCAATGGCCAGGGCTGGGCCAGGCCAGAGCCAGGAGCTGAGAGCTTAGTCCAGATATACATATGTGTGCAGGGGCCCAAGGATTTTGGCCATGTACTGCTGCTTTTCCCAGGCTCAATAACAGGGAATTGGATCAGAAGTAGAACAGCCAGGATTTGAACTTGTGCCTATATGAGATACCAGTGTTGCAGGCAGCTGCTTAACCTATTATGCCACAATGCTGGCCCCAAACATTCTTTATTTTGAAGTCTGGATTCACTTAGCTATTAGCTGAACAACTTTAGTCAAGTAGCTTAACTTCTTTAAACCTTTCTTACATATATAATAAGGACAATGGCAAGGCCTATCCCTATGGTTGCTGGGAAAAATTCAATGAGGTCATGTTTGACAGCACTTGGTACTGAGTTTGGACCCTGGCATAGCTAATGAAGACAAAATGCTGTTCAGAAAAGTAAGAAGCAAAGTGGAGGAGACAAGAGAAGGAAGGTTTCTGGATACAGCTCTTACCCAACTCAGTGATATTGGACAGATAGGTCATTTAACTTCTCTGGGCCAATATTTCTTCATTAGTAATATAGTAAACTGCTAAAGATTATACAGATGAAAATGGCCTTCTAGTTCATTGATTCAAGACAGGTTTAATGGTCATCACTAAATGACTTGGCCTGCCATTAAGTTATAAAGTAAAAGATTTCCATGAAATATACAGAATATGATAGGTCATGTAAAACATAGAAAATGGCCATAAATTATATGGGTGAATATCTTTGTTCTGGCAGATGCAGTCTGTAATCCCTTAATGCTTCCTACTGAAATAAGGTTTTTTTTCCTGATCTTTCAAAATCAGTACTACAGTAAATTAATCATAGCTTGCTGCAGTGATTGGGTTAATAGAAAGATCTTGCTATAGCTTACACATAAAATTCTAAAGTAAACAACCACCCAATAGAACAACTAGTTTGGGCACAAAGATAACATAAAATGAGTTAAATCTATCTGATATTATTAAAAAATTCTAATCAACAAGTAGAATTAGAAATTACAGATTATCTATGTTTTTGCCTCTTTAGCAATTTTGTCCCATTCAAAAGTTTTATTAAAGCCATAGGTCTTGTAGAAGTTATAGATACACCAGCCCCAATTGCTTCCTAGAGTGGGGTTGGTTCTAGACTTTTTATTTTTATTTTTATTTTTTTTGACAGGCAGAGTGGACAGTGAGAGAGAGAGAGACAGAGAGAAAGGTCTTCCTCTTTCCGTTGGTTCACCCCCAATGGCCGCTGCGGCCAGTGTGCTGCGGCCGGCACACCGCGCCTATCCAAAGCCAGGAGCCAGGTGCTTTTCCTGGTCTCCCATGCAGGTGCGGGGCCCAAGGACTTGGGCCATCCTCCAGTGCCTTCCCGGGCCACAGCAGAGAGCTGGACTGGAAGAGGGGCAACCAGGACAGAATCCGGCGCCCTGACCGGGACTAGAACCTGGTGTGCAGGCGGAGGATTAGCCTATTGAGCCACAGCGCTGGCTGGTTCTAGACTCTTTGATGTAGATCAGATGGATATCTACATTTCTATCAAACTCATTTATAAATTTAAATTAGCCCCCAATAGGATAGGAGTTTGGCACAGCAGTTTAGGTTGTCTTTGGGAAGCCTGTATCTCATATCAGAGAGCCTTGTTCTAGTCCCAACACCTCTGCTTCTGATCCAGCTTCCTGCTAACACACACCCTAGGAGGCAGTGGAGGATGGTTCAAGTATTTGGGTTCCTGTCTCCCATGTGATATACCTGGATTGAATTCTGGGCTCCCGGCTTTGGCTGGCCCAATTGTGGCTGTTGTGGCCCTCTGGTGAGTGAACTACCATCAGAAAGGTCTCTGTCTCTCTTTTAAGTTAATAAATAAATAAATAGGCCAGTGCCGCAGCTCACTAGGCTAATCCTCTGCCTGTGGCGCTGGCACCCCGGGTTCTTGCCCCAGCTGGGGTGCCGGATTCTGTTCCTGTTGCTCCTCTTCCAGTCCAGCTCTCTTCTGTGGCCCGGGAGTGCAGTGGAGGATGGCCCAAGTGCTTGGGCCCTGCACCCGCTTAGGAGACCAGGAAGAAGCACCTGGTTCCTGGCTTCGGATCTGTGCAGTGTGCCAGCCAAAGTGGCCATTTTGGGGGTGAACCAATGAAAGGAAGACCTTTCTCTCTCTCTCTCTCTCTCGCACTAACTCTGCCTGTCAAAAAAAATAAATAAATATAAAATAAAAATAACAAGTTAAAAATAAATTAGACTCAGATTATCCAACAATTGAGTCTTTTAAACTTCCATTGTGGTAGAAAGGAGAGTATAACTAAGAAACCCATTCCCTACTAATTTACATGATTCAAAATAATTGGTATAAAAGTTCAGGGAATGATAAGCCAATATGTACTGAGAGGTTGCCATAATCTTATCACTTTTCCCTTTTCCCACAAAGCAGGTGACAAAATGAGAATAAAGCAAAACAAATCTATTCTTACTAGATTAGGCCCACAATCTCATATTAGGTTTAGTTATTGGTTTTCCTGCCAGCTTCCTGTATTGTCCACTTATTGCTTTCGAGACAACCAGCAGTGGCCTGGGATAACACCGTGTCTGTGGCATGAGATGTCTTAAATGGATGACACAATTTCCCTGGGCTCTGCTGTCAGCAGAGTTCCCTAAGCAAGTTAGTGTTTATATGTCAATGCTGCTTGGAGGCTCGATGGAGATCAGATGGGAAAAAACCTTGCGTAGAATAATGATATCATAAGAGAGTGGGGACACCAACATGAATATTCTCACAGATGATATTTGCTCAGGAATGTATTGAGTCTGAGGGAGAAGTTGTTTACTTGGCTGAGAAAGACTCAAGGATTCTTTGATTTCCCCTTTCATTTCCTATTAGGCTGTTGCTGGGCACACTTACCTCTGACAGTTCCCTTATACCCAATCATGGGATATTCCTCTTTCTCACTTCAAACGAGACATATGTCCCCCAAATCCACACGTTATAAGAGTTGGTCCTTTAACATTTTTTTTTTTTTTCCCATTAATATATATCATTTTTTTATTATAATTTTTTTTAAACTTTGATTTAATGAATATAAATTTCCAGTGTACAGCTTATGGATTACAATGGCTTCCCCCCACCCATAACTTCCCTCCCACCCGCAACCCTCCCCTCTCCCGCTCCCTCTCCCCTTCCATTTGCATCAAGATTCATTTTCAATTCTCTTTATATACAGAAGATCAATTTAGTATAAAGATTTCAACAGTTTGCACCCACATAGAAACACAAAGTGAAACATACTGTTTGAGTACTAGTTATAGCATTAAATCACAATGGACAGCACATTAAGGACAGAGATCCCACATGAGGAGCAAGTGCACAGTGGCTCCTGTTGTTGACCCAACAAATTGACACTCTAGTTTATGGCGCCAGTAACCATCCTAGGCTGTCATCATGAGTTGCCAAGGCTATGGAAGCCTTCCAAGTTTGCCGACTCTGATCATATTTAGACAAGGTCATAAAAGACAGAGTGAGGATAGTAACCAATGATCCTAAGAGTGGCATTTACCAGGTTTGAACAATTATACAGCATTAAGTGGGGAAGAGGACCATCAGTACACACAGGTTGGGAGTAGAGCCATTGGTGGTAGAGTAGAGGTTATGATTACAAAGGAATGAGGCCCAAGTGCACTAGACAGGGCCTAGAACAAAGGACAGAGTCATTATTAGAGGAGCTAAGAAGGGTGCTGTCTAAGCTACAATTAAGTTTTCTGATGGAGAGGCAAATAGAACCTGATAGAAGGGGCTTGATAATAATCTGGTGGGCTTTAGGCCTTGTAAATTCAGAGGCCCAGACCTATTTATCTCTTCACATGGGGTATATCCTAAGGGAGGTGTGAACCTCCTAGGGGAAGGCACTCTGTTGACTTTCATTACTTGGCTGGCCTGGGAGGAGAGCTGGCCAAGTAAAGGCAGGGGGCATCTCTCACAAGAAATGTACAGTTCTGCCTGCAATGTTGCTGACCCTACTTAGCCATCCTCTCAGCTGCAGTGGTCACTTTGGAAGTTGGGCTGAGTGAAGGGCTTTTCAGCTTAGAGCCAATAAGATCTGTGGCTCTGACCTGGGCATCCTTCGACTCCAGGGCAGGTCCATTTCCAGTGATCCAACTCTTGGCAGAGCTGCCAGGGCTCTTCACAAGCTGACTTCTGCTGAAGCCCAGGCTTACCACATTGAAAGCCACTGCAGTGGACTGGCCTGTTGGGTCTCCTTGAGGGCAGATCACTGTACAGATCAGCCATTAATAGGCCTGCCACCCATTGCTTCTGATGCCGAGCTTTCTTTTCCTCCTGGTTTGTGTTAAAGCAGACCAGAGGATGCAAGTGAAGGGAGTGCCCGTGTCCCATCTCTAATCTTCGGTGGCCTGAACTACAAGTCTATAGTCACAGGCATGTTCTGTAGTGGTTTTTCTAAGGTAGACAATGCCCATGAGGAAAATTATATTCTCACTTTAAAACTTTCTTTCCCTTTGGTCTGAAAGGGAGGTTTTTTCTACTTACTGTATACTTCGCTGATGGCGAAGTGAATCTAGCTATGAGATTATTATTTGAGTTCTTATTTTGGCTATGCTATTGCAGAAAAATGTTAGCCATCTCTTTTATAAGGTCTAAAGATTAAATTGTGCATCCTAAAGATTCCTTCATAATAGAATTAGTTTCCTACCTTGAAGAGAATAGAGAAATGAAAGAACAAGTTGGGCTTAGAATAGAGAAATGAGGGAGCAAGTCCTAGATCGCTTGCTGACAATAGCAATATCACATGAATACTTAGCAAACCATTTCAACCATTAGATAACAACTTAAGAAAACATTTACCAGAAGGTCCAATGCCTTCTATAAATTTTAAGAATCATGTATTTGAAAACACCTCTTAAATATCTAACATGGTGTAGTTTGTTTAGCCAGTAAACTTAAGCACAACCATCTAAAATGTTTTTAGTTTCTTTCTACCAACAAGTCTAAAACATATGATACACAGATTCAGGTCCCACAAATTAAAATGTATCTTTGATTGATTTTAGCAGCTTAAATTTATGGACAATCTTATCTATAAGCTATTTAAAATAAAACTCTTAATAAAATTTCCCCATGTGGACATACAATATGTACACACATATAATATAGCATAATAGACCAATATAGCAATTTTAATAATAGCTTTTAAAATCTTTAACTCTTTTTGTAGATTGCCAATTGATTTGAATTGCTTTTTGTTTTTAGTAACCTCAGTTAACCATACTTTCTCTCAGTTGGTACTGTTAATACATTATTGGCTTCATCTGTTTACAGAGCCATCCCAAAGTACTGAATACAATAAAAGTGGCTGGAAAAAGTCCATAGGAACCTATAGGAGGACAGCTAAACACAGAACCAACAACGCTTTAGTTTTATGAGCAGCAGATCATATATAACTGTGGATGACAAAAGACTTTAAGTCGCCATGTTTAAAATTATAAACTCATCAACCAACAAGAGGCACTTGCTTACTTCACAGTATTTTTGAAAGCACCTGTAGGATTTTACAAGTATTTAACCCTTTAAGCCTCTGGGGCTTTCTCATTAAGATAACTATCATGTCTAGTAACACAAGATCATTAGACTTTTTAATTCTCAAACATTTGTATTAATAGCATTTTCCATTATAGAAACTTAAAGTCTGGTACCACATCACATCTTGACAGTCCTTCTAATATACTCCAAATAGACTGATTAGTTGGTGTCTCTATAAGATGAGAGACATAGGTCCTTCGATTTTTTCAGTTGGGCCCAAACTGGAAAAACCAAAGTCCAGGATTTACTGGAAATTTTAGAGACCAGATTGTTTGAAACTTTGATTTTTTGAATGCCTGTCAAGAATGCCAAGAAGGCTCAAAATCCAAAATATCTGGTTGAAATAAGATTTCTTAAAATCATGACATAACATAGACCAAATTTGATCATTGTTACAAGGTGATTATTCAAATTTTTGAAAAAAGCACATATTTAAATAACCCATAGCTCTTAATAAAAATTCAGCTGTTTTTGAACAATTAGAATTTAACAGACATCAAGAGAACATAATAGATTACTTTAACACATTGCTTTAACAGAGCATCAGAGTTTAATTCTATGTCAAAGAGAAATTGAGCTTCCTGTGATCTTTTGCTGTGAGGTTTCCTTCCTTTACCTTCTTTCATATTGGTGACCATGTTTCTGTGTTTCTGTGTGTAAGACATCTTTAAGCATCTTTTGCAGGGCAGGATGAGTGGCAACAAATTCTTTCAGTTTCTGTTTGCTATGAAAAGTCTTAATTTCACCTTCATTCACAAATGAGAGCTTTGCAGGATATAGTATTCTGGGCTGGCAGTTTTTCTCTCTTAGTACCTGGGCTATGTCTCGCCATTCCCTTCTAGCTTGTAGGGTTTCTGATGAGAAGTCTGCTGTGAGTCTAATTGGAGATCCTCTAAGAGTGATCTGACGTTTCTCTCTTGCACCTTTTAGGATCTTTTCTTTATGTTTCACTGTGGTGAGTTTGATTACAACATGTCGTGGTGAGGATCTCTTTTGGTCATGTTTATTAGGGGTTCTATAAGCTTCCTGTACTAAGATGCCTCTGTCCTTCTCCAAACCTGGGAAATTTTCTGCTAGTATCTCACTGAAAATGCCTTCTAATCCTTTCTCCCTCTCCATGCCTTCAGGAACTCCTAGAACCCGAATGTTAGGTTTTTTAATAGTATCCTGTAGATTCCCGACAATATTTTTTAGATTTCTAATTTCTTCTTCTTTTCTTTGGTTTGCCTGTTTCCTTTCCTGTTCTCTGTCTTCTAAGTCTGATATTCTCTCTTCTGCTTCGCCCATTCTGTTTTTAAGGCTCTCTAATGTGTTTGTCATTTGATCTATTGAACTCTTCATTTCACTATGATTTCTAGTCACTATCAGAGTTTCTTGTTCCACTAGTTGTTTCATTTCATTTTGATTCCTCCTTAATATTTCACTTTCACGAGAGAGATTTTCTATCTTGTCCATGAAGGATTTCTGTAGTTCAAGAATTTGTTTTTGAGAACTTCTTAATGTTCTTATCAATTTTTTGAGATCCGCTTCTTGCATTTCTTCGATCTCATCATCTTCATAATCTTGAATTGGGGTGTCTTTTTCATTTGGGGGCGTCATAGTTTCTTCCTTGTTCTTGTTAGCTTGGTTTTTGCGTTTGTTGTTTGGCATGTTGGAGATATTTGGTTTCTTCACTGTGGTGTTTTTTCTTGTTACACTATGGCTCTATATTAAGTGGACTGTCTGCTTTCAGTGGAGCCTTAGAGGCTTGAGATGAGTGTGGACTGAGAGCTGTGTTTGGTTCCTCAGGGTTGAGGGTGTGTCAAGGATGACACTCCCAGGTTAGGTGTGGTAAATCTCTCTTTCTTTTTTTGATTTAAAAGGGAAGTAATTCCGCACAGCTGAACGTAATTGGAGGTAGTTAGCAGGCAAATGATATACCCACAGAAGCCAGAGATCGGAAGCTCTTTCCCAAGGACCACACAGGGAATCTCTGCTGCCCTCAGTGTGGGCTCCAATTCTCCTGCAGTCTCCCACTGGGTTGCCAAGTTAGATGCTAATCTCCTGTTATTTCACCCCTCCCCACAGAGTCAGGTTTTTCTGCTAGGCTCAGGGCTGGTGCAGACCTGAGGTCGCCCTGCTTATGACGTATGTCCAAAATGGCGCCTGCTCTGTCTTGCTCGCCTTTGAGAGGTGAGCGGAGAGAGAGAAACTTGTGTCCGTATCAGTCACTTTTTTAATTTTTTTCTCTCTCTTCTAGTTAGCCTGGTGAACTTTTCCCCACAGAGTTTCAAGCCTCGTTCCCTCTAGCCTCCTCTTTCCGCTTGCCTGCTGGTATCTCGGGCTATGGAGGTTCGGCTCACCTCGCGTTCCAGCGCTGGTGCGTTGAGTCTGCCGCTGGTGTCCCGAACTTGGGCTCCCACGCTCTCCACGCAGGTCCACTGTGAATCACTAGTTCCGGAAGAGTTTCCTCTGCTGTTTCATCCCCTACTCTTCCTTGACCCTGCAGTATCTCCACTTATATTAAACTTTCTCTCCCCCCAGACTAAGTGTGCTCCCTGCCTATTCCGCCATCTTGAAACAATCCTGGTCCTTTAACATTTTCCGACATAAACTTGATCTGTCTGGCTCAAGGCTTCAATGTGACAAAACAATAAAGCACTCTCTTCTGTTGGAAGAAATACACTTGAGCCGTGGTCTGGCTTTTCTTCTTATAAATGTAGGTTTGATGATAGTTCTTGAAATTTGCTGATAGATTGAAGACCGGGAATATTTCCCACTAATTCAAATAAAAAAGGACACCATCTGAAACAGGTACAAAAGAGTAGACAATCTTAAATCAGAACACAGCCTGGAAACTCGGAAGCTTGGTTAAAACTGAAACACCGGAGGCTAGAATGTGTGGGTAGATGGGTGGATGGGATGGGAAGAGGTGACAGGGCACCATATCAGCAAGGCGGAAGATTCCTACATCCTCTAACAGCTCCATCTAGGATTTCTGGCCCTGGGGCACCTGACTGATGCCCCTGCCTGGAGTTGTCTGGGAGGACCAAGGTCAGTCCTGTATCTGCTACACCGGGCTCCACTGCTTTTGCTCAGCAAACTGACCAGGGTAAGGACCCAGCTGGCTGGAAAGGGGGCATTGACTGTTTCCTGTCCTGATATCACTTGGTCAGAGGGTGGGGTTCCTGTTAACCTTGTTCTGTTTTTTATGGGCAAGTCCTGGGCAGTGCTCTTCAGTCCCCTCTCTACCCACATGCACACCTTGGTGGCTTACTCCTACTCCATCCTCTTTGCGGGCTATTCAACCTCCCACTCTCTACTATGATTCTTTTAATAGTTCCGTTTTTTTCCTTCATTTCTTCTCTGTCTACAACCTTATCTTAGTTTACCACTAATAAGTTTCAATGGGCAGGGCTAGAGGCATTGTGGGCACAAAGGCTGGATTTCAAGTCAAAGGGAAGAGAAAAAGAATTTGTGGAGGGGGAAAAAAGAAAAGAAAGAAGTGGCAGCAGGAGGAAGGAATTCGGTATTTATAGGATAGAATTTTTGGATAAGCTAACAATGACTGTAGACTTTGGGCAAGCGAAGAGTGAAGAAGAGACTAATAATTCAAGAGAAGAACAATTCACATGAAAGTGTCTGAGGGACCATTAAGAAGGCAGCGATCCCGAGTGATCTGACCGAAACAGGTTGTTTCCTCTATAGCAGGAGGGGTAGAGCAGATCCTCATCTATAAACAGGAGGTGGATTGCTTGCAAAAATTTGTGAGGGAAAATCCTTGCAGAAAGTGGAACAGCTAGTTTCAGACTAGTGACTGGGAGATGGAGACAAATGGTTAAAAGACATAAAAAAGATTCCAGGGCAGTGATGCCGATGTGGTTGCCAATGTCGGGTTCACTCCAGACTGGAATCATCTGCACTTGATGCCATGGAGCAGGGGAGGAGAACGCTTCAGAGGAGTGCGCAGCTTGGCCAGGCAGCAATGCCAGGAGGTTGGGGGGCCCAGGAACAAAGGCATGAGGAAAGACAGTTAAATCTGGATTCTGGGGCACATAGGGGAAAATGGAAACCGAGAAAGTGGTCGAAGAAAGGGGAGAAGAGGAAGGTTGGCGGGGACACGAGAAATAAGGAAGGAGGCCAGCTTTCCTGCCAGTGCTCATCTATCAATGTCCACTCTCAGTGGTTTATAATTTCAGACCAATTTCACCAGTAGATTAAAAAAATGACCACTTATGGGGCCGGCACTGTGGTATAGTAGGCTAATCTTCTGCCTGCAGCGCTGGCATCCCATATAGGCACTGGTTCTAGTCCTGGCTGTTCCTCTTCCAATCCCGCTCTCTGCTGTGGCCTGGGAAAGCAGTGGAAGATGGCCCAAGTCCTTGGGCCCCTGCACCCATGTGGGAGACCCGGAGAAATCTCCTGGCTCCTTGCTTCAGATTGGTTCAGCTTCAGCCATTGCTACCTTTTGGGGAGTGAACCAGCGGATGGAAGACCTTTCTCTCTCTCCCTCTCACTGTCTGTAACCACCTCTCAAATAAATAAATAAAATCTTTAAAAAATCCATTTGTATTAGTAAGTGCCTTGGTTTTGCAAGTGTGTGGCTGTGTGAGTTAAAATTCAACTGCTCCTTATCCCAACAGCACATTGTTGTCCCAGCTAATACCAACATATGTAAGAAAATTTGCCTGGCTAGCGGGGTTGTGTATGTTGTAGCCTTCCTGAGGGCAGAGAAGAGCAGTGTCTGCAGCCTAAAAGTAATAAATTGAGAACCACAGGCCTTGGACTTGGGGTCCAGGGTGTGAGGGATGCACCTTAGCGGAAGCAGAATGTAAAGAATAACCTGGTCTTTGCCATTTTTGCCCTGTTGTGTCTCACAGGTGTCTGATGTTGCGATGAAGAACTGGTTATGAAATTCTGCTTAACCTCTGACTCAGGATCATGCTATTGCTAAATCTGGATGCATGAACCAGTGGCAGGGAAATTGCCTGCTCAGCCCAAGACAGTTCATACAGATCCAAATGGTGCCAGCCCTCAATCGTCTCTTTGTCTTTGGATACCTGCCAAATTTCATCTCAGGAGGACTTTATTTTCTTTCAAGAGACCAAAAATCAATCACTTAATTCTTGGTGAGGTTGAGGCGGAAGATTAGATCGGATTAGAGTCACTTTTAAACACAATCTTTTTGCCGTGCTTCCTGGGGGCCCAAGAAGCCCATCAGACTCCCTCATTAAGACAATTATTCTCCCAAGGCAGTGATATGGAAACTACCTTTCTGCTGACCACACTCCAGCCTACATTTAAACCAAATCAGAGAAATTAAGAGTACAAATAGGAAATATTTCCTAAAGAATCTATCAAATCTGCATCAACCCTGTTGGGTGCGTGCTTTTATCTCCGATCAAGGCTGGCAAGGACTATTAGCTTGTGCAATAGACAATTTAGAACCATAATTTCCGAGTTGGAAAAATGAAAACAATGAAAGTGGTGGTCAGAGTAAAAAAGATGTTGAATTTTAATTAATGATAAAATGCTATGGCCAAGGAGACAGCTGAGGTTAGAAAGTATAGCTGGTGGGGCCAGCATTGTGTCCTAGTGGAAAAAGCTGCAGCCTGTGATGCTGGCATCCCATGTGGGGCCTGTTCATGTCCCAGCTGCTCCACTTCTGACCCAGCTCCCTGTTAATGGCCTGGGAAGAGCAGCAGAAGAGGGCCCAAGTGTTTGGGCCCTTACCACCCAGGTGGGAGACCTGGATGAAGGCCCTGGCTCCCGGACTCAGCTGGGCCAAGCCCTGGCCATTGCAGTGATCTGGGGAGTGAAGCAGTGAGTGGAGGATTTTTCTTTCTCTCCCTGTCTCTCCCTCTCTATCTGTAACTCTGATTTTCAAATAAATAAATAAATCTTTTTGGGAAAAAAAAGGAAAAAAAATATGGCTTCTGCCTCCTCCACATCGCCAGCAAGTGCATGGCCTCAGTGTTGTGGTGAATGGCACATCTGCCCAGCTGGCTGCTCTGCTCATGGGAGACACTTCTATTGCTCAAAACAATGGTGAAGTGGGTCACAGACATGCTGTGCGAAGGTTTGCCAGGTGCCAAGTGTGAACTGAGGTTTGACAAGCTGAAGTCCCTACTGTGTGACCTCAGAGTCTTTCCAAACTGTTTCCTCATCTTATGAACGTTAGTGAGCCGATAGTACCTTTATGTAGTTTTCTAACATTTTAAATCTTCATCATGCTGCTTCATTTTCTTAAAAATACATTTTGTAACATGCAGTGAATGATAGGTGAAATTTATGCAGTGTCAACATTGGAATTTTAATTACACAGAAAGACAGCAAATGTAAAATCATGGCTCTCTGTGCTACTACAATCCAATGTCTTAGCAAATACTTAAAATATTTTTTTATTTGCATGTATGGTATTAGTTCCATTCGTGCAGGTACAATGCTATATTTGTTTGGGGATTTTAAACTTGAGATTTTTGCTGGCATTTGCATTATTAAAAACACAGCATTAATTTTGCCTAAACACTTAGCTGTGTTTTTTCATTTCTTCTCTTTAAGGAAGAATTAGTGAGAATGGAAATGGAACAGGAACATTCCTTCGTAACTCAGAGACTGAGTCGCCAATGTAAGCCTCATGGAGGCCCCTGAAGGAAAGCATGAAATGAAGGGTAAATGGCAATGCTCTCACACGCTATTACCCAGCCATTCTCCACGGAAAAGGACCAGCCAGCTAATTTGCAGGGAAGGCCTTTCCCACCCACAGGATTATAACTGAATTGGAGCTGTCAATAGCATCGGAGTTAGAAACGCAAAACTTGAGTTTGAGCCTGAGCTCTATCAATGACTAGCTCTGTGAATGTATGCAAGTCATTTTACTCTGTGAGTCTGCTCTCTTATCTGAAATGAAAAAATTTCAGGGTCTTCTTAACTGGGAGAGGAATTTTTCTGGGCTTTTAGGGGATTAAATGAACTCACAAAGAGGCACTCTATACAGTGTCTGGTGCATAGTGGGTATCAAATAAATATTAGGCTCTTTTTTCTTTTCTTATTTAATTAATAAAGCATGGCTTTTGAAAAATTGTTCTGGAAGTTATATTTCCAACTACTTTAGCACAGGCAGAGACTTGTTTGGAAATCATTTTATAATACGACACTATCCCAATGGGAAGGGGTAGACTTTGAGAATATTCCAGTCCAATTCCTTCATTTTATAGACAAGAAAATTGACCCAGAGAGGTTAGGTGACACACTCAAGGTCACTCCGATTCATGGCGGCACAGTCAGGACTTGAAAGTAGATTTCCTGCCTTGAGACTCCTCCCTTTACCATGCTGGTACCACTGCAGCTTTGCCCAAGAGGTACATGAGGCCAGAGCACAAAGTCTGAGGCTTCACGGGTACTTGTGAAGTTTCAGTGAGCTCACTGCTCTGGGAAGGTGGCTGAACCTGGCATATACTCAAGCCACAATGGAAAAAGGAACACACAGTCTGCCCGACAAATAAGTCCTTCCAGGAATTGAAGGAGTAGTCAAGAGCTAACCTTGAGGCTAACATAGATCTGCCCTCATATATTTATCCCCAAGACCCACAGTGGTCTTATTGACTGTGTCCTAAATAGCTCTATCCGATGGTGGCAAATGAAAGTCTAGACATGACCAATGGGATCGAAATAGACTTGGGAGACTTCCAAGTTTAGCATATACCATATTTCCCACAGGCGTCTCCTCTTCATATTGGGCACACAGCCGAAGTTTTAAAAGCAACTAATGTTGTGTAGCACACTTCGGGGAATACTCACCCAGCCCCATTGATGGACTGGATAGGATTTTTATTGAAAGCATTTGGAGCAATGGTTTCAAGAGATCAGTCTAAAGCTCATGCCAGGCTGGCTAGCTGACCATCTAGGTAGGCCTCTACTAAAGGATTTCTTCAGGCCCTTTCCCTGGAGGTCTTGCTCTGTCAGCCAGTGCACAAAGTCTGAAGGTCCAGGGGTACTTGTGGGGTTTAAGTCATCTCATTAGTCTGGGCAAGTGGCTGAACTTGGCATGTACTCAAATCACAATGGAAAAAGGAACATTCAATTTGCTCAACTTGAGTATCTCTCTTTTCCAGAAGTATACAAAATGCATTGATGTGCAACCATCACACTAACTTGGGGTTGGGAGGAGGGAGGAAAGGAGACTGGCAGTTGTGAGAGCCTCTAAGCCAAAAGCCTACCTTCATGACACAGAGAAATGTGGTGATGTAAAAGAGGATGGTTAAGTATCCTCACCTCATGCTGTTCTACCATCACAATGAAGCTTAAGTGCTCACCAACCAGAATCCAGGTACACATATTTTTAAAAAGATTTATTTTCTTCATTTTAAAGACAGAGTTACAGAGGAGTTACAGAGACAGAAGAGGGAGAGAGAGAGAGAGAGAGAGAGAGAGGTCTTTCATCCTCTGGTTCACTCCCCAAATGGCCGCAACAGTCGGGGCTGGGAACCAAGAGCTTCATTTGGTCTCCTACATGGGTGGCAGGGTGCCTAAGCACTTGGGTCATCTTCTGCTGCATTTCCCAGGCCATTAGCTGGAAGCTGGATTGGAAGTGGAGCATCTGCTAAGACACGAATTTGTACCCATCCTGGGATGCTGGCCAAACAGAAGCCAGGAACAACAAGCTTCTTCAAGGTCTCCCTCAAGGGTACAGGAGCCCAATAACTTGGGCCATTCTCTGTTGCTTTCCCAGGCATATTAAAAGGGAGCTGGATTGGAAGTGGAGCAGCTGGGACTCAAACCTCTGCTTATAAGGGATGCCAGTGCTGTAGGCGGTGGCTTAACCTGCTATACCACAATGCCAGCCTCCGAGATGTACATCTTGAGTACTCTATTTCACTCTGTTTGGTGAGAATACCACCCATCTCCTTTACTAGGAGTGACTGTCTTGAATTGAAAATGGAGGCTACATATATATATATATATATATATATATATATTTAAAGATTTATTTATTTATTTGAAAGTCAGAGTTACACAAAGAGAGGAGAGGCAGAGAGAGAGAGAAGTCTTCTGTCTGCTGGTTCACTCCCCAGTTGGCCGCAAGGGATAAAGCTAAACTGATCCAAAGTCAGGAGTCAGGAGCTTCTTCCTAGTCTCCCACATGGGTGCAGGGGCCCAAGGACTTGGGCCATCTTCTACTGCTTTCCCAAGCCATAGCAGAGAGCTGGATTGGAAGCAGAGCAGCTGGGACTTGAACCAGTGCCCATATGGGATGCTGGCATTGCAGGCAGTGGCTTTACCTGCTACTACACAGATCGGACCCTACATATATATTTCAATGACCTCTCTACCTAGTTCTGTGCCTAGCACGTGATATGAATGCAATTAAAAATATAAGTTGAATTCAGCCTCCTTGCTAATAGGAAATGGCATCCTCTCTGCCTTGTCTGTAAGACTAAGAGAAGTCGACATGCTTGGGGAGGACCTCAGATCACTGCTAACTCAGATTTATGTTCCCAGGGAACTTGTAGACTCGGTCCTTGAGCTCAATTTTCATGAGATAAATTCTAACTTGATGAGCGATGTAAACACTCACAGTGTCACTTCAGGAGATGAGCCATGTAGCCCCAGGGCTTTCCACGTGGCTCCCAAGATTCTCAGAGTGATTCAGCCAGTGGCTGTTAAACAAACACAGATGCTGATCTGGGAAGCAAAACGATGTTAAAAGCTGGTGAACCCACAAGTCTACAATAAATCAGCCTTTAAGTCAACCGGGATACTTTGGGAAACATGTAATCTTCTGAAGCAGATTCATCTTTAACTGTGCTGAATTAATTTTTGGACTTCTAAAACTGGACTGGCAGGGGGAGAAGATATTGAGAGTTATCTTATGCTGGCACCCAAAGAACTCAAGTGCATGAGCAAGAGTTACTGGCCAAGATCCAAGAAAGGATTCTACTTCTGGTTGAAAGTGAGAAGAATGGCAGTCCTGTTAGCAGGGATGGCTGGAATAGAGGCTACTGTCTTCATGCAAGAAAGAATCCAGGCATGAGGCAGAGAGGAGAGGTAAGTAAGGTAGCAAGGTTTAATGGCATATGGCTTCTGTCAGAATGGATGCCAATCTCGCCTGATGGAATCTGAGAGAGAGTGCCGAGCTGCTCAGACTGGGGTAATGAAGGTGACAGAGATTAATGGAGAGATTAATGGAGGCAACTCAGTGAAGGTCTGGTAGCCGAGGGAAATACATCTGAAAGGCCAGGTGGGTGTCTCAGGAAAGAGCTGAGGGCACCCAGGCTGTATCCAGACTGGGGCTTCTAAGGGAATGGGAGTCCAGGTCTCCCCATCATTTCTCCTTCCCCCCACCATCTTTTCCTAGACAAAGGGTTTGCTCAGTGTGAAACAGGTAAAATTCTTCCCAAGGTTTTTTTACACGAGTTTATCACACTGGGTAGCCTCTTGGCACTTGTCAGAGAAGATTCTCTTGTGGATCTTTCCTTGGAGGGAAGGCTGGGACCACCTATATTAAGTTATTGGGGGGTTCTGGCGCCATAGCTCAATAGGCTAATCCTCTGCCTGCAGCACCGGCACCCCGGGTTCTAGTCCCAGTCGGGGCACCGGATTCTGTCCCAGTTGCCCCTCTTCCAGTCCAGCTCTCTGCTGTGGCCCGGGAGTGCAGTGGAGGATGGCCCAAGTGCTTGGGCCCTGCACCCGCATGAGAGCAGGAGAAGCATCTGGCTCCTGGGTTTGGATCAGCGTGGTGTGCCGGCCGCAGTGCGGCCATTAGAGGGTGAACCAACAGTAAAGGAAGACCTTTCTCTCTGTCTCTCTCTCTCACTGTCCACTCTGCCTGTCAAAAAAAAGTTATTGGGGGGTGTGGGTCGTACTTTTGGGCTGCTTCCATGGCTGCTAGAGGCTGTGTTATTTCTTTTTTTTCCCTCAGGCCCCTCTCTCTCACACACAGGCTAATTTCTAACTTCCTACCTAATTGTTGCAGTTAAGAATGAACTCTGCTGCCTCTTGGCTGTGGTTCAGGCAAAACCGGGCAATCCCAGCAGACCCAAGAGTGGGCCTATCAGAAGTTTATGGGACCAAGAGTGGTCTCGGGGAGAATTCCTCATGGTGGAGGGGAGAGACAATCAGCCTTTGGTTTGGAGTGAAGCCTGAAATGTAGGAAGCAGTGGGAATTTCGTGTGCATCTTGGTGTCTATCCTTTATCTTTGTCTCCCGAACTAGTCCTTATGAACACATGTTTGGGTCTTGAGGGGAGAGGGAAGGGGAAGGCTCCGGTGATGTGCAGTGAATAACTTCTGAAGTAGCTACATAGTGTGTATTAAGTTGCTCAAGCTTCCTCTGAGTAGAGAAACTTAGTGCATAAGTATGCTAATGAAAATTGACTGTCCTTTCCCAATTTCCAGGTTCCTGGAGACCCCTCTAACTCGCATTCTCATGGTATTTTCCCATCTACATAGACTTGGACTCACTGTCTGCTCTGTCTGTTCCCCTCTCCTGGAGCAGTCACAGCAAGCATCTGACACAGCTTACCCTGCCGACACAAGCCTCTCTAAATGGGGATGTGATTGTTTTCATTTGTTGTTTTACTCAGACAAATCCACTTACTTAGATTTTGCCCACTATTTTTTCTGAGAGGAGGGAAACAAAGCATTTAAGTGGAAAAAAAAAAAAGGAAGGAAGAAATCTGTGAACATCTATGCGTTATACTCATTTTGATAAAGACTCTGTAGAGCTTGGGACTCAAACATCCCTTTTTAGATAACTCACTAAACTGAAGAACACCATGTGGAAAGAAGGGATCTTTTAGGTTGTCACAGAGTCCCACATGGATTTGGACATGGTTGCTTGAGGATTCCCGTGCAGGAACAGCCCCAGTGCTGGTAGCCAGAGATAGGAGGGTGCTGAGATGACAATGACATGCTGTAGCAGAAGTACACGATAACACTCTCTAAAAGAGGGGGTATCTGGCAGAAGCAGTGACCATGCCCGTGGCAGTGTCCTGTGGAGAGTGATGTGCCTGAAAGCAGTGGCACTGGTGTGAAGGGAATCACTATGGGTTCTTCCACAGTGTGCTGAGCACCTTCACGTAGTCCACACATGCTGGAGGCCTTGGCAGCCAACATCCCTGAGCACGTCTGGAGCACAAGTGCAAGAAAATGGAACATTCCCTATGGTCACTAAAGGAATGTGTTGGAGCACACATGAGCTATCCCTTAAGAGCCGAGGGATTGGTGTGGGAGTTGATGATACTAGACAGCAGAAGAGAATATGATCCAGTGGAAAACATTTTATTATTGTCACCGTGTTTCACCTGTTTTACATTTTCTAGAGGGTAACACAGATCTAGTAGTGAAACCATATGGGTTGAAGACACATAGATCACTTAAGACAAAAGTTATATCAGTTATTATTCAGTGCTTCACAACAAAAATAGACAGGAAGTTTATCTTTTTAAACTGGATTATTTTTGGAAATCACCACAAATCTGTGATTGTGTTCCCTATATTATGTGTGTGTCCATTACTTGGTTCAGTGTTCTCTTAATTGTAAGAGCTGGAGTACATATCCTTGGTTATGTACACAGGTTTTAATCTTCAGACTTTGAATCTTTGGGAATTAGATGGATAATACAGTACTTGTGGTGCAAAATTATATACTCACAAAAAGCCTGATATTGGTCAATATTTCTTTGGCAAAAGATTGATGGATGATAAGATGAATGGGTGAATGGATGGGTAGATGGATAGATGGATGTATGGATAGACTAATGTATTTTAGTCAAATGCAGGATCTTTAAAGTAGCTAACAACATAGAGTTAGATATCAATAAATATTTTCCTCAATCTTTATTTTTAAAATTGATTTAAAAATTGAATAAAGTGTCCATTTCACTGGACACTATAAGCAACAATGAACTGATCAGCTCCTGTCCTGACTTTAGATGTACAATGTAATACTTTATCCTTTTTAGTATTTGTTGTTGTTGTTGTTGTTCTAGTACTATTGGTTGAACTCAATAATTAACACACAATTATTCTTAGGTGTTTAAATTTTAACTGAAAAGTGATCCCTGTTAAATCTAAGAGTGGAAAAAGAGAGGGAGGAGATGAACAATTTGGAACATGCTCAATCGGACTGGCCGCAAATGGTGGAGTTAGAAATGTGCCAGGGGATTCCAACACAATCCCATCAAGATGGCATGTACCAATGCCATCGCACTAGTCCAAGTGATCAATTTCAGCTCACAATTGATAGCTCTGATAGGTCTAAGAGTCAAAGAGATCACACAAACAAGACAAGTATCTGCTAATACTAACTGATAGAATCAAAAAGGGAGAGAAAGATCCAACATGGGAAGTGGGATACACAGCAGACTCATAGAATGGCAGATGTCCTAAACAACACTCTGGCCTCAGAATCAGCCCTCAAGGCATTCGGATCTGGCGGAAGAGCCCATGAGAGTATAGCAGGCATGGAAAGCCAAGATATCATGGAAAAAAAAAAAGACCTAAATGAATGATCTCTGTGAGTGAGATCCCAGTGGAAAGAATTGGGCCATCAAAGAAGGAGGTACCCTTCTCCGAAGGGAGGAGAGAACTTCCACTTTGACTATAACCCTATCGGAATAAGATCAAAGTCAGCGAACTCTAAAGGCTTCCATAGCCCTGGCAACTCATGACTAGAGCCTAGGGAGATTACTGACGCCATGAACAGGAGTGTCAAATTGTTAAATCAGCAACAGGAGTCACTGTGTACTTACATCCCATGTGGGATCTGTCCCTAATGTGTCGTCTAAAGCGAAGTGATACTATAACTAGTACTGAAACAGTATTTTTATACTTTGTGTTTCTGTGTGGGTACAAACTGATGAGGTCTTTACTAATTATATACTGAATTGATCTTCTGTATATAAAGAGAATTGGAAATGAAAAAAAACAACCTGGTGTTAAAATGGAAATGGCATAGAAAATTAATTAATTTAAAAAAAAATTATGTAGGATCTCTGTCTTTAATGTGCTGTACATTGCTATTTAATGCTATAATTAGTAATCCAATGTAGTTTTTTCACTTTATGTTGCTATATGGGCAAAATGTTGAAATCTTTACCTAATATATACTAAACTGATCTTCTGTATACAAAGAGAATTGAAAATGAATCTTTACATGAATGGAAGGGGAAAGGGAGCGGGAAAGGGGAGGGTTGCGGGCGGGAGGGAAGTTATGGGAGGGGGGAAGCCATTGTAACCCATAAGCTATACTTTGGAAATTTATATTCATTAAATAAAAGTTTAATAAAAAAAATTAAAAAATAAAAATTGAATAAAACAAAATAATATTTGACTAGGAATCAATACATCTTTACATATAATCCTATGTGTTCAGACATCTTTTCACTCCTAACCAACTCAGCTGTCTCGACTATATAATCAGAATTGGATTGAATTGTTACTTAAATTACACCTAGCTCTGAATTTTTATTATTCTACTTTTCTTCTGCTGTCATAAAAGGAGTAGAGGAATTGTTGTCAAACTTCTTAAGCCACTGGCATCTTTAGTCCATACAATATATGGATTAACCTGAACATATGTAACAAATAGAGACAAATCCTGTGGATGATCTGTGGGTAAGGGATGGATATTATGGCTCCTATGTAATCCCCTCAGGCCTCCTACTGACTCCTTGAGTATTTCTTGGACATCAATTTATTAACCATTGTTCCAAAGAAGTAGGCAGTAATACACTAGGAGCTAAATATGTGCAATTATTTTATTTTCATTTTTTTGAAAGGTAGGGTGCAAAAAAGAGAGAAAGTGAATGAGAGAGAAATAGAGCTCTTTCATCCAGTGGTTCATTCCCAAAATGCCCACAAAAGCTGAAACCTGGAGAACCTGGAATACAATCCTGGTCTTTTATGTGGGTAGCAAGCACAATCTCCTGTCTACCAGGATGCATATTAACAGGTAGCTGGATTGGAAGTGCAGGAGAGAGTTGAACCCAGTGACTCTGAAATGGGATGTGGGTGTCCCAAGCAGCGTCTTTTCTGTTGTCCCAAATGCCCACCCCAATTATATGCACATTGAGTGATGAAGTAAAAGCTAAATCTCAAATGCTGTCTGAAATTGGGGTGTCAGTGGTTCTGGTTAGCTCAGGAGTCTTCCAGAAAGAACATCAATATTTCAGCGAGATACTCTGTAGGAGAGGGAAAGGGGCCAATTCCACAAAACACATTTTCTTTCCTCTATGATTTCAAGACAAAATTCTATAAAAGTTTTATGTCAAATTCACACTCCTTGAAAAATGAATACACAGAGAGGGGAGCATCCCTGGAGGAGTTTTGATCAGACAACTTTAACTCAGACTCAGGGAAGGAAAAAAAATGCATTTTAAATTTCATCAAGTAATGTAATGCAATGACACACCAATAACAAGTGCCTGTGGCCACATTTTTTAAATGATTACTTGAAACTTATCCCTATTGCCCTGCTCCCTTGCTTTCAAAAGAAATGGCAAGTACGGTTGAGTGAGAAATGTCACTAATGTTTTCCCCATTCTTCTTCCATCCAATTCAGAAATGAAAATAATGTTGATGTTTTATTTTGGTCACCTTTTGTTAGGATTCTAACTGCAATCCATCATGTCCTCTAAAAATATTAGCAGTTCCTTTTGACCTAGTAACAGACAGTGAGTTTCAAATTGACTTGCAGACGGAGTAAGTGATAGACTATGCTACTTTTCAGCTATTTAAGGTAAAGTCTGTTCTTGACATAACTCTGATGGATGGTAGTAAAGCACACAATGGGAAAGAGGAAAAAGGGGGCAACGAGAAAAAGTAGTCATGATATTTCCCACCCTCCTCTCGCATCTCCCTACTCACAAGAGAACAGTGTGTCAGAGAGACCTTCACTATGAAATTTACAATTGTTCCTTTATTTAGCACAGCTCAAGGCTGTAACTGATTGTACCATCAGGGACTGCTGGAAAACTTGTGGAAATAGTCAGTGAAGGTAAAGGATAAAGAACAGAGAAAACAAAATTTCTCCGCAGTGATGTTACTTCTGCAAATGAGTTATCATTTATTTATTATCTAGCCTTACTTTGTTCCACCTTATCTTTAACTTTGTTTAGGTGGCATACATTAATGTAGATTTTAGATGTAAATTCTTATTGAGTAAAAACTAAAACATCAAATACTTCTCTGCATGCTTTTTCATAACAATTTTTTTGTTTATTCATCCAACATGAATTCATCTTTTCGTTAAGAATTTATGAGCTTCCTATGTACTCTGCACTACTAAGTACTGGAGAGAAAAAACTGAGTAAGACATAATCCCTCCCCTCAGGAAACTCGTGGTTTGATTTTTCTACTTTAAAAATCACATTGTTGATATAGAGAAGTCTCTAGATCAAATGTGTTGTCTTATTAAGAAGCTAAAACTAAAATCAAAATAACCTGGGACTTACTAGTAGGAATACAAGAAGAGAAAGATTAGTTAATTCTTAGTTTTCTATTACAGCTCAGTTACTAATAATTGCACATTATCATCCCCTCCTATCACATCTAAGTTGGAGGTGCAGTGTTACTGTTCCAGGCCACAGCTCCCCTTCTACTACTAATGGAAAATATAAGCAACAATTTGAATAGAAGTAGTTCACTACTAGGATCTAAATTTAGAATTTGGAAGGAAAAAAATTCTAAAAGGCAAACAGCTCTTCCAAACCCTTCCAAATCTTTTCTCTATCCCATCATATATCTCATATATAATATAATGTAATGGCAATCATTCTTCTCTCTATCTCACTATGTATTAGACATAAGTTGATCGTAACATAATTACTGGGAATCATTTTTGCGTATGTCTAATTATAATGTCAGTGGGAGGAATATATTATTAATATCAATATTATTAATACTGAAAATCAAACAACTGAGCAATTTATATGAAGAAGAAAATGGCAGCAAACATATGTTAAATGGCACTGATTGTAACAGAGTTTCTAACACTTGCTTTGCTGATAATGATGTGTGTAGTTGTTTATTAGATGTATTTGACTCTTTTTTTAAAAATTTTTTAGCACAAACACATTTATTGACTACCCAAAGGGGTGATCTTAATTAAACCAACACTTTTGGAATAGTTGCATGTAAAAGGTTTGTGATAAAGATAATTGAACATAGTCGTGAAAAAAAAAAAAAGAAGCAATATGGAGATTTGCTCATTGAACTGAGCTCGTTCATTTGTGCAGCTAATTCCCGTCCAAAGCAATGATGGAATTTTTATTCTGCTCTCTCATAGACCCGATGACAGGTGACATTGTTCATGACGCAGTCCACCATGAGTTTCCCATCTTGCAGTTTCCTTGTGATTGTGCTTTCCTTCCCATCCCACTCCTGATGTTGAACCAGCGCATTATCTGTGAAGGTGCAGATGGTCTGAGTTTTTCTGCCATCAGCTGTAGTTTCTTCAAACTTTTCTCCCAGGGCACAAGTAAACTGTGTTGTTTTCAAAGTACTCTGTTTTGATGGTGAGGTTTTTGCCGTCGTAGGAGATGATACAATCTGGTTTGGCCATTCCACCCAGTTTTCTCAGAGCCAGTCCCACTCCTAGTTCCTTCATGTATTCATCAAAGCCTTGGCTGTCCACCAGGCGCCATCTTCCTACCAGCTGCTGAATGTTGGCCATGGTGGGCGCAGATGGGCGGGCGTGCGCAGCGAGCAGAGCAGGGTCCCGAGTGCAGAGAGCGGCGTCTATTAGATGTATTTGACTCTTAAGATATTTCTTTAAGAAATTTCAAGTGGCAGTGTTGTGATGTAGTAGGTAAGCCTCCACCTGCAATGCCAGTATCCCATATGGTCCCTGGTTCGAGCTCCAGCTACTCCACTTCTGATCCAGATACCTGCTAATGCATCTTGGAAAGCAGTGGAAGATGGCCCAAGTGCTTGGGTCCCTGCACTCATGTGCAGTTCTTGGGCTCCTGGCTTCAGCCTGGCTATTCTGGAAGTGAACCAGTAGATGGAAGATTTCTATCTCTTTTTCTCTGTTGCTCCGCTTCTGTCTGTAAATCTTTCAAGTAAAGAAAAAAATAGGGGCCAGCGCTGTGTCACAGCAGGTAAAGCCTCTGCCTGCCATGCCAGCATACCATATGGGCGCCAGTTTGAGTCTCGGCTGCTCCACTTCAGATCCAGCTCTCTGCTGTGGCCTGGGAAAGCAGTAGAAGATGGCCCAAGTCCTTAGGCTCCTGCACCTGTGTGGGAAGACCCGGAGGAAGCTCCTGGCTCCTGGCTTCAGATGGGCGCAGCTCTGGCCATTGCAGGTAATTGAGGAGTGAACCATCGATGGAAGACCTCTCTCTCTTTCTCTGCCTTTCCTTCTCTGTGTAACTCTGACACAATACTGACGTTGGATTAACAGAATACTGCTTCATAGATAATGCAGGTGTTGTGGAATGTCTGGGTCCATGTTCTTGTTTCTGATGCAGGGAAGAATTCGAAGATGAGACTTAGGTAAAAGTCACCATAGATTTATAGATTTATTTATAGATTTATTTGCAAGCAAAGCAAAAGTACACACTTAAGAAGGAGGGCAGGCATGCTAAAGGAGCTGCATTCAACGAGGTCTGGGGGCCATCCCTTTATATGATCTGGAAACATAGGGATTCCTGTCTGGGTCAGGGTTTAATTGAGCATTCATAAGGGGATGAATTTGGATTGGGACCTGAGTACCATCCATTTTCTTGCCTTTTTTCTAGGAAAGTTGGAAGTGTTATGGCATGAGGTGCATCATGGGAGTATGAGTGTCAGCCGTGGTACTTTTATTATAATGATCTTATAATAAAGGTCATTTCTAGGATGCATCTAACAGCCATGTTGGGTACTTTTGGCCAGTGCTGATTCTGAGTGGTTTTGTGAAAGTTGTGGTTTTCCACTGCAGGGAGAAGGGGATGGGGTCGGGTGGGGGTTGTGCTGTGCAGATGGGGTTGCAGGGAGGGGCTGATGACCTGAACTCCACCTTGCTAGCTACCTTCCTGCCTTCATCCTGTTTTTCAACTCAGAAATTCTCATCCCTTAATCTTTATAGAAGGTTGAGGGAAGAGGGCTCATCTTCTGTAACTTCTTTATGCTGTGTCTGGGCATTGTCCCTGCCTAGCCAGGGCATGAAATCTCTTGATAACTGATCTGAAGTTTCCATTGAAAAATCTAGTTGTCACTGGTCATTAGTAACAGTTGGAATCCTGATGACCATCATTTTTACAGGAAACTGTAGAATTCTGGAAGAGAAAATTCACAATTAGGTTGAGTATACGTGAGCCAAAATGGAGCAAGGAGAAGGACCATGTCTGAGAAGGAATACTTTATGCCTTTTTCCAGATGGTGGGGCACTAAATTGCTTGACAGATAATGCAGATATTATACAGTGGCTGGATCCAGATTATTGCCTCCAACACAGGGTGAGTGAGTCCTGGTTCTTGTCTCTAATGCAAGAAAGAATCTGAGGATATGACATAAATACAAGTGACCATAATCTCTGCCATATCTTGGCCTGGTCAGAAGCCTGCTTCAAGGCTGGTGTTGTGGCACAGCAGGTTAAACTGCCACTTATGATGCCTGCATACCATATGGGAGTGTGGATTCGAGTCCCATCTGCCCTGCTTCCAATCCAATTTCCTGCTAATGTGCCTGAGAAGGCAGAAGATGATGGCTCAAATTGCTTGGGTTTTTGTCAACAACATGGGATACCCAGGTGGAGTTCTGTGCTCCTAGCTTTGGTCTGGCCAGACCTGGCTGTTGCAGCTGTTTGAGGGTTGAACCAGTGAATGGAAGATATCTCTTTGCCTCCCTCTTCCGCTCTCCCATTCCTTTTCTGTCATGAAATCTCAAAATGATGTATAACTAAAAAGAACTGAGGTAAATAGACCTTGACTATGATATTTTATGTTTATCTGGGTAAGAGGTAGACTGCATTTGTTGCTGATGTAACTGTAGGTGTCAGTAGCTAAAATTTTCTCTAGTGACCTTGTTTTTCTTTCTTCTATTGTCTTTAGGTTTCCCCTTTTAAATGGTAAGTAAGGTTTTCAGTTTCTCAGCTGTAATTTCAAGAGCCCCCTATTGATGTGATGCTAACTTTTGGGAGCCAGGTGGAATTTTTATAATCCCACACTTGGTTCTCAGTCTTTTAATGATCTTGTGTCTCTGGGTTATCACATTTATAAGAACTACTCAATGTCCACTTTCTTCCTCTTAGGTGAGGCATGAAGCTGACGTGGAGTTGGAGTTGACTAGCTCCCTTTCTCCAGGTCAGTTAGGCTCTGGTAACATCCAGGCAGATTAACCTCTGCTGAAATAGTTTTCCTTGAGGACAGGCAATTGAGCTGAGATACCCACCTAGTCCTATACTAAATTTCCAGATGTGCTTGAGCCTATTTTTAGCCTTTGTGTTCTGTATCACTAGCCTACCTGCCTAGTCATATGTGAGTATCATAGGTTTTTATTACAGAGGACCTGGAGTATGTTTTAATTTCTGGTTGGGCTAGTCCTGCTTTACTGCTTTGTATAGCTTTCTATTACTTCTTTTTATTTGCATACAGATATGAAAATTGTCTAACTAACTCCAAAAAACACTTATAATTTTATTGATATGAGACTAAATTTATGTTAGCATTTTTATGATGCTGAATCATTTTATTAAAGAACAGAATGTGTCTTTTTTTTAAAGATTTATTTTATTTATTTGAAAGACAGAGTTACAGAGAGAGGTAGAGACAGATAGAGATCTTCCATGCACTGGTTCACTCCCCAGATGGCCGCAATGACTGGAGCTGCGCCAATCCGAAGCCAGGAGCCAGGAGCTTCTTCTGAGTCTCTCACGGGTGCAGGGGCCCAAGCACTTGGGCCATCTTCCACTGCTTTCCTGCTTTCCCAGGCCATAGCAGAGAGCTGGATCAGAAGAGGAGCAGCTGGGACTAGAACCGGCTAGAACAGGACTAGAGCCGGGACTAGAACTATGCCCATATGGGATGTGGCGCTTCAGGCCAGGGCTTTAACCCACTGCGCCACAGCGCTGGCCCAAAGAACAGAATGTGTCTTTTTTAAAAAGATTTATTTATTTTACTTGAAAATCAGAGTTACACACACACACACACACAGAGAGAGAGAGAGAGAGAGAGAGAGAGAGGTCTTCCATCCACTGGTTCTCTCTCCAACTGGCCGCAATGGCCAGAACTGTACTGATCCGAAGCCAGGAGCCAGGAGCTTCCTCCAGATCTCCCACGATGGAGTGCAGGGGCCCAAAGACATGAGCCATCTTCTATTGCTTTCCCAGGCCATAGCAGATAACCTGATAGAAGTGGAGCAGCTGGGACTTGAACCGGCGCCCATATGGGATGCCAGCACTGCAGGCGGCGCCTTTACTGGCTACGCCACAGTGCTGGCCCTCAGCATGTGTCTTTACACTCACTCAAATCTATTTTATAGCTTTCAAGAATCTTCTAAAAGGTTTCTTTTTTGTAGTTTTTGCTTATTTCTTTTTTACAACTTTATGGAGGTACAACTGGAATACTATAAACCATAAATATTTGAAGTGTACAATTTTTAGAGTTTTGACATGTGCAAGCCTGTAAAACAAGACTGCCATCCAATTTTAAAACATTTCCAACACCTCCCAAAAACTTTACTCCTTTTTTGTAAACCATCCAACTTTGTACCTTGGTACTCAGCAACCACCAATCTTGTTTCTATCTTTTCAGATTAGCTTGATTTTTTGTAAAAAAAATTAACTAACTTATATAATATTTTGTCATTTCACATAATTGTGAGTTGTTTCATAACTCAAATATGTATGTTGTTTCATAAATAAATAACTTGTTCATTTTTACTATTGGATAGCATTCCATTGTTTAAATATACAAGAGATAGCTTATCCATTCACCTGTGGATAAACATTTGAGTTGTTTTCAGTTACTGGCTATTACAAATAGAGGTGCTATAAAGACAATCTCTCTCTCTCTCTCTCTCTCTCTCTCTCTCTCTTTCTGTCTCTCTTCACTCTTTCATATACAGATTTAGGAAACTGTGATTGTCCTAAAGGAACCCAAAAGCCTGTAACTGTATCTTGGGTTTCCTCTTTTATCTGATGGTTTTATAAAAGCTGTTTTTCAGCTATCTTGCTTATAGACATTGCTACTGTTTTCTAAATTTTTGTTAATAATTTTTTTAATTGCCTTGGATATTTGGCTTTATATATGTATACATATATATCTTCTTGAGGGCTCCTCATATGCATGGATTTCTGATTTTTGCATCAAAATAAGCTTATCTTTTAATTGTACTTTTCCATGAACTTTTGACGTACCCTTGTGTATGCGCATATAAAATCACATTAATTGCATTATATATAATGGTTACAGTGTAACTACATTATATAATTACTTTATATATATTTGATTTCAGTACTCATGATAATCTTCATACCATACCTTTATTCTTTAATTTTTTATTTTATTTGTCTCAGCTAGTTAAAATGCTATTAAATAGATTTCTGAGACACAGCGAATAAGTTGTACATTTTGGAACACTTGCATATCTAAAAGATTGTTTTCTTACTGTTACCTTCACCACTAAATGACAACATTTTTAAATTTAAAATCTTGGGTCACAATATTTTCCTGTATTTTGTGATTATCTGATGTTGAGTATTAAAAAAAAATTGAAGTTCCTCCTATTGTGTCTTTTGGGGAATAGCATGTTTTGTTGTATTGCCAGGGAATTAAGTATAAATGTTATATTTACTTTTTTTTTTTTTTGACAGGCAGAGTTAGACAGTGAGAGAGAGACACACAAAGAAAGGTGTTGGTTCACCCCCCAAATGGCTGCTACGGCCAGCATGCTACGCCGATCTGAAGCCAGGAGCCAGGTGCTTCCTCCTGGTCTCCCATGTGGGTACAGGGCCCAAGCACTTGGGCCATCCTCCACTGCCTTCCTGGGCCACAGCAGAGAGCTGGACTGGAAGAGGAGCAACTGTGACAGAATCTGGCACCCCAACTGGGACAAGAACCCAGGGTGTGGGCGCTGAAGGCGGAGGATTAGCCTAGTGAGCTGCGGCACCGGCCCAATGTTATATTTACTTCTGAGAAATAACTTGTTGTCGCATGGAGGTTAAGCTATCACTTACGATGCTGACATCTAATATTGGAGTGCAGATTGACAACCGGTTGCTCTACTTCTGATCCAGCTTCCTGCTGGTGTGCCTAGGAAGGCAGTGAAAGATGACTCAAGTCCTTGGGTCCCTGCCACCCAAGTGGGAGACCTAGTTGGAGTTCCTGGTTCCTGGCTTTGCCCTGTCCCAACCCTGGTTATTGTTGCCATTTGGGGAGTGGGTCAGCAGATGGAGGATCTCTCTCTTTTCCCTTTCTCGCTTTGCTTTTCAAATAAATTAATACATCTTAAAAAGAAAAGGAAAAGAATTTAGTAAATTTCCTTTTTATTTTTTCTTTTTAAACAGTATTGAAGTTACACTTTCCTTAGAGCTTTATTAGAATTCCCTTGTGACAGCATCTGAGCACTGGCACAGTTTTTAAAGATTAGCTCTCTAATGTCATTATCTTTTTTCTTTTGATATGTTCCCACAGGTCAGTTTTGGGTTTTTTGATTTCCTAGAACATCTTTCGTTCTTTTCAGGTCCTAAAATGTATTCTTTTAAATCTGATGAAAACACCTGTGTATTTAACTATCAATATTTATCTTATTTTAACTATCAATATTTATCAATGTATCTATTTTACTATTGTCAGAGAATCAGCTCTTGGACTTAATAGTTCTACTAATTTCTGATTTCTAATTCATTAATTCCTAGTCATTTTTTTGCTTTGGTGTTTGTTTTAAAGATTTATTTATTTGGGGCCGGCGCCATGGCACAGTAGGTTAATCCTTGGCCTGCAGCACCAGCATCCCATATGAGCACCAGTTCTAGTCCCGGCTGCCCCTCTTCTGATCCAATTCTCTAACATCCCTGCTTTGTTCAGTATTAGTAAAGTCTTTCGTAGCACCTAGGTACTAGAGTAAAGTGCCCATGTTTGTGGGCCTGAGGAACTCATTTTCCCTTTTCAGGAATTGTTGCCTGGGATGCTGATTATTCTGCCTCCTGGGTCACCCCTGGTATGTTTGGGTGGTGAGTATAGACCAAAGCAGGTACCACTGCTTGTGTCTAAGCACTGCTTTTTGATTATTACAATCCAAGGGATAATTTATTAAAGTGCACAGTATTATTTTAGTTCCTCTGAAAGTTGTTTTAATTCTCTGAGCCTCAGTACAAGCACTTTTTAGAACAGAAACTATTTGTTTATATAGTCAGGCTTTGAGGATGATTTATTATATATTCATCTGAGAAAACTGCAACTCAGGCAATTCAGGACTTTAAACTTTTTTTTTCAACCACTGACAGCAATGGAACATGTTTCCAGACAGAAGCAATGTCACTTGATGAACAATTCATTTGTTATTTATCTTTCTGCTTTTGGGAGACAATACTAAGTCAGTCAAGGACATCTCCAAAAGCATATTGTTATTAACAGAAATTAAATGATGTACAAGTCTGAATATGCTTTCTTCAACTATATTCTAAAATGAAATGGAAAACAGTTCAATAATTCTAGAACTGATATCTGATTTAAGAAATGTTTCTGTGTATAATTTAATTTACTATTGGTCTTGTATGACATTTTAAAATGTTGAAGGTGATTAAACCATAGATGCTGGTATTAATTTTTTGATGAAAGATGATTCTTTTGACATGGCTGATGGTTTGAGAAGCCCCTTTGGACCTTAGCTTCTTTTTTATGCTTTTAAGACTGTGGGGAGCATATAGATGATACATAGAAGAGTGAAGCCATAAACTGCTGTATAAGCTATTCAAGTACCAATATGAATCCACAACTGTCTTCTTAGAATCATTTTAAGATACATTCTAGTCTTCAAAATCTGAATTCTTTAATGTGCCATATACACACACCATATCCAGACCCTCGATCACTTTTAAAACTTTTTAATGGCTATCTTTTTCCAACTTCCACTCTAAACACACACACGTGAACTCACACACACATAAGCTTACACTGCCCAACTGCAGTTTCTCTAGGATATTTTGTTCCGTCGTGCTTCCATTCTTTATCTGCCTGCCTAATTTATTTATCTTTAGAGACTCCACTCTCTGTTCTAGTACTACTTTCCAAGTCTGCCTATTCTTTGTGCTTCCTAATTACTCTACTTATATCTCTATTGTAACACTCATCATCCTGTTTATACGTATGGATCTACTCATCTCTCTCATCTGACTCAATTGTGAGCTCCATGTTGAGATAGAGGCATTGTATTTTTGTGTTGCTTCCTGAGATCTAACATAGTATTCGGACTACAGAAGGCATTCAATTATTGTTGGATGGGTGAATGAATAATCAATTTACTGATCAATAAAGTGTGATTGAGTAAAATATGTTGCTGGGCCCCAGCCAACATCTGATCTATAAAATGGATCAGAGAAGGATGGAATACTGAAATAAGAGCTCAAAGTGACTTTAGGCTGGAAACTTTAAATTCAAAACACTGTAGCATTTTTTTTAAATAGTTTTATAAAAGTCCTTGGCTTTTCCAAGTTGACACTTCCCAATAAAGAGAAGTGTCAGTCTTTTTCCCACTGCAGAGTTTGATCACTCTGTGCAGTTAGAGAGGAGTAAATTCAGCTGGAAATGGACAGAGGGTGAAGATAAAGGACAAATATAGATAGCTCTTTGGTGATAATTGGATTGATTATGGTTAGCAAAGTCATTAGTTGGACTGCCATTAATGTAGAGCAGTAGCATACCAATGTGACCATTCCAAGACATTTGCTTAGAGAATGTAAGTCCAGTACAGGAATTAAATTGGGTTTGAGGAAGATGTTGGCAACAGTTTAGGATGCCACTTGGGACATCAATGTCCCATATTGGAACATCTGAGAGCTTCCTGAATGTGCACCCTGGGAGGAAGAAGGTAATGGTGCAAGTATTTGGGTTCCTGTTACCCATGTGGAAGACCCAGATTGAGTTCCAGGCTCCTGGCTTTGGCCTGGCCCACTGTGGGCTGTAGTGGGCATTTGAGGAGAAACCAAGAGTTGTAAGATCTCCCTGTCTGTCACTCTCTCTGCCTGTATATAAGAGCAAATAAATAAAAAATTAAAAAACCAAATAAATTGTATAGTAACCTCTCACTCTGGAGTGTTTGAGGAACTCTCTCTCTCTTTCTCTCTCTGCCTCTCCTCTCTCTGTAACTCTGACTTTCAAGCAAAATAAATAAATCTCTAAAAAAAAAAAAAAAGAAATCCTTAGAGGAGATATAGTTAATGTATATTAAAATTGTGTTTGTTATTGAGCAATATAAGTGAATTAAAAAAAAAAGATGGGCCAGCGCCGCAGCTCACTATGCTAATCCTCCGCCTTGCAGTGCCGGCACACCGGGTTATAGTCCCAGTTGGGGCGCTGGTTCTGTCCCGGTTTTCCCTTTTTCAGGCCAGCTCTCTGCTGTGGCCAGAGAGTGCAGTGGAGGATGGCCCAAGTGCTCGGGCCATGCACCCCATGGGAGACCAGGAGAAGCACCTGGCTCCTGGCTTCAGATCAGTGCGGTGCACTGGCCGCAGCGCGCCAGCTGCAGCGGCCATTGGAGGGTGAACCAACGGCAAAAAGGAAGACCTTTCTCTCTGTCTCTCTCTCTCTCACTGTCCACTCTGCCTGTCAAAAAAAAAAAAAAAAGATGGGTAATTGATAGACTATTGATGATTAGATGTAGACTAAATCTTGATTGCAATTCAGTCATTTATGGGGTTTGTGATCTTGTCCAGTGAAGCCTTTCAGCTTCAGTTTGCATATGTAAAATATAGCCTAACTAGAACACTGGCCAAACAGGAAAGTACTAATATTTATTTCCAACCTGCTTGAGGGATTTAGGGGAGAATTTTCAGGGGCTGGGAGAGTAGAAAAGGATAAAAAATTAAGATGGGTGACTCCAAGTTCTTGGAGGACTTTGAGTACGGGGCTGTGTGCCATGAGCACGTTAAAGGTTTAAACAGTAGAGGTAGGTCAGAAAATGGCAGTTAGTGCCAAGGACCAGAGACCAAGTGTGACCTTAGCAGGAGGAAACAGGGATAAAATCCCACAGAAGTGGGGGATGGCTGGGGACAAAGTGGAAGGGACTGTGACTTGCGACAGATCAATTCAGACAATGAAACTGCATTAACACGTAGGGTGATTGTGAGTACGAGCTATTAAAAGTCATGTAACTTGAAGCATTTAAAAGACTATAAAGCCCTAACAGATACTGCTATTTTTATCCTATGGTGCAGTAAAGATGAAACAACTGCAAAAAAAAAGTTTGTCGAGATAACCCCATCAGGGAGTGACCCAACAGCTGTCCTCCCTTTCCCCCAATGGAACATTCAGTCGCATTCACAGGAAACCTGCCTTTGCTTCTCCTCATGCGTCTGACACTCTATCAGACTCGGGGCAGTCACCTTCTGCTTTCATCTCTGGGTGCTTTTAGTGAATCCTTCAATTCCCAACCATAAAGGCTAATGCAATAGCAGGACTTCAGGCATTTTTCATCAAGAAATCTCTGAACTCCTGCTACCTAAAGTTAAAAAATGTATTTCTGAAGGGCACAGTTATTTTTTTCCTGCTCTCCTATTTTTGAGTGCTTTGTCCTGGTGGGCTGATGTGCTTACATTCCATTACCACAAATTCAATTGTTGGAGAATTTGTTCTCCATTTTTGCCCTCTGGATACATAGCTATATTTTGAATGCGTTGTCTTTAGCAAGTTGCTAGCTTTCCTTTTGATGAGTTCTCTGAGCTTCTCACTGCCTGTTTGATGCTATTATTCCTTTTTAATAGTTTTTTGTTTTCTCAAACATTACCCGTCATTTTGTCGTCCAGTGGATATTTTTCTACCATCAGGTAGACATTAACTGCCAGCCACAGAAGAACTGGTATGCTAGGAATCCTTTCTTATGGACTAATTCACAACATGAATTGTCCTTGTTTTTCATATGTAATGCTTTCAGTTCCCAGGTGTCCTGGTCTTTCCCCTCCTTCTCAAAGCCACCCATTTTCTTGAGCAGGCAGATTATGCGGCTTCTCGCTGCTGATATTAATCTAATGTTCAGTCTGCTCCACCTAATGGGCTTCAGTTCCCGAATACTCAGCCTCATTTTCAAGAACAGTTACTGTGCTGTGCACTGAAATTACAGGGGAGTGTTGAGGCAGCCAACCGAATGCTTCTCTTTGGTAGAGAAAGTGAAGTTCACAATTTAATAAAGGCACAATCTTGAGTGATGAAGAAAGCCTTGGATGAGAAGTAAGGAAGCGTAAATCCTAATTTTGCTTTCTTATCAAACAGTTCATCTTCATTGGTCATTTTACTGCTCCTATATTTCTTGAATCCATTACCTGTAAAATTAGAACTTTTGTCTAGTTGATCTCTAAGGTTCCTGATAACTTCAGGACTTGATATTTTCAAAATGTGTTTCTTTTTCTCTAGAAATCCTGTCTTACAGTAGTGGGAAAGGAATAGAAGATAAGGGAAGACTTAACAAAATGAACATTTGGGGACTAGCGCTGTGGTGTAGCAGGTAAAGCTGCTGCCTGCAGTGCTGGCATCCCACATGGGCACTGGTTTGAGTCCAGGCTGCTCCATTTCCTATCCAGCTCTCTGCTGTGGCCTGGGAAAGCAGTAGAACATGGCCCAAGCCCTTAAGCCCCTGCACCCACATGGGAAACCTGAAAGAGGCTCCTGGTTCCTGGCCTCAGATTGACACAGCTCTGGCCGTTGTGGCCAATTGGGGAGTGAACCAGCAGATGGAAGACCCCTCTCTGCCTCTCCTTGTCTCTCTATGTAACTCTGACTTTCAAGTAAAATAAATAAATATTTTAAAAAAGTGAACATTTGAGCTGAGGCTTGAAAGATGATTGTAACATTTCCAGGTAAATAAAAGAAGAAAAGTGCCCTAAATAGAAAAAATAATAGGTACAGAGTCACAGACAGGTAAGTATCATGGAGTCTTTGGTAAAATAGTTAGGTTTGTATGCAAAGGGAACTCAAACCCAAAATGACATCACAATACATCACTGAGTTTGAACAGACACAGAATTCCACAGTTCAAGGATTGATATTGAGTCACCTGCCTGCAGGATTACTACAGGCCAGTGGGGTCAACGGGTCTTCACAGTTCTCAGGGAAGAGGAGCTTCATACTGGAGGCTGCAGCTCCAAGGACAGCAGTTATTATTTCCAAGCTGTATCTCCAACCTTCCCTCTAGTCAGGAGGCCAGACCAATGAAAGGTTTCTGGACCTCATGTTGGATTCAGAATTTGAAGAGATTGGTCCTTGTTCTGATTGTCCAGGTGCTGTCAGAATGAAGAGCCAAACACAGCACAGTTGCTAGATAGAGAAACATATCAGCTTTTGGAAAGCAAAAATTTCAGAATGGAAGGTTAGAAATACAGCAAAGATAAACCTGCCCAGATATGCTGTAGGGATTAAATTGGATGAGGTGGTGCAGGTCAACAATTTCTGACATATAACAGGCATTCAATAATAGGGTTTTTCTGCTGCTGCTGCTGCTGTTGTTAAAACCACTGAAATTTAAACATAAAAGGATATACTTGAGGGTTTATTGTCTTCTAGTGTAAAGAAATCAGAACAGAAACCTACAAATTAAGGGAAAAAAAAAAAGATAGGATAAAGCCCATACTGGTGCCTCTAGGCTTCTCCAATCAGCTTGAAGCTCAGGTACCCTGTGTAGCCTTCCAGGTGGAATTAATGGGTCTGGGCCACACCTTGGAATTGTTTACTCAGTTGACAATTACAAGGCCCTTCAACAGGAAGTGGGGGTTGGGGAAATGTGCCTGGGGCTCTTGTCCCCTGCCAGCAGTCAGCTCAGTGTGCTGACCCCCCAACCAGGATCCCGGGAGGCATGTGTGCCATACCCTCTCAACCTCCTGCATGGGCTAGGCAGGTAGTCTCCCAGCCAGGCACAGGATCACCCACCCCTGGTTAATAAATCTGGAAACATTAAACTATGACTTTTATATATTGATATTTAGGCTATTCTTTTTGTTGTTGTTGTTTTGTTTTTTGTTTTTTGTTTTTTTGGACAGGCAGAGTGGACAGTGAGAGAGAGACAGAGAGAAAGGTCTTCCTTTAGCCATTGGTTCACCCTCCAATGGCCGCCGCGGTAGGCGCGCTGCGGCCGGCGCACTGTGCTGATCTGATGGCAGGAGCCAGGTGCTTCTCCTGGTCTCCCATGGGATGCAGGGCCCAAGCACTTGGGCCATCCTCCACTGCACTCCCTGGCCACAGCAGAGAGCTGGCCTGGAAGAGGGGCAACCGGGACAGGATCGGTGCCCCGACCGGGACTAGAACCTGGTGTGCCGGCGCCGCAAGGCGGAGGATTAGCCTAGTGAGCCACGGCGCTGGCCTAGGCTATTCTTAATTTTTGGTTCTTCCATACAGTCGCTGCCATCCCACTAAACCCTCCATTATAGAGGTCTTCTGGGTTAGGGGACAGCTATCTTCCCTTGAAATCCTCAAGTGCTCAAATGTGCAAGGGAGATCTGGCAATTTATCCTTATTTGGTTTAGTGCTTCTATTAGGGAAAGTTCTTAGGAGTTTTATTTATTATTTTTATAATTTCTTAATATTTAATTCAAGTTTTTAATGACTTAAGATTTCACCATAGTCACTTCATGTGTAAATATTATATATGCATACGTAAATATGTAAATAATGCATATGTATACACAAACATACTATTTTTTGGAAATGAAGAGTAGATATTACACAATGTGGGATTCATGAAAAATATAAAATGAGGAAAGATGGGTATATTATTATAGAAGGGGTTTAATTCAATGAAGATAACGTTTATAAATGTCTATATACCAAATAATATAACATCTACACAGATTTCTACATCTGAGAGAAAACATTTGGTATTTGTCTTTCTGTGTCTGACTTAGTTCACATCTTTAGCGTAATAATCTCTAGTTTCCTCCACTTTGTTGCAGATCAAGCTTTCATTCTTTTTCATGACTGAGTAATATTCCTGTGTGTGTGTATTTAACCTAGATGTTCATCAATATATAAATGGATAATTCCACATCTTTGATATTGTGAATGCTGCTAAAGTAACATGGGCCTGCAAGTATTTCTTTCATATACTACTTTCATTTTCTTTGGATATATTCCCAGAGGTGGGGTAGCTGGGTTACATGGGAGGTCTAGTTTAGTTTTCTGAGCAAACTGTGTACTCCTTAGTAACTTTACTAATTTGCATTCCCACAGTCTGATTCCCTTTTCTTCCACGTTCTTACTGGCTTTTTTTTTTTTTTTTTTACTTTTTTTGATAATATCCATTCTAACTGGAGAAGATACCTCTTTATGTTTTTATGTGCATTTCCCTGATGGCTAGTGGTGCTAAGCATTTTTTATTTTTTATTTTTTTAGCCATTTGTATTTCTGCTTTTGAAAGATATCTATTCAGATCTTTTGCCCATTTCTTAACTAGGTTGGTTTATGGTTGCTGAATTTCTTAAGTTCCTTACATATTCTGGATATTAATCTCTTATCAAATTTGTATTTTGCGAATATTTTACCCACTCTGTTGATTGTTTTTTCACTCTGTCAATTTTTTGCTACAGAAACCTCTTGGTTTTCTAAGATCTCATTGGTCTAATTTTGCTTTTAATACCTGTACTTCTAGGGTTTTACCACCCAAAATTGGTGTGTATGACAATGTATTATAGAGTTTTCCCTATGTTTTCTATTAGTAGTTTTTATAATTTGGGGACTTACATTTAGATCTTTGATCAATTTTGACCTGATTTTTGTGTAGGGTGTGAAGTAGAGATCTTGTTTCAACCTTCTGCATATGGAAATCTAATGTCCTCAACATCATTTCCTGAAGATATTTTCCTTTCTCCAGGAAGCATTTTCCTCAGCACCTTTGTCAAGATAAATCATCTATAGAATTCTATATCATATGCAAACAGGGGCACTCAGGTGTTTTAGGGTATACTCTACCTAAGAAAGGGCCTGGCAGAGATTGATAGGAGTATTAAAAGAGATGGCCGGTGCCGTGGCTCAATAGGCTAATCCTCCGCCTGTGGCACTGGCACACTGGGTTCTAGTCCCAGTCGGGGCTCTGGATTCTGTCCTGGTTGCTCCTCTTCCAGTCTTGCTCTCTGCTGTGGCCCGGGAGTGCAGTGGAGGATGGCCCAAGTCCTTGGGCCCTGCACCCGCATGGGAGACCAGGAGGAAGCACCTGGCTCCTGGCTTTGGATCAGCGGGGTACGCTGGCAGCAGCGGCCATTGGAGGGTGAACCAACGGCAAAGGAAGACCTTTCTTTCTGTCTCTCTCTCTCACTGTCCACTCTGCCTGTCAAAAAAAAAAAAAAAAAATGGCGGGGGTGGGGGATGAGGCATAATCACCATGCTCCTAAATGTGTATATATGAAACATGAAATTTTCAGCTTGAAAAAATAAATAGGGGTCAGTGCAGTGCTGTAGAAGAGAAAACCACCGCCTGCAGTGCCAGAATCCCATATGGGTGCAGGTTCCAGTCCCGGCTGCTCCACTTCTGATCAAGCTCTCTGCTATGGCCTGGAAAGGCAGTGGAAGATGGCCCAAGTCTTTGGGCTCCTGTACCTGCATGGGAGACCTGGAAGACCTCCTGGCTCCTGGCTTCAGATGGGCCAAGTTCTGGCTGTTGGCAGCCATTTGAGGAGTGAAACAGCAGATGGAACACCTCTCTCTCTCTCTCTCTCTCTGCCTTTGCCTGTCTGTAACTCTGTCTTTCAAATAAATAAGTAAATCTGTAATTATAAAAACTAATTTTAAAAAGAAGGCATTGATAATGGTATAACTCCTCTTGATAGCATTATCATTGTTACTAGGACCTATCTTTGCCCCTGTATCTATATTATCCATGGAGGTAAAGATGCTATGAATGATAGGGTGGAATGGAAATGTGGCCAGTGTGGCCCATTGAAACTGCAGGAATTGAGATTGTCAGGAATTTCTTTCAATTATGCAAAAGCAGAAATTTTGGAAGAGAGTTTTGATGAATTAGATTTTGAAGGCTAGACTGGATTTCCATGTTTACACATAAGAATAAGTTAACTTGTTCCCCTTTACATTTTTAGTGTTATGTCTACCTAGTGTCTCCTGGTAGTGTACAGTTCACTAAAATTAAAAAACATGACACTGAAACTGTTGATTTTTTATCATTACAAAATCAACTTATCATTAAAGAGACCATGCTGCAGTACTAACACAGATACACATTGTATTATGGCCACAATAAGTTGCTAAGAAAAAGATGTTTTTATCAATTTCAATACTAGGATATTATACAATGAGATATTTTGATGTGGGAGTTAGGAAGCAAAGTCAATTCATTTAGAAAGGTTGTGATAATATTTTGAAGAAAGAAATGGATTGAACAAAGAGTTTCAGGAAAAATGTGATCTCCTAAAAATACCACTTTAATGTTTTTTTCCATCTTGACAATCTACTTTCTGTCCTTTTTATTTTCATAAGATCAGAGAAGTGGCAATAAATTATTGCTTTCCCTGGTTGTGCCTGGGTTGTGTGTAGTATACTTTAGAAACACACCTACTTTCTTCCTAATCATAGCAAAAGTTTATAAATCTATCAGCAGAGTGATTCCCAGAGCATATGGCTCATGGGGGAAAATAGCTTGCATTTAGCTCTGGCCAGCTGTCCAGGGCTCGACAATGCTGGTAACATATTTCAGGGCAGATAAACTGGGAAATATATTTAGAAAGTGCAAGCTAAGAAATTTATACTAATCTCATGCATTCGATTTAGAAACATAAATTGCTATTAACTTTTTCTTAGAGACTTAAATCATTCCTGATACCAAAACCCTAACTGAACAGAAATAATATTCATCATTGAAAATTTTGTTTGGATTGCAACCATCCAGTTAAAACAGTAAAAATAACCTTTCTGATAACTGGTAAATTCTTTAATTGTTTGTCAGACATGATTTCTGATACAGTAAAAGTTAAAAGAGGAAGGGAAGAACCACATGCATAAAATGGTCCATCGGCAAATTTGCATGAGCTTTCACACACTTAAGTGAAAATAAATCTCATTTTAAGAGTCAGAGTTCATGAATTAAAAAGTAGTGCATTAAAAGAGCTCCTTATAGACATGTCTTTTAGGCTGAAGCAGGAAATATATAAGAAAGGCCTAGAGCATCTTGTAATGCCAGAATGAAATAAGCTGCTTAAAAGGAGGCAGAATGAACAAAAGAAAAAGGATAGGCGTAAGGTTGGTGCTGTGGTGTAGCAGGTAAAGCCATTGCTTGCAGTGTGGGCATCCCATATGTCGCCAGTTCCAGTCTCAGCTGCTCCGCTTCAGACCTAGCTCTCTGTTATGGCCTGGAAAAGCAGTAGAAGATGGTCCAGGTGCTTGGGGCCCTGCACCCAGATGGGAGAGCTGGAGGAAGCTCCTGGCTCCAGGCTTTGGATCTGCCCAGCTGTGGCTGTTGCAGCCATTTGGGGAGTGAACCAGCAGATGGAAGACCTCTTTCTCTCTCTTGGGCATGTGCTCTTGTTCTCTCTCTTTCTCTCTCTCTCTCTGTGTCTCTCTCTATCTCTGTAACTCTGTCTTTTAAATAAATAAAACAATCTTCTTTAAAAAAGAAAGGGTAAATTCATGTCAGTAGGACACAGGAGCTAAACTGATAGATCTCCCAAAGACAGAGCTGGGAAAATCTGGGCAACCAAGTACAAAACTAAACACTAGGTTAAACCTCAAAGGATCGAGCTGATACCTGTGAGTCCACACTAGCATAGGAAAGCAAGTAAATAAGAAATAGATGAAGGAGAAAGAACAAATCATTCCTGTACAAGAATTCCAAGTAAGATAGATAGATAGATGGAAGGAAGGAAGGAAGGAAGGAAGAAAGAAAGAAGAGAAAAGAAAGAACGAAAGGAAGGAAGGAAAGATGGAAAGAAAAGAAAGGAAGGAAGAAAGAAAGAAAGAAAAAGATAGATACTTCCCCACCCAGGAAGTGAAATCTAATTTCCCATTCCTTTACTGTGGGTTGGAATTAATGATTCATTTCCAAAGTATAGTATATAAAAGGGAAAAATTGTAACTTTAGAGTAAAGAAGACAGGTACTATTTCTTTCGTTTTTTTTTTTTTTTTTTTAGAAAACCTGATGTTTGCCACATCAGTTGAGTCTTCCTTTCATGATATATTTTTCTGTCTCATGTGGTGTGTGATGTGGTGTGATATCTTTTTTTTTAAAGATTTATTTGAAAATCAGAGTTAGACAGAGAAAAAAGGAGAGGCAGATAGAGAGGGAGGTCTTCTATCCACTGGTTCACTCTCCGATTGGCCACAATGGCCAGAGCTGCACCGATCCGAAGCCAGGAGCCAGGAGCCTCCTCTGGGTCTCCTACACGGGTACAGGGGCCCAAGGAACTGGGCCACCTTCTACTGCTTTCCCAGGCCATAGCAAAGATCGGGAGTGGAGCATCCAGGACTCGAACCAGCACCCGTACGGGATGCCAGCACTGCAGGCAGTGGCTTTACCCACTATGCCACAGTGTCGGCCCCGACAGGTACTAAATGATAAAAGCTAATATCACCAGTGATAAGTCTTGATATGATATAATAAAAAGGCCTTCACCTCCCTGAAATGTTTCTCCAAACTCCATAATATGAGTCTAGCAATGGAAAACAGCAAAACAAATAAGTTACTAAAAGGACATTCAATGTTCTTCAAATTTTTTTTTTTGACAGAGTTATAGACAGTGAGAGAGAGAGGCAGAAAGAAAGGTCTTCCTTCCCTTGGTTCACTCCTCAAATGGCCGCTACAGCTGGCGCTGTGCAGATCTGAAGCCAGGAGCCAGGTGCTTCTCCTGGTTTCCCATGCGGGTGCAGGGACCCAAGCACCTGGGCCATCCTCCACTACCCTCCTGGGCCACAGCAGAGAGCTGTACTAGAGGAGGAGCAACCAGGACTAGAACCTGGTGCCCATATGGGATGCCGGCGCTGCAGGCAGAGGATTAACCAAGTGAGCCATGGCACCAGCCCTCAAAATTTTAATACATACAAAAAGCAAGGAAAGACTGATGAACTGTCACAAACCTAGGAGTCTAAGATGACATAAGACTAAATAGAATGTGGTATCCTGTTTCAGATCTTTCAATGATAAAACATTAGTGGAAAAGCTGATAAAATATAAATAAAATCTGTAGCTTGATTAATAGTGTTGTTACATGGTTAATTTCTTAGTTTTGACAAGTGTATTATTATGAAAGATACTAATGTTAGGAGAAGCTTGATAAAGGTATAGTATTGAATTTTCATTTTAAAAATATTGAAACTCAGTTTTTAAATCTAAACATGTAAGAAAGCCATATTTCCACTTAAGCATGTGAAGATCAATCCAAGGTCACTTTATAAGAAAATTGGTTCTCGCCACAGATGCTCTTTCTAACAGCCTCTGAGAGAGATGGGATGGCATTCTATTCATGTATCTGTCCTTGTTAAGATCTTTATGTATTGTAAAAGGATAGTATTCTTCTCCTACCTAATTAAAAGAAAACATAATCTATGTCTCAAAAAATCTCATCATATTATTGCATTCCAAGGCTTTCCAGGAAGGATGTTGACAAATTCATTATTTCTTTTTCAAAATATTGAATGAAAGAATTTATAGAGACCTGCTTGAAAGATACTCAGTGCATCCATTCTACTGAGCTCTCTACAATGTAGGTCTGGATTGGGCCAGGTCATCAGATTTATCCAATGTGTTATGGCCGTTAGGCTAACCTCCTAGGCAATTGCTCTATATTGAATTCTTCTTTGGTAAAATTCCATTACTCTGAATTGAGAAATACATAGACCATTCCATGAAACTCATCACTATGCTTTCTAGATGAGTGTTGTTGGAGTTATCAGTTCTATCACACAATGCAGTCCCAGGATAGGCTACTTCTTAAGCATCAACAGCAGGATTAAGTGTGTTTCTCTTGAGAACAAATGCATTTTTAACTTCATGAATCTTTTGGATTATGGAAATGGTATAGTTCCTTTTTTCATGGGATTCTAGAAAACTCAAGTTAAATTTTTGGTGGCCTTCTGACAATATACTTGTATAATTTTAGAGCATGCATTCAAAGTACTAATTTTACTTTGACATCATTTTAAGTTAGTGTTCCCCTCTTTTAAACTTTACATGTATCACTTATATCATATTGTTGAAATGTCTATTGTTGAGAATTTTTTTCTAAGAAAATGAAAGGTTATCCTATCAGTTGATCATTGCTAGCATATTGAAGTATGAGTATATAAGCTTCTAGACTTTATTTTACCATACTGTGTTTGTTGCTTTAAATCTTTTATCTTCAGAGAAGAAGAAAATTTTATAAAGTATAAGTTAAAGTATTGAGACAAAATCAAAAATATATATATTTAACTTCTTGGATTTGCTTTGGCTACACTAGACATTAACACTTTGTAGGTGGATTAAATTCAGTCTGTTTCTTCATATGGGCATCGAGAATCTTATCCTATAGGACTGTACCTACAGTCACCAATTTATTTATATTTTTAAGTAATACAGAAGACATGAAACATAGTTTTCTCAATGTGTTATAATAAAGTGACTAATCATTCAACTCACTTTAATATAGATCTAGAACATAAGCATTGTAATTTTGTTCTTAATTGAAACTTGGAACCAATTCACCTTCTCCCACTTAATTGAAGAATGGCAACATTCACTGAATGATCCTTTAAAATTAAATTTTAAATTGATAAAGGTGTTTATGTTCATCATGAACATGATATTTTGAAATTTACATACAGGATAGAATGGCTCAGTCAAGCTAATTAATAGATGCATTACCTCATATACCTATGACTTTTCCTGGTGCATGGAGTGAATATAGAATTAATAGATTAAGTCAACAGAGACTGCAATGTTGTGCCAGTTTCTCTAGCAGGTGCTTAACTGAATTAGGTATTTGAAGTAAGAATAACTTCCATGTATAAGGCTTTGCAGCAGCATCAATGCTTTAATAATGATATTGGCAATAAAATAAATACCATTGCCTTTTAAACAGAGAAAGAGATATCCTTATAACAAGGGAGAACAATACAAGAGAAGGAAATAAATAAATTATGAACCTAATTTCTAATGGAGAAATCATGGTCTTCATTCTTTCAAATATGTGTTCATTAAAGATCAAGAAGGAGAAAAATCAGAATTTACACTAAAAAAGGAAATTACTGGAGAAAAGTTGAACACTTTGCATGGAGAAGAGGAAAGGGGAAGATAAAGATCTCATTCAAAAAGGATATTAAAGACATTCGAAGATCACAGAAAATAGTCACTGGCTTATGATGATGGAGTATTAGAACTGGAAGACATCTTCAAATAATCTCTCTCTCTCTCTCACTCTCTCTCTCTCTCCCTTCCCCCCTCCCTCCTGTCTCCCTACTGCATCTCTTTAACAGGTGATAGAATTGAGATCCAAATAGGTGGTGATACAAGCTTCCCAAAATTAAACAGTTCTGAGGAAGAGCTAGCGTTAAACACCTAGACCTCTATTTCTAACTGAATTTCCCTTTTACTTCAGTGGGTTGGGGCAAATAACATAGCAATGCCACAATAAAGTATATTCAAACATAAATCATGTTTAACTGAACTCCTATTGCTGTGATTGGGAGCTTTAAGTGCCAGACTCTTGGATGTGTGTCCCAATTGAGAGTTCACAAACATGTTAGCAATAACATCTATTTCTCTCCTGTTAATTTTTGCATACTAAGTACTGAATAAATATAACCGACAATAATCAAGTAGATTATTATTTAATTTATTCCCAGAATTGATCCTTTGCTCAGGCCTTTGATGGTGGGGACACTATGACCCTTGACCCCTTAGGGGCTTCTATCCCAATCCCCATTGCAGTCACCAACCCTGGCTCACCCATGCCCTAGAGGGCAGTGGGAAATGGTCAAATACTGAGTAACTTTCATTCTATAACTGGTAGTGCTTGACAGATTCAGTCAGATGCTCTTAATTAATGTTGGGAAATTCTTTTCCCCCTAATTAATCCTCTGGAAAATTCCACATTAAAGTTATTGCCGTGTTTTTTTCTATCCATATGTCCTCCTGCATGTCGGAGGTGCTAATCCTGTCTAGTGTTTCAAAAGAAGCTGGAGGCCATTTTCCTTCTTCTCGTCCAGAAAATGTCTGTCCTTTGGGAACAGTCCCGTCCACCTCTACGTGCTAGTCCTCTTTCTGAGATTCACTGCTACATCTGCCTCCTGATCCTGATTTCCCTTCTTCATTCTCAATCCCTCCCTTTCCCCATTTCTTCAGATTTCTCTCTAACAATAATCCTTTATACCTGAATTGTTCAAAACATTTCTGTAATGACCCCTTTTCTTAATCTTCAAAGCTATTCAGGTCCCCACCCTTTTGAGGGAAGCCTCCTTGAGCTTGCTGCTGATTTGTCTGGACCTAGCCCTTGGCAGCTGTAATAACTCTCAATATTAGAGTTACTGCTATCGCTCATGCCCTTTTAAGATGTGCATTTCCAACCTAGAGCTTGCTTCCGAATCACAGCTAAACTTTATTATTTTCTGTTCAATATCATTTCTGTTTAGTGTTGTCAGTTTATGAAAATTTGGCTTCACAGTTACTAATTTTCACTTTTCGAGTTTTGTTTTTTGTTTTTGTTTGTTTTTTGTTTTGACAGGCAGAGTGGACAGTGAGAGAGAGACACAGAGAGAAAGGTCTTCCTTTTTCGGTTGGTTCACCCCCCAATGGCCACTGTGGCCAGTGCACCGTGCTGATCCGAAGCCAGGGGCCAGGTGCTTCTCCTGGTCTCCCATGTGGGTGCAGGACCCAAGCACTTGGGCCATCCTCCACTGCACTCCCGGGCCACAGCAGAGAGCTGGACTGGAAGAGGAGCAACTGGGGCAGAATCCGGCACCTCGACCGGGACTAGAACCCAGTGTGTTGGCGCTGCAGGCGGAGGATTGCCTAGTGAGCTGTGGCAGCGGCCTTCACTTTTCTAGTTTTGACTGATTACACCTTGATTTCATTTTCCTTGGTTCTCTCACCTCCTTTTATATTTGTAAGTGCTCCTACAAACCTCTCCTCAGGTTCTCTTTGTTTATATCACACACTATTGGGTTCAAGTTGCCCTTTCCATATAAAGGATATAATTTTCTTTTTGCTTTCTGGTACTGCACACCAGAGATCAAACTTCCCATGGTCATAGAATGAATGGACTTACGTCCCGTACAGGCTGTTCCCAAGCAGCCGTGACTGGGTAAATGGCTGGCCAGGTCCTCATTATTGCCCATCCCAATGATTTCAATGGCCTGATTCACTACAGATTCCCAGTTCATGGATTCTGAACAAAAACAGGAAATAGAGCTTCCAAAAAATAAAAAAATCTTTTTAACATAACCCTTCTTTCAAAAATTCTTCACTGTCTTCCCATGATATATTATTCTAAAGAGTAAAGTCTAAATCCCTCAGCCTAGCGTTCAAGATTTCCACTTAAGTCCACATTTCTAATCTCCTCACATCTCTCATCAACATAAATCCATCTCTCTAATCAGATTTGTCTGCTCAGATCTGGCATGTGTACATCCATTCCAGAATTTTTTCTTATGTCTCCTTTCTACTTTTATATCAAACAGATAACCTTGGCCTATTTTACTCATCTGATGCCAAAAATAAATGTTTTTCAATAAAATTCAACACCCATTACTTCTTTCAACCCTTAGTAAGGACCAGGTAGATACTGCCCTAACTTGATAAAGGATCTTATTTTAACCAAAAATTAATGTAATATTTACAGGTAAAATTCAAAAGTATTTTTATTAAAAAACAGAATGAAATGAGAATGCTGATTATTACCAATACTGTTTAATGCTGTGCTTGATAATTCAATATTAAATGATACCTATTTTGTAAAGGAGGAACAAACAATATCTTAATTTCCAGGTAATATGATTGTTTTCTATTCCAAAAACTCAAGGGAATGAAATGGAAAAGAGTAGAAGAACTAATAATAGAATGCTCCAAGGTTTCTGATTATAAAATATAAATAGAAATTAATATCTTGCCTATCTACTTTCAATGATCATTTACAAAAAACATAGTGACAAAATGATTCTATTCACAATAAGAAAGATATGAATATTTATTTTTATATAATTTGTAACAATGAAGAATAAATTTAACAAGAAAGGTACATGACTTAAGGGAATGACTTTGCAAAATCTTAATGAACAGAACAAAGTTATATGCACTATTCAGTCCTTGACTCAATTCTGCCACTTTCAGAAAGCTTTCCAAAACCAAGTTCAAAATATTCTCTCTCATCTGACCTCCTGTCAGTTTTGTTATTGATAACAGAAATCTAATTCTTTTAAAACATTTTGTTAACATAAAAGGAACAGATTTATGCATTCCATAGGTATAGTTCCAAGAGGATAACCAGATTTCCTTCACTCCCATGCTCCATCCTCACCCCCGTCAGTTCTCATTCCTCCCTCCACTTTCTTCAGAGTCTTAATTATGTAGCTGTTTCAACCAGAGGCTCTTCGGTATAATAGTTGTATAGTATTCATTATATAACTCTGGTCACCCAAATATCTTTGAATTGGGAACTATAACAGTTTGCACATCACTAGTTTGCATGTAAATTATATTAACAACTCATAATTATAATTAATAAGGTTACTAATTTAACATATATTAACACTAGATAATTACACAGACAATATGTTAGATAATTACTTATTATTATGTTATTACTATATTAGCTTTATAATTTTCTAGTATATAACTTTAAACATGATAAATCTCCAGTAAGTAGTAGTTGTTAGTTGTAATTCATGGTATAGGGTTACATATAATTGGCCAAGTACTTGACAGTTGTAAAGAATGAATGATCCTTTTAATTCTAGGGATGGCAACATGAAAAGAAAAATAGAGAAAAACATAGCAACTAACTCAGAATTTTAAAAAGTCAAAAGCAGTGACTCACTCTCTGGGGCTGATGCAAGCCAACGCCAGGGAGGACTGAGTATCACCTGTGTTGCCCATGTGGATGGCAGAGACCCAAGCATCTAAGTGATCATCTGCTTACTCCTGGGGTGTGCACCAGCAGGAAAATGGATGCAAAGCAGAGCAGAGCCTTGATCCCAGGCATTCCAACCTGGAATGTGGGTGGCCCAAGTGCTGTGCTAATTCTGTCTTTTAAATAAATAAAATAAATTAAAAGTAATAAAAGAAGTGTTGTACTTTTATGCTGATGGGAAGGTGAATGCATCCAGAGTAGTGACAAAGCAGGATTGCTGATGTTGTAAGAACTAATTGTAAAGAAGTTCTCAAATCAACGGAAAGATGAGTGTGGCAACAGCAGCTGAACTATATGTAGTTTTATCATACATAGCGTATCTATGCCTACAGTAGATGCACAGTAGACATGTTTTGAGGAAATGCCTTGCACTTTCATAGTATTTAAGATCACATACAGTGATTTTGATGTGAGGTATTTTGAAGCAGGTGCCTATCATCAACCAGTTCCAATGCCAAGTTCCAATTAGAGAGTATTTATTCCACTTGAAATACCAAGAAAAGAAAAGATATTCTGACTCGGGCTTATGTTAGCCAGTTTCACTTCTAGGGCAATTACTTTTAAAATCATTATTTATCCATTATGCTTCAAAAAGCATTTAAGGTATCAGACACTCATGTTTTTATTCTGATCTTGATAAATGTTATTGGACTACATTGCAAGAACAGATGACAGATGAGAATCCTAATATAATCTATGGTGTGTAACATTTTTATTTATTTTTTATTTAAAAATTCAATTTATTTTTGGGTAGCTTAATTTTTTTATTTTAATAGATTCAATATAATTCATGTTTCTAAGCATGTTACAATCATTAGTAACTTTTCAGACATAATTGTACTATTATGTTAGCAAAGCCCCTTATTCTTAGCACTATTTACAGTGGTGATTGTCCAGACATAATAAAGTTAGAAGAATTCAAGAGAAACTTTTCAGTGTTTACAAATCATCTGCCAGTCTATTTTCACTTTCTGCCTCTCAGTTGTATATACAAACGGCTTCTTCTGTTGGACTAGTCTTATTATCATTTTCTTTTCTCTCTCTTTTTTTTTTTTATTTGACAGAGTTAGACAATGAGAGAGAGAGAGAGAGAGAGAGAGAGAGAGAAAGGTCTTCCTTCCGTTGGTTCACTCCCCAAATGGCCGCTACAGCCGGAGCTATACCGATCCAAAGCCAGGAGCCAGGTGCTTCTTCCTGGTCTCCCATGCGGGTGCAGGCACCCAAGCACTTGGGCCATCCTCCACTGCCTTCCCGGGCCACAACAGAGAGCTGGACTGCAAGAGGAGCAACCAGGACTAGAACCTGGCACCCATATAGGATGCCGGTGCCACAGGCGGAGGATTAACCCAGTGAGACACAGTGCTGGCCCCCTTATTTTCATTTTCAAAATACATTAATGGAAACCAAAGAACACCATCTATATGACGCTGTTAAATTATCCTGAGAATTTTTTCTTATGACTACCTTAAAAACATATGACTTTTTTTTATAAAGATTTATTTATTTATTTGAAAGGCAGAATTACAGAGAGGTAGAGGCAGAGGCAGAGGCAGAAAGAGAGAGAGAAAGAGAGAGAGAGAGGTCTTCCATCCGCTGGTTCACTCTCTAATTAGCCACAATGGCTGGAGCTGTGCTGATCCGAAGCCAGGAACCAGGAGCTTCCTCCAGGTCTTCCCATGTGGGTGGAGGGGCCCAAGTCCTTGGGCCATCCTCTACTGCTTTCCCAGGCCATAGCAGAGAGCTGGATTGGAAGTGGAACAGCCGGGTCTCGAACCAGTGCTCATATGGGATGCCGGCACTGCAGGCATCGGCTTTACCTCCTATGCCACAGCACCAGCCCCAAAACATATGACTTTTAACATGAGTTTAAATCTTTTTCACAGATAACCATAACCATTATCCAAGGAGTCCCAGGAAAATTTGGTGGCTTGCAAAGAAGTGCTGAGATGAGCTACACTGAGGGTGTTTTTGAAATGGAAAATAGATGATACTCTGGATGGCTAAAATGTTTAGCTGGTGCTTCCCAGTGCTCCATCAACAATTAAGCATAAGAAATCCACAAACATGTAACATGGAGAAGTGAGATGAAAAGATTTTCAGCCAAGTGAAAATGTAAATGCCAGTTCCAATCAACACTAAGATGTAATCCTGGCAGTGGTGAGAAAAGAAAAGCTTTTTCTGCTGAAGATCTGGGTTAGAATCCTGACCCTGTTGTTTATGTTATTTCAGTGAGTTATTTACCCCTTAGCCAGTGTGGAAACTCTTATTTTTTTCTGACAAGGGCCATTTGGAGATTTGTAATATCACAGGCCATACGAAATTATCAACTGAATAATTAATTAGCCTTCTACAGATGTATTGAATTTCATGTCCCATCTGCAATTGCCTTGCTAGAGCCAGACCAGCTGATTCCACGAGACTTATAGGGACTGTGGGCTGGCCGTTCCTCACCTCTGCCTCATTGTCCTTACCTGTGCACTGTGTGATAGTAGTCTCTACCTCCTGAGTTGTTTTGGGGGATTCAAAGAGATGATTTATGTAGTAAAAGCATTAGCAAATTTATTAACACCATGAAAATCATTAAAACACTACAAAATGTTTGTGTTTCAATGCCATATGTAGGCGTGTTTATCAAGATAATTGACAAGTCTGTTAATTTAATGAAGATGGGAACCACGTCTATCTATTTAACCTGCCATGTAGGCCAGTGCCTGGAACTGTGTATGTATTTGCTGAATGATTAAACATGAACAGGTGAATGAATCAATGAATGAATAAATGAGTTGTTGCCAATTATTGGGATCAAGGGAAAGCAGAAGGGAAGTTTAGAAGGACATTGAGCTATATTCACATGCATGCTGTCTCCTTTGTTGCTTCACATCTTTTCAGCAGATCCACATAAATTCACATGCAGACACATCTGTGCAGAATACAGTGGGAGCACTGCCATTCATCTGCCGAGTGTTTATAAAGGAGAGTAAGGGAGATGACACGGATCACAGCCCGGAGGATTTGCACTCAGAGGAGAGTCTTCATCTTCCTGTGTTTCCTGGTAACCTCTTACGCTCAGAGGTGGTCCTGTACATCAGCACAACCTTACTAAAACGAGACAAAAGGAGACTGACAAGCTATACAACCAATGAAGAACAGATCACACAGCTTTAAAGGTTTATGGGATTTCTCCATAGGAGATGGTTGTTCGATAAGAGCCAGCAGGACAAAAGAAATGGGGATGTTGGTAGTTTTCATCTCAGAAATGCATCTTCCTCCTTCTTTCATGGATAGGAGAAGAGCACAGAAGTCACTTGCTATCAATGTACTGAACTCTACAGGAAAGTGAAGGGAAAAAGGAAAATTTGAGTTTCCAAGGTACTAAACTAATGAAGACAAATTTGGACTAAAAATATATAAATCCCATACAGAAACTAAAGACAGGTTAAAAGCACCAACATCATAATCAGATCTATCAAATATAGAATTCTGGCTCCACTAGGTACTAATGAAGTAATCAAATGACTGTATGAAAATAACTTGAAATTTCTATCCCTGGTTCCCACTGGGGTGATGCTATCTCATGGTGAGAATCAAAGGCAACAGCACTGTCTTCTACTTGGTGAGGCATTCAATAAAGACGGCTATTATTTTTATGTTGAGGGAGATGATCTTAGTCTTGGAAATGCAAGCATTCTTTCTCCTGCTTCAAAATCAATTAAACGATAATTTTGTCTTTCCTTAACTTCTCAAATGCCTGAGCATTGAGAGCTGAATGGCTGCTAATTGGGAGAGGAGATGAACTAGAACAGAAGAGGCACAGAGGGACCAGTGCTTGGAGAGGAAGAGCTGTTTTTCATTTTCTGATTAAGCCTTGTCTGAAAGCAAGGGTGCCTTTCTATTTACTAACTTTCTGTTTGGATGTGGATTTGAATAACTAACGTGAAGAGTCAGATGGGTTAACAGGCAGTCAGGTGGGCCCAGTAGAAATTTAGGGTGCAAGCCGGCGCCGCGGCTCACTAGGCTAATCCTCCGCCTTGCGGCGCCGGCACACCGGGTTCTAGTCCCGGTCGGGGCACCGATCCTGTCCCGGTCGCCCCTCTTCCAGGCCAGCTCTCTGCTGTGGCCTGGGAGGGCAGTGGAGGATGGCCCAAGTGCTTGGGCCCTGCACCCCATGGGAGACCAGGAGAACCACCTGGCTCCTGCCATCGGATCAGCGCGGTGCGCCGGCCGCAGCGCGCCAGCCGTGGCGGCCATTGGAGGGTGAACCAACGGCAAAAAAGGAAGACCTTTCTCTCTGTCTCTCTCTCACGGTCCACTCTGCCTGTCAAAAATAAAAAAAAAAAAAAAAAGAAATTTAGGGTGCAAAATGCTTTCTTCTCCCAACAGTTATCTTTATCAAGATCAAAAGTGCCTGCCCTACTTCCTTAGGAATCTCCAATCATGAGCAAACCAGACATAGTAAAAAGATTGCAAATCAGGTCTTTTGATGGGTTTATCTCCACTTTGTAACTGAATGTCAAGTGTTTTTTCTTCCCCCAAATTTTGTTTGAAAACCCCACCACCACTAGCCCCTTCAGGTTTTGCCTCTCTTGGAGCCCCCCTCCATGCCACTCTGGCTGGAGATCTCTGACTTAAATAAATCTTGATTTTAGATCTTTGCCTTGTCTGCTTGGAAATTCTTTTTCCATGTGAGGCAAGGAACTGGGGTAATATTTTCTTCACTGCCATTTCACCCATAGAACTAGGATCATAATGCCAGCCTGCTACTTACTAGCTCTATCTTGGGCAAGTTCTTGGTAAGTCTCAGAGCCCACTCTTGCAAAATGTGAATGGCAATATTATTGAATACAATGAGTTGTTTGGTGTGTAAATGAAATTAGTGTGTAAAGACTTGGTATAATGTTGGCAGAGCTAAGAATTCAGTAAAGTTTAGTTAAAAGTGATAAGCAGAATACCTTGCTATTTGAATCTAAGCATCTAATTTCAATGAAAAACTCTGAATAAGGATATAAAACAAATAATTCATACTGAAAGGAAGCATTATTGGCATATATGCTCATACTCTGTAACTAGTCTAAAAACTGATAACTGATTTGAGCAAAGGATTATACAGGGTTGTGATAGACAAGAAGATCCAATTTGCTGTTTGTTTCCCCCCAAATTATCCATAATTTTTCTCGAATCCCCACTGGTTACTGGTTAATTTTTTCAGTCTGGTCTTTTTTGAGACACTTGTCATAGATTTTTACACTTAAGTAAGTGCTGTCAAATAAAATATCTTGTATCACCAAATAACTTCAAATTCCAATCTGGAACTAAATATGAACTCCCTGGGAAGTCTGAAATGTCTAGTGATATTACATCAAGCAACAAGGACACTTTGGCAGCATAAACCTTAAGCGATAATTAGGCAGGAGTTACCACTCATTAAGCATTTTCTGCCTATCACCTACTTGCTAGGCTATTTCCATATGTAATTGAATTTTCCTAACATCCCTGAAAGGTGCATACTCTTATGCTTATATTTAGAAAGCAGACCTTGAGAAGTCAGATAGTTTGCTTAAGATCAAAGAGTGGAGGAAAGGCAGTCATCAGACTGTAAATATATCTAACTTCAAAGCCTATCCTTTTTCCTTAAGCCTCAATGCCTCTCCCCAGGAAAATGGGCACCCACCCAAGCCCACGGCAACCTGCTGGCGACAAGGCCCATGCAACAGCACAGAATCCAGTCTTTATCAGATGGTAGAGCTGTGGCAACTGAGACACTTCCTGCTGCAGATAGGATTGCCAGTGGCACCAGCAAGCCAGGTCTGCAGGTGAGACTCATAGATAATCTAGCTTCAGCCATCTGGAAAGACAAAGGCAGAGGGACAGGTAGAGCCTGACAGAGACGTGGACAATGAACCTATTTCACAGTGATGTTTTGTCTTGTCTTGCTGTTAACAGTGGTACACATCTTTCAAATGAACTGTTCTATGCCAGCCCTTTATAAATGAAAGCTAAGATGTCCTGATGGAGGATTAAGATACACAATACTAGACCTTTAGGCCCTTTGCTGGTATCTGCAGTGTAACCAAACCATACTTCTGAGGATCTAGAAGATTCCCAAGAGTAACTTGAAAATCACTACATTATTTATTATTTAGTGTTTACTAAAGTGTGCACAAGGATCAAATAAACCATATATATAGGCAGATTCCTGGTCCCTACTCCAGGCCTACAGTTTGGAGGAGTTCTTCTTTTAATGTTTATTAGAGAGAAATCTTTCACCCAATGGCTCAGTCCTCAAATGTCTACAACAAATGTTGCTGGGCCAGATTGAAGCCAGGAGTCAAGAACTCCATCCAGGTTCTTCAACTCTTGATGAACAGGTTTTTTTTTTTTTTTTTCCATACTATGTTTTGAACTCTTTACTTAGTGTAGGGTTAATCTTATGTGTGTAAAGTTAATTGAAAATAGATCTTAGTAAAAAGAATGAGAATAGGAGAGGGAGGAGGAAGAAGGGTGGGAGTATAGGTGGGAGGGAGGGTAGTGGGAAGAATCACTATGTTTCTAAATTTGTATTTATGAAATGCATGAAGTTTGTATACCTTAAATAAAAGGTTTCTAGGTTAAAAAATATTACAAAGCCACAAAAATATAAAAAATGCACAAAGAAAATAAGGAAAAGAAAATTCGCCAAATGCAGCACTACCTGATGATTTGATTCACTCTCTTTTCTTAGGCATTTTCTAGAAAGAAGATCTAAAAGCATTGGATGATCCACTTCTAGGCCAACAGGGAACTGTCTGACTACTCCAGAAAGAGTCTACACTGGCTTGTTTTTGAAGTAGACTCAAACCATTTACTGCAGGTAGCATGATTTTGAACTTCTGAAAAGTCACTAGACTTCTGTGGATGCCACCTCTATAATAAAACGCCCCTATCTGAAGACCGAAGGCTGTACAGGCAACCTTCCAAAGCCCTTTCTAGCATCCACAATGAATGTGTGAACTTTTCTCCTTCTGCCTGATCTGTACAAGGCTTTCCACAGTCATCCTTATTCTCAGAGGAGTGAGGGGACTGTAACTTCTACTGCAGTTCCACTGCGAGGTAGCTCCCAGCCGATTTCGAAGGACATACTAAGGGGTGCTGTGGGTAGAATGTTAACTCTATTTCTCACTGATGTGTCTTCTCTAGTGTTCACAATCTGGCTGTCTTAGAATTTGACTTTATTTCTTTTTTGTTCTATTATCTACTTACACATTCATGCATTCAACAAATGCTCATGGAATGCCTTTGTAGGCCAGACTTTGTGGAGTCAAAGGTGAGCTTTTGTAGAGGGGAGGTAAACATTAATGAAAAAATCACACAGTGCATAATCACGGACTGGAATAATGACAGTGAAGGAAAGGGGCATTGTTCCAGGAGCATCTGTTACAATGGAATCTGATTTATCAGTCTACATGATGTTTAGCTCCATGAGGAAGGAAGATCTCTAAGAGATTTATTGGGGGCTGGGGCTGTAGCACAGTAAGTTAATCCACTGTCTGTAACACAGGCATTCTGTATAGGCACCAGTTTTAGTGCTGAGCCACAGTGGAACACTGTGGAACACTGTTCAACTTCTTAGCCAGCTCCTTGCTGCAGCAGAAGATTGCCCAAGCACTTAGGCCCCTGCACCCATGAGGGAGACCTGGCTCCTGGCTTTAGCCTTGCCCAGCCCTGGTCATTACAGCTATTTGGGGAGTAAACCAGCAGATGGAAGCTCTCTCTCTCGCGCGCGCGCTCTCGCTCTTGCTCTCTCTCTCACACTCTGTGTGTATGTGTGTATGTATGTGTGTGTATGTGTGTGTCTCCCCCTCTCACTCTGTAACTCTGTCCTTCAAATAAATAAAAATAAATATTAAAAGAGAGACATAGAAAGATGTATTGGAAAATTGGTAAAATGGACAAAACTTCTCACCAAAACCATGTCTGAAAACCTTGTATTCTGTCATATTAGGGAGTATTCGCCAAATGGAATAGTTAATAAGAGCTTGGAGAAGACAGGTGAATTCTTGCGTTAGGAGCAGCCAACATCTCAGTCTTTGTGTAGGCCTATTGATTGATTGTATTGCCACAGTATCAAGTCTAGCCTGACAGCTGCCAAGATTCACTGAACTATAGAAACAAAGGGCAGTGACAGATATCTTTGCAGCACTAAAGAAGAAAGTTCTAAGATAGAATGATGTCATAAAAATGCAATTCCTGCTCAATTGTTATTTCAGGTAGCTTGCGAAGGTTCTCAAACTCATAATCAATTGCAATTCAGGTTTAGAACAAAACGTAAAAAACAAATTCCAAATTAAATTCTCCATTTGAACCTTGATAGAGATGCTGAAGACAAGCAAACTCATTAGAGGGAAATAATACAAATGGCAAGGGCAAGAAGTGTATCACAAGGGAACTGCTGCCTTTTCCTTCCCCCTGGTGTGTTTGGCCAGGTGAATATGAGTGCTGATCTTGCATGTTTCACTTTTATGTGCCAAAACCTAACTCAAAATATGACCTTACTGGTTCATATGTTAGAAAAGTGCAGGAATGGATGTGCTTCCCAATCAGAGGCTGAAATGATATATGACAGATGTGGTCTCATTTTCTTCTCTACTTCCTCATCTCTACCTTGCTCAGACTTTATCCATGTAGAGACTTCCATAGGATCCATATCTGGACATTGTATGGGTAAAGAAAATACCCTTTGCCCCAAGTAACTCCAGAAAAATCCTAGGGAAAATTACTCGTTGGCTCAATTGCACCTATTGTTAAATGAAACGTAGTGGACTGAACCTTAAGCAATGTGCTTGGGTTTTATGGAATCTCCTGAAGTGTGAGACTGGTGTCAGAACCACTAAATGTCTGAGAGTGTTGTGGACATATTCTCAAAACAAATACCAGAGGGCTACTAATTGAATAGGGATTAGAATGGGATAAGCAAAAACAGCATATGCTTTTACTATGTGCTAACATTAGGGCTCACACTAGAATGAGGGTTTTGCGGTTAAGAAAGGGAGCATTTTCCAAATGGGTGAAAAAAAAGAATCAGGTTGCTCATAATAAATAAATAAAGCATTTGGAAAGATTTCTGCTTCAGAAAACAATAGTCAAAATTATATTAGACAAAGTTCTGGAAAAATACTAGGAAAGACACATAGCATTATTCTTACATGGATGACAAAAGTGTTAACCTTATTAGATTTTTCCAATTCTTCACAATGATTCACACTCAGTAGACACTCAATAAGTATATTTATTTGATTCCTATGATTTGATGCTCATAGTGAAAATTAATCTCCATGTAATGGTAAGAGAACTAATTAAGACAGCAGAATTATTACTGAGATGCCTAATCAATAAAACCTGCAGGTGTTCTTTCAATTAGAGCAGGAAGAAAAGTAATGAATTCACATTTTTTTTCCTTTAATGTACTGGGCCAGCATAAAATTTCTTCCAAAACTGGAATAATTTCATTTTGTTTTCGTAGAAATACAAGGAACAAAGACACAAAGGTCTTACCAGGACTTTACCCATGTAGGCTCATATCTAAAACTAGCCTAGAAATGTGTTTAGCCACTGGATAACATTGAAAAACTGCCCACAGTTAAGATTTCTCCTTCCTCAAAATCCACTACCAAAGGTATACACAAAATGAACTGTTTCAGTCACATGTGATCCTACCACATTTCCTAGCATTTTAAGGTTTAAATACAAGTAAATGTTTACTCAACTAAGAGATGAGATAAAAATAGTTGAAAACACCAAATTGACCATTACAAGACCCAAAAGTATTCAGCTATTTAAAGATAGACTCCTGGTTCATCATGGTGGAAGTGTCAGAAAAACAATGTTATCCCATTCACAATAGCTACAAAAACAATCAAATACCTTGGAATAAACTTAACCAAGGACGTTAAAGATCTTACAATGAGAATTACAAAATCTTAAAGAAAGAAATAGAAGAGGATACCAAAAAATGAAAAAAAAAATCTGCCATGCTCATGGATTGGAAGAATCAATATCATCAAAATGTCCATTCTCCCAAAAGCAATTTATACATTCAATGCAATATCAATCAAAATACCAAAGGCATTCTTCTCAGATCTGGAAAAAAGGATGCTGAAATTCGTATGGAGACACAGAAGACCTCGAATAGCCAAAGCAATCTTGTATAACAGAAACAAAGCCGGAGGCATCACAATACCAGATTTCAGGACATACTACAGGGCAGTTGTTATCAAAACAGCATGGTACTGGTACAGAAACAGATGGATAGACCAATGGAACAGAATAGAAACACCAGAAATCAATCCAAACATCTACAGCCAACTTATATTTGATCAAAGATCCAAAACCAATCCCAGGAATAAGGATAGTCGATTCAATAAATGGTGCTGGGAAAATTGGATTTCCATGTGCAGAAGCATGAAGCAAGACCCCTACCATTCACCTTACACAAAAATTCACTCAACATTGATTAAAGACTTAAATCTATGACCCGACACCATCAAATTATTAGAGAGCATTGGAGAAACCCTGCAAGATACAGGTACTGGCAAAGACTTCTTGGAAAATACCCCAAAAGCACAGGCAGTCAAAACCAAAATTAACATTTGGGATTGCATCAAATTGAGAAGTTTCTGTACTGCAAAAGAAACAGTCAGGAAAGTGAATAGGCACCGACCGAATGGGAAAAAATATTTGCAAACTATACTACAGGTAAAGGGTTGATAACCAGAATCTACAAAGAAATCAAGAAAATCCACAACAACAGAACAAACAACCCACTGAAGAGATGGGCCAAGGACCTCAATAGACATTTTTCAAAAGAGGAAATCCAAATGGCCAACACACATGAAAAAATGTTCAAGATCACTAGTAATCAGGGAAATGCAAATCAAAACCACAATGAGGTTTCACCTCACCCCAGTTAGAATGGCTCACATACAGAAATCTACCAACAGTAGATGCTGGAGAGGATGTGGGGAAAAAGGGACACTAACCCACTATTGGTAGGAATGCAAACTGGTTAAGCCTCTATGGAAGTCAGTCTGGAGATTCCTCAGAAACCTGAATATAACCCCATCATGCAACCCAGCCATCCCACTCCTTGGAATTTACCCAAAGGAAATTAATTTGGCAAACAAAAAAGCCATCTGCACATTAATGTTTATTGCAGCTCAATTCACAATAGCTAAGACCTGGAACCAACCCAAATGCCCATCAACAGTAGACTGGATAAAGAAATTATGGGACATGTACTCTATAGAATACTATACAGCAGTCAAAAACAATGAAACCCAGTCATTTGCAACAAGATGGAGGAATCTGGAAAACATCATGCTGAGTGAATTAAGCCAGTCCCAAAGAGACAAATATCATTTGTTTTCCCTGATCGGTGACAACTAACTGAGCACCAAAGGGGAAACCTGTTGGAGTGAAATGGACACTATAAGAAACAATGACCTTATCAGCTCTTGTATTGACTGTTCATGTACAATGTAATACTTTATCCTTTTTAGTATTTTGTTGTTGTTGTTGTTGTCATTCTAGTACTAGTGGTTGAACTCTGTAATTAACACACAATTATTCTTAGGTGTTTAAATTTTAACTGAAAAATGATCCCTGTTAAATATAAGAGTGGGAAAAAGAGAGGGAGGAGATGTATAATTTGGGACATGCTCAATTGGACTTGCCCCAAATGGTGGAGTTAGAAATGTGCCAGGGGATTACAATACAATCCCATCAAGGTGGCATGTACCAATGCCATCTCACTAGTCCAAGTGATCAATTTCAGTTCACAATTGATCACACTGATAGGTCTAAGAGTCAAAGGGATCACACAAACAAGACTAGTGTCTGCTAATACTAACTGATAAAATCAAAAAGGGGGAGAAAGATCCAACATGGGAAGTGGGAGACACAGCAGACTCATAGAATGGCAGATGTCCTAAACAACACTCTGGCCTCAGAATCAGCCCTTAAGGCATTCGGATCTGGCTGAAGAGCCCATGAGAGTATTGTAGGCATGGAAAGCAAAACACCCTGGAAAAGAAAAAAAAATAAAAAAAGAAGACCTAAATGAAAGATCTCTGCGAGTGAGATCCCAGTGGAAAGAACGGGGCCATCAAAGATGGAGGTACCTTTCTCTGAAGGGAGGAGAGAAGGAGAGAACTTCCACTTTGACTATGACCCTATAAGAATAAGATCAAAGTCGGCGAACCCTAAAGGCTTCCATAGCCCTTGCAACTCATGACTACAGCCTAGGGAGATTACTGACACCATAAACAAGAGTGTCAAATTGTCAAGTCAACAACAGGAGTCACTGTGTACTTACGTCTCATGTGGGATCTGTCCTTAATGTGCTGTCTAATGTGAAGTGATGCTATAACTACTACTAAAACAGTATTTTTACACTTTGTGTTTCTGTGTGGGTGCAAACTGATGAAATCTTTACTTAGTATATACTGAATCGATCTTCTGTATATAAAGATAATTGGAAATGAAAAAAAAAACTGGTGTTAAATTGGAAATTGCATAGAAAATTAATTAATTTTTAAAAAATATCATGTAGGATCTCTGTCTTTAATGTGCTCTACACTGTTATTTAATGCTATAACTAGTACTCCAACATCATTTTTTCACTTTGTGTTGCTATGTGAGGGCAAACTGTTGATATCTTTACCTAATATATACTAAACTGATCTTCTCTATATAAAGAGAATTGAAAATGAATCTTGATGTGAATGGAAGGGGAGAAAGAGCGGGAGGGGGGAGGGTTGCGGGTGGGAGGGAAGTTATGGGGGGGAAGTCATTGTAATTCATAAGCTGTACTTTGGAAATTTATATTCATTAAACAAAAGTTTTTTTAAAAAAAGATGATTATCTCAGCCGGCGCCGTGGCTCAACAGGCTAATCCTCCACCTAGCGGCACCGGCACGTCGGGTTCTAGTCCTGGTTGGGGCGCCGGATTCTGTCCCGGTTGCCCCTCTTCCAGGCTAGCTCTCTGCTGTGGCCCAGGAGTGCAGTGGAGGATGGCCCAAGTGCTTGGGCCCTGCACCCCATGGGAGACCAGGAGAAGCACCTGGCTCCTGCCTTCGGATCAGCGTGGTGCGCCAGCAGCAGCGCACCAGCCGCGGTGGCCATTGGAGGGTGAACCAACCGCAAAGGAAGACCTTTCTCTCTGTCTTTCTCTGTCACTGTCTACTCTGCCTGTCAAAAATTAAAAAAAAAAAGATTATTATCTCTACCACTTTGGGGAAATCTGAGCTTCAAATCCATTGACAGTAATATGGGGGTAACAATATCTACCTTGCTGATTTATGATTTGATGTCATATTATATATAAAGTTGCTAAAAGAGAGTACAATCTCAAAAATCTTGCCATAATTTATATTTCTATTCTTCAAGCTACTCATAAAGTTTAGCATTGGTAAATATTTTCTGTGTTGCCAACTTATCTCCTTGATCCAGATATTACATGTATGATACAATGAAACAAAATATTTACTTCTTCATATGTAGAAAACAGACTTGATTAAATCAAAGTTTTTTTAAAAGATTTATTTGAAAGTCAGAGTTACACAGAGAAAGAAGGAGAAGCAGAGACAGAGAGAGAGGTCTTTCATCTGCTGGGCCACTGCCCAGTTGACTATAATGGCCGGAGTTGCGCTGATCCAAAGCCAGGAGCAAGGAGCTTCTTCCAGGTCTCCCATGTCGGGGCAGGGGCCCAAGGACTTGGGCCATCCTCTACTGTCTTCTCTGGCCATAGCAGAGAGTTGGATTGGAAGTGGAGCAGCTAGGTCTCAAACCGGTGCCTATATGGTATGCTGGCACTGCAGGCAGTGCTTAACTGGCTATGCACAGTGCCTGCCCCAAAATCAAAGTTTTAACTATCAAGTAGAATTAGGTTAGTCATTTATGTTTTTAACTTGAAAAACTACATTATGTCGGTGTGTATAAGTACATATGCAACAAAGCGACATATATATATATATGTATATATATATGATGTTCTTGTATCACAATTCTAGTACTATATGCAATTAATTTAACTTACCCTTATTTGCTCAAATAGAAAAGGAAAACATATCAACATGTATACAAAAATTACCTTTGTTCTGGAAAGGAGAGGTTGACTGTTTATTGGACCTGACCCTTCATTTCCATTGAAGATTTATAGATAAGTAAATCAAACACAAATGATTGACTAATATTGTATATATTCAAAATTGTAGAAAGTGATTTTTTTAGGTTCCTGTCAAATCTACCTCTTTATTCTCATTTTTGATACAGCACACACATTTGCAGATAATTAATACTTGATTACCCAAATGGCATTTGATGTCTGATGTTTTGTCTGTAAGTGTGGAACTCTTTCAGGGAATTAAAACAAACAGAACGTTTTAATGAAACACCAACAAACTAAGGAATTAGTCCAAGAGCATTTGTAGCTGTAATAATAAAATCCTATGATAACAATGATTTGTTGAGTTGATGAGATTATTAAGGGGTTGTTTTCAGAAAGAGACTAAAATTATGACTCATACATTATAAAATTTGCATATTTAAAAATATCTTATAACTAATGATTGTGGCAGATGTTATGACAAGTTTAAAGGAGAATCAAAGGAAAAATCAGTTACGAATGAGGACTATTGAAAGTGAAAACAGAGCAGGCTTAGCTTTAAAGAAGTCAGGTGATCCTCTATGTGACAGGTCAGAATTCACATGATTATAGACAGTTCTTATTTTGTATTGTTATCACCTACATATAACTTTTAAAGTTGTAGAATAGCTCCCAGGGAATCAAAAGATAACTGAAGAAGGTGCTATAGATAATGTACAACATTGAAAAACAATCTGAAACTGTTTATTTCATTAAATTTGGCCTGATTATTAACATGGATAAAATAAGAATATTAATATATGAGGATGGTTCAAAAAGCTTATGGAAAACTGTAATTAAAAGATAAATTTATTTTGGTCCAAAAATTTTTGAAATCCATGCATAATTTTTCATCATATGCATTTCCCATGAAAATTTTGAAGATCCCTTATCTTATATTTGCATTGGTGATGATTTCACAAGGTATCCTTCAATATACTTTCAAAAAATTGTATTATCTCTCCACTACTTGCCATCCTGAGGCTTGATAACCAAGAACAAGAAACTCACTTGACCAACTCCAATACTTTTAAATTGGGTGATCTTTAAAAACCTTTTTATTTATAAAAAAGAGAACAAATTTCATGCATTTCATATATGCAGATTTAAGAGCATAATGATACTTTCCACCATACACTTCCTTCCTCCTTCACTCCCCCTCCCTCCTCCCTCTTTTCTAATTTTTCTTTTAATTTATACAATGACATACTTTCAATTTTATTTATAATCACAAGATTAACCTTCCACTGAATAGAGAATTCAACAAGTAGTAAGTAGAAAAACCACTTTTCCTCAAGAGTATAGATTTTTTGATATATGTACACCTTGTAAAATTATTTCCCAGTCAAGTTAATTAACCTAGCACCACAGTTCCTCCTCCCCTTTTTAGATTTAGAACACTTTAGGATCTTAAGTCTTAGTGACTTCCTAATACAATACAGTATTGTTAACTCTAATCATTATCCTGTGCATTAGATCTCCAGAAATAATTCATGCTGTAAGTGAAAATTTATATTCTTTGGCCAATATGCTCTTTTCCTACTGTCCAAGACTCTGGAAACCACTGCTGTGCTCTCTGTTGCTGAGTTCAACTCTTGTCCCATATAAGGGAGATAATGAAGAATTTGTTTTTATGTGTCTGTCATTTCAATTAAAATAATGCTCTCTAGGTTCACCCATGTTGTTGTAAATGGAAAGACTTCCTTCTTTTGAAGGATGAATAATATTCCATTGTATATATCTGAGATATAAACAGGGCCACAATGGACTTGAGAAGGAAGCTATCTCTTTGATATGATAATTTTATTTCCTTTGGATATATAAAGAGAAATGAGATCGTATGATCATATGGATTTCAAACTTTTTAAGGGATCTATCTATTTATTACACACCAACAGTATATAAGGTATCTTTGCCAACATTTGTTATCTTTTGATTTGCTTGATAGTAGCCATATTTTTAAAAGATTTTTCTTTATTTGAGAAGTAGAGTTACAGACACACATACACACAGGAGAGAGAGAGAGAGATGGAATAAAGTCTAATAATAGCTATATTAAAAGGTGTTAGAAAATATCAGTTTTTTTAGCATTCCTATGATGATTAGTGCTGTTAAGCATCTTATATTAGTTGAACATTTGTGTGACTTCTTAGAAAATGTAGGTACTTTGCAATTTGAAAATGGGTGGCTTATTCATTGCTTTTGAGTACCTTGAGTTATTTTTATTTATTTATACATATTTGTATATTAACCCCTTATCAGTTACATTGTCTGGAAATATTTTCTCCTATTCCATGGATTACCTGTTTACTTTTGCTCATTGTTTCTTTTACTGTGCAGAAACATCTTAGTTTGAATACATTCCAGTTGGTTTTTAAAATTTTATTTAAGTTATACAAGTTTCATGTATTTCATTTATACAGATTTAGGAACATAGTGATACTTCCCACCTTCGCTTCCCTCCTGCCCATGCTCCAACCTTTTTTATTCCTATTTTCAGTTTATTTAATAATAAAGTAAAGAGTTCAACAAATAGCGTGAAGAAAGAAACACTGTCCCTCAACAGAAGAGACACAGGCTATAAACAATTATCTAACTCAAATTTTCCATTTCACTCCAAAATATTACACTTCAGGTACACCATTACCCCAGACCAGGGAAAACATGTGATATCTGCCCTTTTGGACTGACTTATTTCACTAAGTATGTTTTTCAAGATTTATTTTATTTATTTGGAAGGCAGAGTTGCAGAGAGAGGTACAGCTGGGGGGGGGGGGTCTTCCATCCACTGGTTCACTCCCCAAATGACTACCACAGCCAGAGCTGAGCTGATCCAAAGCCAGGAGCTTCTTCCAGGTCTCCCACATGGCTGCAGAGGTCATAGGAGTTGGGACATCTTCCACTGCCTTCCCAGGCCACAGCAGAGAGCTGGATCAGAAGTGGAGCAGCCGGGACTCGAACCAGTGCCCATATGGGATGCCAGTGCTGCAGGCTGGGGCTTTAACCTGATGCACCACAGCACCAGCCCCTCACTAAGTATTATGGTTTCCAGTTACATCCATTTTGTTGCAAATGACAGGATTTCTCTTTCTTTTCTTTTCTTTTTTTTTTTTTACAGCTGAGTAGTACTCTATATTGCATATATACCATAATTTCTTTATCTAGTCAACAGTGGATGGACATCTGGGTTGATTCCATATTATAGCTATTGTGAATTGATCTGCAGTGAACATAGGGGTACAGATAACTTTCATATGCTAATTTTTTGGTTTGGGTAAATTCCCATTTTGTTGATTGCCTCTTCACTTTGCTGAGTGTTTCTTTTGCAGTGCAGAAGCTTCTCAGATTGAAGTAATCGCATTTATCAATTTTGATTTTGATTGCCTGTGCTACTGAGGTCTTTTTCCAAGAAGTCTTTGCTTATGCCCATGACTTGCAGAGTTTCCCCAATGTTCTCTAGTAATTTGATAGTATCAGAATGTACATTTAGAGCTTTGATCCATTTGGGGTGGATTTTTGTGTAAAGTGTAACATAGGTGACTTGTTCCACACTTCTGAACACAGAGGTACAGTTTTCCCATCACCATTTGTTGAAGAGACTGTCCTTGTTCCAGGGATTGATTTTAGCTCCTTTGTCAAAGATAAGGTGGTTGTATATGTGTGGATTGATTTCTGGAGTTTCTATTCTGCTCCATTTGTCTGTATAACTGTTTTTGTTCCAGAACCAGGCTGTTTTGTTTATAACTGTCCTGCAGTATATCTTGAAATCTGATATTGTGATGCTTTCGGCTTTGTTTTTGTTGTTTAATATTGCTTTAACTTTTAGGGACATTTGTGTTGCCATATGAATTTTAGTATCATTTTTTCTAGGTCTGAGAAGAATGTCATTGGTATTTTATTAGGGAGTGCATTGAATCTGTAAATTGTATTCAATAGTACAAATATTTTGATGATACTAATTCTTCCAATCAACCAAATGGAAGATTTATCCATTGTTTATGTCTTCTTCTATGTATTTCTTTCATGTCTTATAATTTTCATCAAAGATATCCTTGATATCCTTGCTTAAATTTATTCCAAGGTATTAAATTTTCTGTAGCTATTGTGAATAAGATTGATCTTAAGTTTTATTGATTTTTGTTAATTTTATACCCTGCCACTTTACCAAACTCCTTTATGAGTTCCAATAGTCTCTTATGGAGTCTTTGATTCCCATATATAGAATAATGTCATCAGCAAATAGAAATAGTTGGCCTTCCTCTTTTCCAAATGTATCCCTTTCATTTCTTTTTCTTGCCTAATTGCTCTAGCTTAAAATTCCAGGAATATATTGAATAGCAATAGTGAGAGTTGGCATCCCTGTCTGGTTCTGGATCTTAGGAGGAACACTTCGAGCTTTCAACATTCAGTAGGATGCTGGCTGCTAATTTGTCATAAATTGCCCCCTCTGTGTTGAGGAATGTTCTTTCTTTTCTTAAAATTTTTTTTATTTGATGGGTAGAGTTAGTGAGAGAGAGAGAGAGGAAGAGAGAGAGAGAAAGGTCTTCCTCCCATTGGTTTATCTCCCAAATGGCTGCTACGGCTGGAACTATGCTGATCCGAAGTCAGGAACCAGGTGCTTCTTCCCGGTCTCCCATGTGGATGGAGGGACCCAAGGACTTGGGCCATCCTCCACTGCCTTCCCGGGCCACAGCAGAGAGCTGGACTGGAAGAGGAGCAACCAGGACTAGAACCAGTGCCCATATGGGATGCTGGTGCCGCAGGTGGAGGATTCCTGGCGCCAGCTCCAGGAATGTTCTTTCTATATCTGATTTGCTTAAGGTTTTCATTATGAAAAGATTTTGTATTTTATCAAGTGCTTTCTCTGCACCTATTGGGATAATCATCTGATTTTTGTTTTTCAGTTGTTTAATGTGATGTATGACATTTATTGATTTTCATAAGTTGAACCATGTCTGTATAGCAGGGATATATCTAACTTGGTCCAGGTGAATGATATTTCTGATATGTTGTTGGATCCTATTAACTAATATTTGTTGAGGATTTTTGCGTTTGTGTTCATCAGGAATATTGGTCTATAGTTCTCTTTCTCTGTTGTATCTTTTTCAGGTGTAGGAATTAAGGTGATGCTGTCTTCATAGAAAGAATTTGAAGGGTTCCCTCCCTTATGATTTTTTGAATAACTTAAGAATTGGAATTAGTTCTTCTTTAAATGGTCTGATAGAATTCAGTGCTGAAGCCATCAGGACCTTGGCTTTTCTTTGTTGGGAGAGTCTTAATTACTGATTCAATTTGCATCTTGATTATTAGTCTGTTTAGGTTTTCTATGTCTTCATGACTCAATTTTATTATTTTGTTTGTGTCTAGGAATCTATCCATTTCTTCCAGGTTTCCCAATTTTTTGGCATATGGCTCTTTCAAGTATTTCTTGATTATTCTTTTTGTTTCTGTGGTATCTGTTGTTAAATTGCCTTTTTCATCTCTATCTTTTTCATCACATCTTTTTGTGGTTATTTGGGCCAATGGTGTATCAATTTTATTTTTCAAAAAAATAGTTCTTCATTTCACTGATCTTTTGCATATATCTTGTTACAGTTTTATTTCTTATTTAATTTTAATTATTTCTTTTCTCCTACTGATTTGGGGTTTGGTTTGTTATTTTTCTAGGTCCTTGAGATGCATCAGTAACTCATTTATTTGGAACATTTCCAATTTCTTGATGTTGGCACAAATTGCCATAAACTTCCCTCTAGGCATTGCTTTTTCTATATGCCGTAAATTTTGACATGATGTAGTGTCATCCATTCAGCCAGTTTGTGTCTTTTAACTGAAGAGTTTAGGGCATTTACACTCAAGGTTACTATTGATAAGTAATGACTTTGCACTGCCATTTTTACATAAATAGTCCTATTTTTAGTTGGATTTCATTTGTACTTTTACTGGGGGATTTTTTACCTTCACATTCTTTCATAATGATGAATATCTGCCTGTGTTTCTGTGTGTAACAAATCCTTAAGCATCTCCTGTAAGGCTGGATGAGTTTTGACAAATTCTTTCCATTTCTGTTTGTTATATAAGTCTTTATTTCACCCTCATTCATTTATGAGAGCTTTTCAGGGTACAGTATTCTGGGTTGGTAGCTTTTTTTTTTTCTTAAAACTTGGACTGTGTCTCTCCATTCTATCCTAGCCTTTAGAGTTTCTGATGGGAAATCAGCTGTGAGTCTAATAGGAGATCCTCTGAAAGTGATCTGGCATTTGTCTTCTGCACATTTTAGAATCTTTTCTTTTTGTTTTATTATTGAAAGTTTGACTACAATGTGTCATGGTGAGATCTGTTATGGTTATGTCTCATATGCATTCTATGTGTTTCTTGTACTTGATGCCCCTTTCTTAGTCCAATTTGGGGAAGTTTTCTATAATTATTTCACTAAATTGACCTTTTAATCCATTCTCTCTTTCCACACCTTCAGAAACTCCAAAGACCCATATGTTTGATCATTTGTTAGTATCCTGTAAATCTCCAACAATGCTTTTAATTTTTCTAATTTCTTCTTCTTTTTCTGGTTTGACTGAAAGATTTCCAAAGATTTGTCTTCTAGCACAGATATTTTTTCTTCTGCCTCAATGAGTCTGTCCTTAAGACTTTCTACCACATTTTTTGAGTTATTGAATTCTTCATTTGTAATATTTCATTTTGATTTCTCTTTAAAATCTCAATTTCAGGGGAAAATTTTTCATTCATGTCATGTATGGATTTCTTTAATTTGTGGACTTGCTCCTGATTGCTTTTAAGTAATTCTATGATTGATCTTTTGAATTCCATTTCAGGAATTTCATCAATCTCTTTATATTCACATTCTAAAATTGAAATGTTGTTGTGTTACTTTGGAGCATCATGTTGTCTTCCTTATTCATGTTTTTTTTTAAATTTCTGCATTTACTTTTAGGCATTTGTGGAGATTTATACTTTTTGATTTATTCCTCTAACGGTTTTTATCATTGAACTATGTATCTGTGGTTTAGTGAAATGTCTTCACTTGCAGAGAATAACAAGAAGTGTGTACTGGGTGTGGCCAGGGAGCTCTGGTCAGTTCTCCATGGTGAGACCAGTGTCCACGGTAACACCCAAGTTGGGTGTGGTAGATCTTCTGTTAACAAAAGTAGGGGAATGGTAACCTCTGCTGGTGTGATCACGCCCTCACCTCCTCTCCTCCAAGATGATCAATGCCCAGGTGTTAGCCCCTGTTGGGTGCGGCACTAATCTGTACCTACCTCTGAATGAACCACACAAATGATCTATGCAGTGTTCAGTCTGAGCACAGATCCTGCGGCAATTGCTTGGCTCAGGCAACCAGGGAGCTCCAAGTATGTGGAGCCACACAAAGTGATTGCCCATAACCCATCTATACTCTGCATGCTCTCATGCAGCCACAGAATCCCCACAATGCCAGCACACAAGTCTCACACAGTCACTGAGTGCAGAGGGTCCACTCCTCCACACCAACCAATCTGGTCACAGAGATGTAGACATTCCCTGAGCCAACTGTGGGTGCTCCGCCTAGGTGGCTTGAGTCCCTAAGCCCATGGTATGCTGGGAGGCTAGAGGTTCCTCACATTCTTATGTGGGTGCTCTGCCCTCTGTCAAGACTCCTAGCCAGACTTAAATCCAGTGGAGAATTCAGATTTTTCCCTCTGCTACAATCTCTGTATCGCATGTATACACAAGAGCCACTGGCTACAATTTGTCCTCTCCATCCCTCTTTCACCAGTACTGCTGAGAAAATGGTGCCTGTCTCAGCCAGTTGCTGTGTATATACACAAGGGCTTCTGCAGCCGCTGCCTATGCCAAAAATGGTGCCAGCTCTCTCTCAGCTAGGCACCGGGCACCGTAGTGAGGAGGATGGGGTGAGAGAAACAAGCCCCTTTTACTTCCACCTGGTCCAAGGGTACCCTCTAGCCCTTATTGCTCCAGGCTGGACTAATGCCACACTCTCCCTCTAGCCATACTAGCTCAGGTTGCTGCAGTCTGATCTCCCCTCTATATCCAAGCTGGAGCCTTCTCTGGCTCTTGGCTGCTGGAGTCGTGTGTTGTATATGTGTTCATGCTGTGCATCTGCACCTTCCACACAGGTCCACAGCATTCCTCTTCCTTCTATAGAATTTGCACAGTGTTATCTTTTCTCTAATTATCTCTTAAGAGATGCAGTTTCTGCCCTTTTTTTAGTATTTATCTCTAGCCTAGCAGAGTATGTTGTTCCCTATTTTGCTATCATAGAATCCCCCCACCTAGAATCCAGTTGGTTTTTTGTAATTGGTTGTGATTTTGGTGTCATATCCAAAAAATCTTTGTCAAAATCAATGTCATAAAAATTTCCCTTGTTTTTCCCTAGGAGCTTTATATTTTTAAGTACTGATATTTATTTTTCAAAAATTTTATTTAGTTCACTTCATTTTATTTGAATGGCAGGTAGAAGTAGAGGGAGAGAGACAGAGATAGAGGTTTTCATTTGCTGAGTCATCTTCAAATTTGTCTCAGGATTTTTTTATTTCACTTCTAATCTCTTCTTTGAGCTATTGTTTGTTCAAAAGTGTATATTAAGTTTCCATTTAACTGTTAATTTGTCAATTTTCCTCATTTTTTAATTTCTTCATTCATACTGTTGTGATCCAAAAAGATCCTTGATGTTATTTCAATCGTCTCAAATTTGTTAATGCTTATTTTGTTGCCTAACATATGACCTGTCTTGGAGAATGCACTCTGTACATTGAGAAGAGTGTGTATTCTGCTACTGTTGAATAGAATGTTCTCTCTCTCTCTCTCTCTCTACATATATATATATATATATATATATACATATCTATATATTAGGTACATCTTGTCTAACATGTAGTCAATTCTAATGTTTGCTTATTGATTTTCTGTCCAGATGATCTATCCAATGTAGAAAGTAGGATATGAAGCCCCCCTATTATTGTTATTTTACAGTCCATTGTGCCCCTCAGCTTGTTAAACATGCTTTTTATATTTAGATGTTCCAATATTGCAGGATATATACATGTTTGCAGTTGGTTCCTTTATTATTTTTAAAAATATTTTTGACTTGTTGTTTTTGATTTAACAGCTATTTTGTTTTATGTTGAGTGTAGCTATCTTTGCTCTTTTTTAGTTTCTTCTTGCACAGAATCTTTTTTCATCCCTTCACTTTCAGCCTACGTGTGCCTTTAAAGTGAAATAACTTTCTTGACGACAGCATATAATAAAGTCTTGGTTTTTATCCATTTATCTATTCTATGTCTTTTTTTTAAGAACATATTCTTTCTACCTTTTTCTGTTGTTCCCTGGGGCTTTTCCAGAGCAATTTTTTTCAGAGTGTTGTTTATTTATTGCACATATTGTTTTAATGTGGAAGATGAGTGTTGGAATTTTTTAGTCTCCCATATTACTGATGTTAATACGGATGATTTGAACTTGTACATCACCTAAGGATTTAATATTGAATTTATAGATTCATTAAAGAAAATCTATTATTTCAAAGCTTCTGGTTATTCTCTGTCACCTCAATCATGAGCTATTTTGTTAAAAAAACACATTAACATGTTTCAATTATTAAAGACAAGACAGTACTTATGTTAGAGGGAGACTCTAAGATAAAACAGTAAGGAAGGGAAAGTTTTCCAGTCTCCATTGTAATACTGAATTTGGGATTTAGGACTCTTCCCTGGATAAGGAAAAAAACAGGGAATGGAAAAAGGGAGTAGGTTTGGAGAAAGCAATATTTGGTTAAATTTAGCAGCCATGTGAATTAAGAGAGATGGTCAGGCTATGCCTCTTCTAGTGGATACTATGATGTGCCTCCCCCAAATTCAGATCTTCTTTTTAAGAATCAATGACTTAGTCTTCTAGATTGCAGGAGTGCTGTTGCCAGAAAACGCCTAGCTGTCATTCCTCTTTGAAATAACCTACACTCAAGAGTATGGCCTCACAAAATGGCACACCCCATTTCTGAAGCACCTTACCTCCAGTGGCATACCAACGTTCTAGCCTCAGCTTTAGCCATACCAGGTTCAGAGTTCTTCATGGAGTCATTTCAGAGCTTTATTGAGATTGTGTCACAGTCCAGCTTCTGTGTCTACCTCATCATCCTATCTTGCCTTCCCTTCTACAAGCTTCAATCCTACAGCATTCCCCTCCTGGATGGATAACAAGTAACAGACATGCTGAGACTTAATTTTGAATGTAGTTTCAATCCATTATTCCCAATACTTCAGGAAAAGCATGACACACAAGAGTTTTGTGATACTCTCATGCCTTTGTTAACAAAGAGTAGGAATTTCTCACCTTACTTTGTTTTGAAAGATAGAGTAAATGATACTCTAGTGGTGACCAAGTCTTGAGGTTTGAACTGGGAGGAAAAGTACAGAGAGAAAGAGAACAGACTCTCTTGAGCACTGATGGCAAATAAGCTCCATCCCATACTGCCCTCCTGGGGGAAATCATTAGACTTCCCAAGCACAGGTAGGATAGAGGATTGAACTACTCTATATAGATATGGAAGAAAATTGTGGCCTCCGGGGGGTAAAGAGATGCTATCTTTTGTAAATGAAGGTGACATTATTGATTCATGAAGTGAGTCTATACCAACTTGATTATCTAGGTATTCTTACTGGTTTACAGTCATTTCCACCTTACTGTTGACTACAACTTGGAGATATTATATGAGAATTTGCCATGATAACAACTCCCAGTATAGGAGTACCATTAACATTAGCTACTAACCTAATTGAAAAAAATGACATTTTATTTCAAGTCACTGAAAAATAGCTTCCTAAGTACAGAATTTATACAATGATGCCTGCTAGAGGAGTTGTTTCTCACTCAGCCTCTCTTTCCACCCTCCAAAAGATGCTTCTTCTCAACCTGTTTGGAAAATTAGTTACAGAGAAAGTCTAAATATTTTTCTTATCAACTTCATCCTCTTTTGGTAGAAATTATAAATTACTTTTTTGCTCAAACAACGTCATTATTCACTTCTCAGAGCCTAAAAAGATCGGGAAATAAAGATTTAGAAATAGTATCAGTACCCAGAATTTAGTGAATTATTGCAGTGGTATGTTGTAAGCTCTGTTTATGAGATAACTTTTCAATCTAGTCTATTTATTTCCTCAGAATTTGTAAAAAAGAAATTTTGGTAAGTATAGTAATTTTCTATGTTTGTAGCCCTAATAGATCCCACACCCTCGCCTGGTAAATGTTTGCACTGGGTTGCAGTCAAAGGTGATTTGGGTTTTTTGCAGAAGCTCTCTGCTGTGGCCCGGGAGTGCAGTGGAGGATGGCCCAAGTGCTTGGGCCCTGCACCCGCAAGGAAGACCAGGGGAAACACCTGGCTCCTGGCTACGGATCAACGTGGCGCGCCGGCCGCAGCAGCCACTGGGGGGTGAACCAACGGAAAAGGAAGACCTTTCTCTCTGTCTCTCTCACTGTCCACTCTGCCTGTCAAAAAAAAAAAAAGAATAATGAAAGTATCTTCTGTAAATTTTCTTGTAAAGACTGCTTTATGAATTTTATGTAGTATGCCACATTGAGATGTTCTCTGATGCTCATTTTTATGTTACAGAATTGCAGCTGTTAAAAAGTCCTCCCCTCTCTATTATACACTTCCCTCCCACCCGCAACCCTCCCCTTTCCTGCTCCCTCTCCCCTTCCATTCACATCAAAATTCATTTTCAATTCTCTTTATATACAGAAGATCAGTTTAGTATATATTAAGTAAAGATTTCAACAGTTTGCACCCACATAGAAACACAAAGTGAAAAATACTGTTGGAGTGCTAGTTATAGCATTAAAAAACAATGTACAGCACATTAAGGACAGAGATCCTACATGAGGAGTAAGTGCACAGTGACTCCTGTTGTTGACTTAACAAATTGACACTTTTGTTTATGGCATCAGTAATCACCCTAGGCTCTTGCCATGAGTTGCAGAAGCCTCTTCTTGTTTGATATTCTCTCTCTTCTTCTCCAACTTTACCACTGCATAAAGAGTTTCTTGATTTACTCCATTGTTTCCCTGCTATCCTTCAATAGCTCAGTTGTCTTCATGCACAGATTGTAAGTGGGGGGCAGAGGGAAGTGACTAGTAAAGTCTTCACTATGGTCTAATCTAAGCTCAGAGAGGATTATCTAAAACAAGATCTTTCCCACGGACAAGCTATGCCTTGTCTTTGCACTGTTCTTAGTTCTTTTATTAAATAAACTCTTCCTTGGCTTGAGTTACATTATGAAAGGCCCACTGCAGTTAACCTGGTGAAAAATATACCAGGTTCAGGAGAAGGAAAAGCAACAATCCATGCTCCCATGCTAACAGAACACATTTTAAAGGATTTTAGGTCAAAGATTTATGAAGTCCCCTGCACAATTTATAACATAGTTTCAATAGGAAAAATGCAACCACAGTTCAAAACAATTGATTTATACACAAACTTTTGAAATTTAAGCCTGCGAAGTACCTTCAGTTCTAACTGAATCTTTGTTATTGCTTTGAAAAACTATACCCTTGACTATATTGTGTTGATTAAGGAGGTAAAACGTTCAGGCAGTGGAAGCTACAGAGGCCTATCAGTGAAATGAAGGGAGGGATGTAGCAAATAAAAAAATAACTTCATAAACACAGTGAATACATTTAATTGACTGATATAGATCTCATAGCATAATGACCAATTCCATTAATCAAAGCAGAAATTTAACTGGTTTTTCAGTACAAATAAATAATGGCTTGATGTGTTAATATTTGCTACTCTAAGATCCCTGTTTTCCAAACACCATGTAAATAGGGTTCATTTTTTCATATTTTTCTTTATTCTATAGATAGATAGATAAGAAAATATCTTTGTGTCAATGTATAAGGATTATGTGTGGGATTCCAATGCATCTTGTGTTTCAACTGTACTCCTACCCCAGAGCTATTCTCAGCACTTTGCTGCAACCTCACTCCCAAGTCTGTTCCTCAGCCAGTTTACAGATCCAATTCTGTGAACCCAAAGGCCAAAAGTAGATTGTTACATAAAGCTTTTGTAGGAAGTAGAGGGAAATGCTATTAAACTACCGCATAGTAAAACATTGTACCAATTTCCTTTGACCATTTAGGTTCCCTTTTCTGCTTTTTTTTTTTTTTTTGGCAGGCAGAGTTAGACAGTGAGAGACAGAGAGAGAGAGAGAGAGAGAGAGAGAAAGGTCTTCCTTCCATTGGTTCACCCCCCAAATGGCCACTACGGCCAGCATGCTGCGCCGATCCGAAGCCAGGAGCCAGGTGCTTTCTCCTGGTCTCCCATGCGGGTGCAGGGCCCGAGCACTTGGGCCATCCTCCACTTCCTTCCTGGGCCACAGCAGAGAGCTGGACTGGAAGAGGGGCAGCCGGGACTAGAACTGGGGCCCCAACCAGGACTAGAACCTGGGGTGCCAGCGCTGGAGGCAGAGGATTAGCCTAGTGAGCCGTGGCGTCAGCCCCTTTTCTGCTTTTCAGCCCCACTGTGGCTGCTCCTTCTTTCTTTCTCTTTTTAATAGAAAGCTTTAATTTAATAAATATAAATTTCATAGGTATAACTTTTGGATTATAGTGATTCTTCCCCCCAACCCAGCCTCCCACCTCCAAACCGCCCCACCCTCTTTTCACTCTTGTCCAAGTCTACACAGTATTGCGGGTTCCACTTTACTCCAATCCAATTTTCTTTTCTCTTACAGATCATCTCATATCACTCCTACTATCAAACCCACCCCTGAATCTTCACTAAATTGATAAGTATAAACTCTTTGGCTTCTTTAGATTGCATTTTTAAGAATTATCATGTATAGCAAAATAAAAGAGCATCCTTGAGTAGAATTTATGTGCCATAAATAACACTTGTTAAACTTCAGATAAAACTAACATGGAAACCTAGGAAGTAAGGTGACCCTCATAGCAATGCTTCTGGCCAGGCATTGTAGATTTTGACAGGCACAATTTAAGATAGGACACTCTTGCTGTTGGGGCAGCAAAGGTCCCAGGAAGGGCCATCCTGGCACTGCCCTCCAAATATGCCAGGGACAGAAAAATCACCAGAACTCTTTTAGAAACTTAGGGAGTATGAATAGCTTTATGGTACAAAATCCGAGACAAATATTAATAATGTAAAGCATCTACAGATAAGGGTTATTAAACCTACTGTGATTTATTAAAATGAAGTAACCTCAGCAAGGGGTAACCTTCTATTTTGACCTCATGGTTACATTAAGGATGTAAAAATGTCGTCATTATTAACCTGTTTCAAAACAAAAGGTTGCACAAATATCATAGCTGAATGATAATCATCACAGCCTTCCTCTGAGCTTAAAAAATCATCTCATTATTCCAGAAGTTCTGCAGATTACCTGTGATGGTTTTTCACACATATGTATCTCCATGATTTCCTTTTTTTTAAAACAAGAAAAATAAACATTGTGTGATTATCTGGATTGAACTTTACTAATAATTTTGGCTTGCAACAAGGGGCTTCTGCACTGAATTCTCCACTGAAGTGCCTAGGAGTGTGAATGGATTTGTACTTGAGATAAAAAGTTGAGTAAGCCACTGTATAGCTTTAGATGGATTTTTCAGAAATTAAAAAAAGCAACCTTCATTTATAGCATAATTTTGACTTTAGGGTTTCAAAAGAGATTTGGCACAGTGTATCCTTGGTGAAGGAGAAGCCAGCACTTAAACTCCAATTTTCTTTTTTTTCTTTTTTTGACAGGCAGAGTGGACAGTGAGAGAGACAGAGAGAAAGGTCTTCCTTTTTGCCGTTGGTTCACCCTCCAATGGCCGCCACGGCCAGCGCGCTGCAGCCAGCGCACCACGCTGATCTGAAGGCAGGAGCCAGGTGCTTATCCTGGTCTCCCATGTGGGTGCACAGCCCAAGCACGTAGGCCATCCTCCACTGCCTTCCCGGGCTGCGGCAGAGAGCTGGCCTGGAAGAGGGGCAACCGGGACAGAATCCGGCGCCCCGACCGGGACTAGAACTGCCTCAAGCTCCAGTGTCTTTTGGCAAGGATGGAAGAGATGAGCCCTTACCACCGTGGCAGTCATGGAGCGCCACAGTTCAATAGCCTATAGCAGGAAAAGGGAAATAGCTAGAAGTGAGGAAAAAATGCAACTGAGCAGGAGTAGAAAAATGAAGTTTTTCCCTCCTTTTAATGCAGCTAGTGGCTAACCAAGCAGTCAGCTGTATGTTAAGAAATGTTCCCCAGGAGAAATGCTTTGCTTCCAACTGTGAAACTAATTGATGTTCTTAAACCATTTCTAGTACTTTAGTTACTGTTGGGAGTGGGGAGAGGAGGTATGCAGAATGGAGAATAAAAAAAGCCTTGAATTTTTCTTGATTTTCTTTTGAAAATGCAGGGGAGTGGGAACATGTAAGGAGGGAACATAAATAAACATGCAATCTGCACATTCCATTTACAGAATATGTATGTGTGGTGGGAGAGGCTCTGTAGATAACCTGAAAAATGATCCACATTTACTTTGTGCACCAGCTCGAAGTAGCATTAGAGGTTTACCCACCATGTTCTCTGGAAAACTCCCCTCCCTGTCCCTACTTCCCCAAATGTCTGAAACTACAACAATAGATACTCATTTGAGAACCTGGAAAGATATCATGTTTCATTAAAGTGAACACAATGCATTAAAATGCCAGTTCATACATGCTTTTCTGTGACGATGGATATCTATGTTAATAGGGCGCATGTAAGACAGTTTTTCTAGAGATTGTTTTCATAGTTAAAGATGATAAAACAAAATTTGCTGAAGTGTAGAGGCTAACAATTTTCCCTCAAATTCTTGCTAGCCTCATCCCACTCTTGTTGTTTTGCAACACCCACTCTCCAAAGGAAATCATTTGATCCTATCTGCTTAGCTTCTATCTCCCTTCTTCCACTCCAAGTAGAGAAAGAGCAAAATCTACAAGCAATCTAGGGAAAAGGTGAACTACATCCCAGGGGCACTGTGGTGCAACACAATATGGTGTGTGGGGTTTTTTTCTGGAGGTACACAGTGATATGAGAGATCTCATGGGATAACATGGCTGGGCTGGGCTGAGATGAAAGAGCAAGTTCTGAGCTATGAGAGGAATGCTGGAGAAAGGGAGAAGACAAGAGAAGCTAAAAAGATTCATCACACACCATATAAGCCAAACCACTTTGAGTGTTTTCCAACACTCGAGTTTCTCTAGACTATTGTGCTGCTGTGGCTGATGCTTCTTCCTCTTCTTTTTCGAAGATTTATTTACTTAGTTTTAAATTCATAGTTACCAAGGGGGGGGGGGAGGTGGGGTGGGGAGAGACAGGGAGAGATCTTCCATCTGCTGATTCACTCCCTACATGGTAGCAATGGCCAGCACTGGGCCAGGCTGAAGCTGGGAGCCAGGAGCTTCATTTGGGTCTTCCGTATGGGTGGCAGGGGGTCGAATAAACACTTGGGCCATCTTTCACTTTTTCCCAGGCCATTAGCAGGGAGCTGGATTGGAAGTGAAGCAGCCAGGACATGAACCAACACCCATAAGAGATGCCAGTATTGCAGGTGGAGGCTTTATCTGCTATGCCACAACTCCTGCCCTTGTTGTGCTTCTTTAAAAGCAACACTGTTCTGGTCTTGTCATGTCGGACTTGGATTTACAGACATAAATCAAGAATAACATGAGAATACTTTCTATATAAGCATCTCTTTCTCTTAGGCTGGCAGAAATTCACGGCAGTGGTTTGGAGCTTTGGTTTTAACTGCTAGTGCAAGTAAAGAGTCAGGTACATTTATCCAATAGTTTTGAGTCCTTTCCTTAATATTACATTTTCATTAATATTACATTTTTCATTAATATTACAAATATTTTATGTTTTTCTTTATTAGTGGAAAATGTGGTAGAAAAACATATTTACAAAACCATGTAAATGGTTATAAATTGATAGAAAGATCCAGGTATAGACAAACACATAAAATGTATTACAAAACCTCAATCTGCCAAGCTTTGGAGCCTAAGGGATGGGGATTAATTAACCCACTCCTTTTTCTCCACCCAAGTCCAGAAGCATTGAGAGATGCAAGAGAAGTCAGGCATATGGATTTTCAGAAATATTGCCTTTATTGCTTGTAATATGATTGGGATCATGTGGCTTGATGTGAGGACAACTGGATTAACAAGCACTTTTTATTTTCCTATTCCTAGTCCAATCCTGGTACCCCATGAAAACGTGAGTCTATATGTCAATTGCACTTTTCCAAAACATTTATGCTTCATCCTGGGAATAGAGAAGGAAGGGAGACTGAATTCCTGTTACACATGGATTTTATTTTAATATATTATCTTCTCTCAGCTGATACACATGACCCCATATCACTTGCTAACTGAGTACCTCACTCCACCTCCTTGAAGAGGAGTGACTTAAGAGTTGGATAAAATTTCAGAAGTATTTATTTTTCAATGATTTCTTTTTTATTTGAAAGGCAGAGTTGAGAGAGAGAGAGAGAGATCTTCCAACTGCTGGTTCAATCCTCACTCTCTGTCTGCAAAGGCCAGGGCTGTGGCAAGCTGAAGTCAAGAGCCTGAAGCTTCAGTCGGGTCTCCCACATGTGGGTGCAGGGGACCAAGCACTTTGGCCATCTTCTGTTGCTTTCCAAGGTGAATTAGCAGCGAATTGGATTTGAAGTGAAGCAGCCAGATCATGAATAGGCTCACATATGAGATGTCGGCATTGCAAGTGGTGGCTTAACCCTATATACTACTACATTGGTCCCCAGAAGTATTTTTTATGAGGGTGGGGTGTGTTACTATATGGAATCCAGAATGGTAGGAGGCATGCATTTTTTTCCATAGCATTAGGTATTAAAAATCTTACTTTGTTCTGGAATGTCTACCAGCCCATTTCATACATTCTGTGTAACAAAATAAAGTCTGAAATGTTAAATTCAATAGGCTGGTAGGGCAAGAGTGTAATTGAGGCAAAGGAGAAAAAAGTTAAATAGGTTTTTTATTAATTAAACTATCAAAATTCTTGTACCTACATCTCTTTTTTATTTTATTTTATTTGTTTTTTTATTTGTTTGACAGGCAGAGTTAGACAGTGAGAGAGAGACAGAGAGAGAGAGAGAAAAAAAAATCTTCCTTCCATTGGTTCACCCCCCAAATGGCCGCTACAGCCAGCGTGCTGCACCGATCCGAAGCCAGGAGCCAGGTGCTTTCTCCTGGTCTCCCATGCAGGTGCAGAGCCCAAGGACTTGGGCCATCCTCCACTGCCTTCCCGGGCCACAGCAGAGAGCTGGACTGGAAGAGGAGCAACTGGAACAGAATCTGGCGCCCCATCAACATCTCTTTTTTAAACAGAAGAAACAACTGAATTTTAAGCAAGTTGAATGCACAGTAATGATGAGAATTTGAAAAAAAAAAAAAACAATGTTATTTGACTATTACTTAAAAAGCAGTCCATAGTGCAAATTCATCAGAATCACTTGGAAAATTTATTAAAAATTCAAGTTCTTGGGCTTTACCACAGACTTATTGAGTCTGAGTCCCTGAGACAGGGATGGGGAACTGCATTTATCAACTTCTTTGAGTAATGTAAATATCACACTGGAGACTGAAAATTATCTTCTGGTCACAGGACAGTGTGTTATCACAGCTTAATTTTACCCATGATCACAACCTTATTTCTCCTGAAAAACTGTGTTTCTCTTACATCAGGTGACAAGTCATTTATAAGGTACAACTGCAAAAATATAATATGTGAATCAGGATATCTAACAAACTGTATACTTATATAGTAAAGTAAGAGAAAAGAAAACCATAACAAGAAGAGCTTAGATTAGATGGTAGAGATGGTGTGGTGCCAGCTCACACTTGAACAATTCTTTCCATTCACAGACAGAGAATGTGTGTAATCCTGCATGTCTCTGGTAATACACATAGGATTTTGATTAAATTTCTGTGCCACTTAGCTACATAGTCATCAGTTTGTGCAGATTGGCAAAGGTGCTACACATTCCACTTGGAAATCTTTTAACTAGATTAGCAACTCCTGGGTCTGCTCATTGAAAATGATTTTCCAAAAATAATCTACAGTAATTAGTGATTAGTAGGATTTCTGGACCAACTGTTTCACAGTTGGAGACAGTTAATCCATAAATGCATTAATTGTATTGGACTCTGTAGGTAAGAAATAAAGTCTACCAACTGGGAAAATTACTGAGCTATTAGAGTTCACTGCAAAAAAAGTTGTCAGTGTTTAACTGTCTCTAAAACATAATACAGACAAATTAACTTCTTTAAGTCAATGAATTATGAATAAGTACCATCAACAGTGAATTTTCACAAAATAGGTGTGAGGATCTTTTTGCTATATGTGGACACACTTTGATATTTAGAATGGTCATTCTTGAAAATAAACTTATAATATTATGGGTTAGTGGTGAATTAAGCCTGGGAATATAGAACGGATTAAAATTATGTCTTTGCAGAAACTGATGAAGAGCAGGAAGAGAGGGAGGGGGTTGAGGGGAAGGAGGAGTGAAGAAAGTATGGTTGTCTTCTTAGAACTGTACCTATGTAATGCATGGAATCTGTTCTCTATGTTAATAAAAAATTTTATAAAGAAAACATAAAATATAAAAATTCAAAAAACCTTTAATTATTTTCTATTTTTAAATAGTCTGCCAGTTACCAGAGACTTAAAAAACTTTTCCATATTTTAGTTGGCAATGCAAAATACCACATTATGTAGCCCTGAATTTCTGTTTTTCAAAATTTTGTATTCTAGAGAGTAACTTTATTAATACAATTGTTCCATTGTTCTAACATCAACTATACAATATCTCAACCTCTATAATACTTTTTAGATTTTTTTTTTCATAACAGAACTTTAGAAATCATCACTATACTATGTTACTTGGGGATGTGAAACCAGTCTCACTGATATTTTTGTCTCTCACACAACTAAACATGACTTCACATTTTTTTCAATTTGCTCAATGGAAGTTTCTAGAATGGAATCATCCACAGCAAAAGTATTAGTTAAAGAAGTGTGTGCATCTCGCTAAAGACCTGCTTTCTTAAGTAAATATGATGATAAATCACATTTCCTAAAGATAGTGAACACCAAGCCCCACTTTAACTATTGAGAACCACCTCAGAGAGAGTTTTCTTAAACTTACTCAGAGTTATTGGTGAAAATAAAGTTAAGCCTTCCAATCTGATTCAACTCCATCTATTACAAGGAAACGTGGCCATTTAGACCAGTAGTATTAAGTAACATAGGTTAAATTGTAGAACAGGTTTTATTCTCAATATTATTGGTGCATAGTAAATAAGTTAAAGTGGATGAGAAGTGAAATGTAGGAGTAGAAAGAATGCTGGGATGTTCATTTCTAGGCAAAATGGAGAAATGGCAGGTGAGTTTATCCTGCCATCTAAAAACAACTAAAAAATAGACAAAGTATGCAAATACTAGCTGTCAGATTTTTAAAAAACAGTCTATTAATACATTAAATTCTCAGGGTCACAGCAAATGATCTTTGATCCATTGTAAGTTGATTTTTGCATAGGATGTAAGGTAAGGGTCTTGTTTCAAGCTACTGAAGGTGGAAATTTAATTTTACTGACACTCCTTTTGAGGAGATTCACCTTTTTCTGTGGATTAATTATTTTAGTTTGTCAAAGATTAGCTGGTTGTAGATATGTGAATTAATTTCTGGAGTTTCTTTTCTGTTCCATTGGTCTGCATGTCTATTTTTGTGCCAGTAACAGCCTATTTTGATTATAACAGCCTTGTAGTATGTCTTTAAATCTGGTATTGTGATGCCTCCAGCTTTGTTTTTGTTTAAAATTGCTTTGGCTATTCAGGGCCTTTGGCATTTCCATATAATTTTAGAGTTGGTTTTTCTAGATCCATGTATAATGTCCTTTTGTTGATTATGAGTGAATTGAGGGGTTTTTGGTAATATGGAAAATTTGATGATGTTAATTCTTGCAATCCATGATAGACAGTATTTTTCAATTTTTGTGTTTCATTTTTTATATCTTTCTTTAACGTTTTGTAATTTTCATAGTAGAGATTTGTCACATCCTTGGTAAAATTTACCCAAGATATTTAAAATGTTATGTTGCTGTAGTGAATGGAACTTATATTACAGGTTCTTTCTTAGCCAAAGCATTGTAGGTACTGTATTATGAGTTGCAATACTCTTTTAGCTCCCCTGTATTTAGGATCATGTTATTTGCAAATAGGGATAATTTGATTTCTCCCTTACAATTTGTATTCCTTTGATTTATTTTAATTACTTAACTCCTCTGGTTAAAACTTTCAGATTTATATGAAACAACAGTGGTAAGTGTGGGCATCCATGTCTGGTTCTGGATGTTAGTGGAAATGCTTCCAGCTTTTCCTCACTCAATATGATGCTGACTGCAGGTTTTCCATATAGTGCGTTCGTTGTGTTGAGATATGCTTCTTCTACACCCATTTTTTTTTTTTGACAGGTAGAATGGACAGTGAGAGAGAGACAGAAAGAAAGGTCTTCCTTTGCCGTTGGTTCACCCTCCAATGGCTGCCGCGGCCGGCGTGCTGCAGCCGGCGCACCGTGCTGATCCGAAGGCAGGAGCCAGGTGCTTCTCCTGGTCTCCCATGGGATGCAGGGCCCAAGCACTTGGGCCATCCTCCACTGCACTCCCGGGCCATAGCAGAGAGCTGGCCTGGAAGAGGAGCAACCAGGACAGAATCCGGCACCCCAACCGGGACTAGAACCTGGTGTGTCGGCACCACTAGGCGGAGGATTAGCCTTTTGAGCCACGGCGCTGGCCCTTCTACACCCAATTTTTTTTTTAATTTTTTAACTTTTATTTAATGAATATAAATTTCCAATGTACAGAATGTGCAGCTTATGGATTACAGTGGCTTCCTCCTCCCATAACTTCCCTCCCACCTGCAACCCTCCCCTCTCCCGCTCCCTCTCCCCTTACATTCACATCAATATTCACTCTCAATTCTCCCCATATACAGAAGATCAGCTTAGTACACACCAAGCAAAGATTTCAACAGTCTGCTCCCACACAGAAACACAAAGTGAAACATACTGTTTGAGTACTAGTCATAGCATCAAATCAAAATGTACAGCACACTAAGGACAGAGATCCCACATGAGGAGCAAGTGCACAGTGACTCCTACCATTGACCCAACAAATTGACACTCTAGTTTATGGCACCAGCAACCACCCTAGGCTCTCGTCATGAGTTGCCAAGGCTATGGAAGCCTTCCAAGTTCACCGACTCCGATCACATTCAGACAAGGTCATAAAAGACAGAGTGAGGATAGTAACCAATGATCCTAAGAGTGGCATTAACCAGGTCTGAACAATTATACAGCATTAAGTGGGGAAGAGGACCATCAGTACACACAGGTTGGGAGTAGAGCCATTGGAGGTAGAGTAGAGGTTATGATTACAAAGGAATGAGGCCCAAGTGCACTAGACAGGGTCTAGAACAAAGGACAGAGTCATTATTAGAGGAGCTAAGAAAGGTGCTGTCTAAGCTACAATTAAGTTTTCTGATTGAGAGGCAAATAGAACCTGATAGAAGGGGCTTGATAATAATCTGGTGTGCTTTAGGCCTTGTAAGTTAAGAGGCCCAGACCTATCTATCTCTTCACATGGGGTACATCCTAAGGGAGGTGTGAACCTCCTAGGGGAAGGCACTCTGTTGACTTTCATTACTTGGCTGGCCTGGGAGGAGAGCTGGCCAGGTAAAGGCAGGGGGCATCTCTAACAGTAAATTTACAGTTCTGCCTGCAATGTTGCTGACCCTACTTGACCATACCCTCAGCAGCAGTGGTCACTTTGGCAGTTGGGCTGAGTGAAGGGCTTTTCAGCTTAGAGCCAATAAGATGTGTGGCTCTGACCTGGGCATCCTTCGACTCCAGGGCAGGTCCATTTCCAGTGATCCAACTCTTGGCAGAGCTGCCAGGGCTCTTCACAAGCTGACTTCTGCTGAAGCCCAGGCTTACCACATTGAAAGCCACTGCAGTGGACTGGCCTGTTGGGTCTGCTTGAGGGCAGATCACTGTACAGATCAGCCATTAATAGGCCTGCCACCCATTGCTTCTGATGCCGAGCTTTCTTTTCCTCCTGGTTTGTGTTAAAGCAGACCAGAGGATGCAAGTCAAGGGAGTGCCCAAGTCCCATCTCTAATCTTCGGTGGCCTGAACTACAAGTCTATAGTCACAGGCATGTTCTGTAGTAGTTTTTCTAAGGTAGACAATGCCCATGAGGAAAATTATATTCTCACTTAAAAACTTTCTTTCCCTTTGGTCTGAAAGGGAGTACACCCAATTTTTAAAAGGCTGTTAGTGTCATGAAAGAATGTTGTCTCCATCAAAAGCTTTCTCTGCATCTCTTGAAATAATTATGTAGTTGTTATCATTCATATTCTTGATGTGATATGTTTATTGCTGTGTGTATGCTGAACCATCCCTGCAATTTCGGAATAAACCCTACTTGATCCAGGTGGATGATCTTTTACATGCAGTTAATTTGATTTGCTAGTATTTTGCTTAGGATTTATGCATCTATGTTAAACAGGAATATTAGTCTATAATTCTCTTTCTTTAATGTATCTTTCTCTGGTTCTGGTATTAAGGTAATGCTGGCTGCATAGAATGAATTTGGAAGGGTTCCATCCCTTTCAGTTGCTCTGAATATTTTAAGGAGAATTGGGATTAGTTCTTTCTTGAACGTTTGGTAGATTTCAGCAGTGAAGCCATCTGGGCCTGAGCTTTTTCTTGTTCAGAGGCTCTTTATTACTGATTCAACTTCAGTCATGGTTATTGCTCTATTCTGGTTTTCTATGTCTTCATGCCTTGATTTTAGTAAATTATATGTACTCACAAATCTATCATTTCTTCTAGATTTCTCAATTTTTTGGCATATAGCTGTTTGTAATAACTTAATTTTTCTGTGCATTTCTGTGCTATAGTTTGCAACATTTCTGTTTTCATCTCTGTGTAATTTGGACTTTTCCACTTTTTATTGGTTTGTTGGGCCAATGGTTTATCAATTTGTTTATTTTTTTAAAAAAGATAAAACTTTATTTCTCTGGTCTTTTGTGAAATTTTATTCATTTCTATTTTATTTATTTTTCCTCTAATTTATTATTATTTATTTCCTCTTTCCACTTTTTGTTTTGGCTTGTTCTTGTTTTCCTAGAACTGAAAGAAGCAATATTAGACCATTTATTTGATAACTTTCCAATTCTTGAGGTAGGCACTTATTGCTACAAACTTTCCTCTTAACACTAGTTTTGCTATATCCCATAAGTTTTGATATGTTGTGTTTTCATTTTCATCCAAATTTAAGATTTTTTTATTTCCCTTTACAATTCTTCTATGATCTACTTTTCATTCAGGAGCATGTTGTTCAATTTCCATATGTTTGTATAGTTTCTAGAATTTCTTTCACTGTTAATTTCCAGTTCCTCAGGCTAGACTCTAAACCAGTGAGGACTGTGAAATTTTTCTTCAAGAAGCTGCCAGCTGTATAGGCTGCAGCAGCATCCATTCTACTTGCCTGGAAAGATGGTGCTTCCCAGCCAGGCACCACTGGTTGTGTGTCTGTTCTCTCTTCATTACTCCATGGTCACAAGCAAGTACTAACCAGATGCCAAAGAATAGTGATTTTGTGGAGCATAATACAGGTGAACCATATAACATCCCAAGTTTACTTTCTGAAGAGATTTTCTAGATGTTAGTACAGTGACATACAAGTCAACTGGATTCCAGAAAATTCCCTGGGTGGAGATGATGGAAGTGGGAGACTTTTTATTTTACTCTGCCACATGTTTTTTTTTCCTTGTTATGTCATATAATTTTTTCCTGTTTTATTTTAAAATTTTTTAAGGTGAACAAATTTCATGTACTTCTATATACAGATTTAGGCAACAGTAAATCTTTCAATCCTACCCTGCTCTCACCATGCTTTCACATTTCTTCTTCCTTCTTACCCCATTACTTCATTTAATTTTTTCAGTGATCTACCCTAAGTCTATTTTATACTCATAAGATTAAAACTACAGTAAGTAAAGAATTCAACAAATAATAATAAGAAAAAAAACATCATTTCTCAATAACAGAGACAAGGACTATAAATAATCATTGAATCCCAAAATGTCAATTTTACTCATATGTTACATTTTTTGTACTCTATTAGTTAGCACAAATCAGGGAAAATGTATAACATTTGTTTTTTGGGACTTATTTCATTAAATATAATGCTTTCCAGTTCCATCCTTTTTGTTGCAAAAGACAGTATTTTGATTTCTTCCAAGATGGCAGAGTAGGGATGGAGCTTACTGCTCTAGTCTGAGAGAAGATAGTTTTTAAAAAGTGGAGAGAATGCAGTCTCAGAGAAGAGTTAGGGAGAAAATGGCAGAGGAAACTCTACATAAATTAGAGGGACACAGTGGACTTATGTGGAGGGTATGAATACCCATAAATCAGAGCCCAGCATCTAAGAGCCTATGCACCAACATTGGAGAATGAGGTGAGACCAGACTGCAGTAGCCCAAAACTCTGGTGATAAAGCTGAAGGAAGGGTCTAGAAAGAATTCAGCTTGGAGCCCTGTGGGGGATAGTGCACCTGCCAAACTAGAGGAGAAAAAAAAGAAGGGAGATATTTCTCTCTCCCTGATATCTTTGCAATGGCATCCTGTAACAAATCAACAGAGAGGGATGCACTTTGAACATACATAACAGCTGTGCCAGCTTGTGTCTGTGCCCAGAAACCAGATGAGTGGAGACTCCTGACTATGGTGTAGAGAACTAACAGGGGGCTGGGTGCTCATGGCTGTGGGAGGCTGCTGTACCTGGACTGTGAACAAAAACTGGCCATGTGGGAGGACTCATGGTGTGGCCGGGACATTGGGCAGGCACTGTGGGAGATTCCACATGCTCAGGGCTTCCTGGTTACCTGGTGAGGGCCATTGCTGGGGAATCTGACATTACACTGAGGACTGCACAGATCCTTGGGGCAGAGAAAACAAATACTATACCTACTGGGGCTAGTGCAAAGACACTGGTCTCATTTGAGGAGAGGAGCTCAGGTGAACAGAGTAAACTCTTCTGACAAAAAAAAAAAAAAGGGAGGAGATTTACTGTGCCAAACCTGGATGTGTCACCTTAGACACACACTTCACCCTGGAGGATGGAACAGAGCTCCCTGGCCATACACAACACATGCCTTTAGATATTTACTGAAAGCAGTGAATCTAGCGAAAGTAGTGAATCTACTAGGAGGCATAGTAAAAAGATAAAAGCTGACACAGTGAAAAAACAATGAAGAAACCAATGAGTATCTCCACAAATGCTGAATAAAAAATATACTAGTTGAAGAAACAAGAATAAGGAAAATAACATGATGCCACCAAAAGATTGTGAAGATGATGAAATTGAAGAAATGCCAGAAGTGGAATTCAAAAAAATTGATCATATGATTACATGAAATTAATCAAAGCAAATGCATGAACTATTGAAAGTCGTACATGACATGAAAGAAAATTTCTCCTAAGACATAAAAAGAAATCAAAATGAGAAGAAGAACTCAGTAGCTCAAATAAAAATTGCAGTGGATAGCCTTAACAACAGAATCATTGAATCAGAAGAAAGAATATCTGACTTAGAAGAAAAAGCACAAGAAATTATACAGTCATACCAAACACAAGAAGGGAAAATTAGAAAATGAAAAAACACTGTTGGTAATCTACAGGATTCTATCAAATGACCCAACATATGGGTTCTAAGAAAGAGAGATAGGATTATAAGCCTTTGTAATGAACTAGTAACAGAAAACTTCCCTAATTTGGAGAAAGAAAGGGACATCCTAGTATAGGAAGCACTCAGAACTCCTAATAGATATGACCAGAAAAGACCTTCACCATGACATATTGTAATCAGTCACTCCACAGTAAAAAATAAAGAAAAGATTCTAAAATGTGCATGAGAGAAAGGCCAGATTATGTTCAGAGGATCTCCAATTAGACTCACAGTAAACTTCTCATCAGAAACCCTACAGGCTAGAAGAGAATGGTGAGATATATTTCAAGACTTAAGAGAAAAAAAAATCTGTCAACCCAGACTACAATACCCTGCAAAGCTCTCATTTATGAATGAAGGTTAAATAAAGACCTTCCATAGCAAATTGAAATTGAAATAATTTGTCACCACCTGTCTAGCCCTGCACACAGACACATAAACTCATTCATCACTATGAAAGAAGGTAAAGGAATAAAATCTCCAAGTAAAAGTACAAAGGAAATCCAAAGTAAAAAATTGGAATATATATGGAATATATATGGAAAAATGGCAGGGCAGAGTCATTCCTAATCAACAGTCACTTTGAATGTAAATCTTTCAACTCCCCAGTTAAAAGACTCAGACTGGCTAATGGATTAAAAAACACAAATCTATTTGCTGCCTACGAGAAACACATCTTACCACAAAGATGCATGCAGACTGAAAGTGAAAGGATAGAAAAAGATATTCCATGCTAACAGAAACCAAAAAAGAGCTGGTGTAGCCATCCTAATAGCAAACAAAATGGACTTTAACTGTTAAAACAGACAATGAAGGTCACTATGTATTGATTAATGGAACAATTCAATAGGAAGGTGTTAACTATTATAAAAAATACATCTAATTTCAGGGTACATGGATATTTAAAAGAAATGATAAGGGATCTAATAGGAGACATAGATTCCAATACAATAGTAATGGGGGACTTCATACCCCACTTCAGCAATGGATAGATAAACAAGACAGAAAATCAGCAAGGAACAACAGAGTAAATCGACACTATAGACCAAATGGACCTAACAGATATCTACAGAACTTTCCATCCTACAGTTGCAGAATAAACATTCTTTCCCACAGTGCATGGAACTTTCTCAGGATTGACCACATATTAGGCCCTAAAACAAATCTCAGCAAATTTAAAAAAAAAAAAAAAGAAATCATCCCATGCATCTTCTCAGACCACATTGGAATGAAGCTGGAAATCAGAAACTCAGGAAACTCTAGAACATATGCAAACACATGGAGACTGAACAATATGCTCTTGAATGAACGGTGAGTCATAGAAGAAATCAAGAGAAATAAAAAAAATTCTGGAAACAAATAAAGATGACAATCGACATATCAAAATCTACGGGGTATAGCAGAATTAGTGTTAAGAGGAAAGTTTATAGCAATTGGTGCCTACATAAAGTTCTAGTCCTGGCTGCTTCACTTCTGATCCAGCTCTCTGCAAAGGCTTGGGAAAGCAGTGGAAGATGGCCCAGGTCCATGGACCCCTGCAACCACTTGGAAGACTTGGAGGAGTCTCCAGGTTCTGGCTTCAGATTTGCCCAGCTCCAGCCATTGCAGCCAACTGGGGAGTGAAATAGCAGATGAAAGACCTCTCTCTCTCTTTGCCTATCCATCTCATTCTGTGTAACTCTTTCAAATAAATACATTTTTTTTAAAAGAAAGATCATCTACCCAGACCAAGTGGGATTTATCCTTAGTATGCAGGGATGGTTCAACATTCACAAATAAATCAATGTGACATATAACATTAACAAACTACTGAACAAAAACCATAAGATTACCTGAATAGTTGCAGAGAAAGCATTTAATAAAATACAACACCCTTTCATGATGAAAGTTCTAAGCAAATTGGGTGTAGAAGGAATATTCCTCAACACAATCATGGTGATTTATGACAAACCCACAGCCAGCATCCTATTGAATGGGCAAAAGTTGGAAGCATTCCCAATGAGATCTAGTATCAGACAAGGATGTCCACTCTCACAATTGCTATTCAATGTAGTCCTGGAAGTTTTAGTCAGAGCCATTAGGCAAGAAAAAGAAGTCAAAGGAATACAAATTGGTAAGGAGGAAGTCAAACTATCCCTATTTGCAGTTGACATAATTATATAGGAGATGCACTGTTGATAGGAATGTAAACTGGAAAAGCCACTACCACTATGGAAGACAGTATGGAGATACCTCAGAAATCTGAATATAGACCTATCATATACCCACCCATCCCACTACTGGGAATTTACCCAATGGGAATGAAATCAGTAAGCAAAAGAGATATGTGCACTCCCATGTTTATTGCAGCTCAATTCACAATAGCTAAAACATGGAATCAACCTAAATGCCCATCAATCGAAGACTGGATGAAGACATTATGGGATATGTACACTATGGAATACTACACAGTGGTAAAAAATATGAAATCCAGTCATTTGCAACAAAATGTATGAGTATGGAAAACATCAGACTTAGAAAAATAAGCCAGTCCCAAATGGACAAATACCATATATTCTCCCTGATCTGTGAGAACTGATAGAGCACTTAAAAGGAAATCTCTAGAAGTGAAATTAAGACTTTGAGAAGGGATGACTTGAGCTGCCCATGTCTTGAACGTCAAGGAACTGTTTCAATTATTTTTTTTTAATTTATTTTCTTCATACTATTTACAAAGCTCTTTACTTAACATAGAGTTAATCATATGTGTATAAAGTCAATTGAAGATGGGTCTCATTAGCAAGTAAGAGTGGCAATAAGAGAGGGAGGAGGAAGTTTGTAACTGTAAAGCTGTATAGTTCTGCATACATTCCTATGGACTTACTTCTAAAGGTACAGTTAAAAAATTTTCGTGGGACCCCAAATCCCATTAAGCTGGGTTGTAAAATTGCCATCTTAAGTGTTAAAGTGAGCTTAAAAATAGGATTAAATGTTAAAGGGATCATATAAATATGATCAAGTGTCTGGTAATAATAATAGATAGAATTAAAAAAGAGAGAATGTTCCAATTTGGGAAGCATTCCACACAGCAGACTCATAGAATGACAATAACTTTCAGTAACACTCAGGCCTCAGAATCAGCCTTTAAGGATTCCTGGTCTGGTGGAAAAGCCCATGAGAGTTTTTCAGGAATGGAAAGCCATAAAACTTGGCAAAAATGTTCTACATGAAGGATCTCTGTGAGTGAGATCCCAATGGGAAAAAACTGGCAATCAAAGAAGGATGTACTTTTCTCTAAAGGGAGAAGAAAACTTCCACTTTGCTTATGGCCTTGTCTAAAAACTCATGGAATTTGTGAACTCCAAAGGCTTCTATAGCCTTTTCATCTCATTTCAAGAGCCTGAGGTTATCACTGACATCATATATAACAGTGTTAATTATTAAATTGAAAACAGAAATCACTGTGCCCTAACTCCCCATACAGGACCTCTGTGTTCAATGAGTTGTATTATGAGAGTTAACTGTAAAACTAGTTCTCAAACAGCTTTTTTGTGTGTGTGCAATTATTGAAATATTTACTTAGCTTAGAGTTGGTCTTCTGTGTACAAAATTAATTGAAAATTAATCTTAATGGGGAATGGAAATGAGTGAGGGGAGAGGAAGGAGGAGGAAGGGTGGGAGTGCAGGTGGGAGGGCAGGTATGGTGTTGAAGAATCACTATATTCCTAATGGTGTACTTATGAACTTTGTATTCCTTAAAAAATAAATAAGTTAAAAAAAGGACAGGATTTCAATCTTTTTTATGATTGAATAGTATTCTATACCATATACATACATATACAACAATTTCTTATCCAATCATCAGTTGGTGGATATCTGGGTTGATTCCATATTTTAGCTTTGTGAATTGAGCTGCAATAAATATGGGGGTACAGATAATTATTTCCTATGCTGATATCATTTTATTTTGTTAAATTCACAGGAGTGAGATTGTTGTGTCATATGATAGATATATTTTTTTAGTTCTCTGAGGTATTCCCAAACTGTCTTCTGCAATGGCTTTACTTTAGGAAAAGGTGAAAGATTTATATGATCTGAAGAGAAACCAGAGTATCTCTGCAATGCCTTTACTACTTTATATTCCCACCAACCATGGATTAGGGTACTTTTCCCCCACATCCTAACCAGCATTTTTTTTTTTATTGATTTATGTATGAGAGCCATTCCAACTGGGTTGAGGTGAAACCTTATTATGGTATTAATTTGCATTTCCCTAATGGCTGGTGATCCTGAGCATTTTTTCATTTTTTCATCCTGAGCATTTTTCTGTTTGCCATTTGAATTTCCTCTCTTAAAAAATGTCTGTTCAAGTCCCTTGCCTGTTTCTTAATTGGATTGTTTGTTTTGTTGATGTTGAATTTCTTGAGTTCTTTATAGATTCTGGATATTAATCCTTTGCCAGTTGTCATAGTTTGCAAATATTACTTCCTATCTGTCATTTTCCTCTTCACTTTGCTGAGTGTTTCTTTTGCAGTGTTAGAACTTCTTAGCTTGATGTAATTCAATTAATCTATTTTTGCTTTGATTGCCTGTTCTTCTGGGGACTTTTCCAAGAAGTCTTTGCCTTTGCAAATGTCTTACAGAGTTTCACAAATGCTCTCCATTAGAAATTTGATGTTATCAAGTCATAGATTTAGATCCTTCATCCATTTTGGGTAGATTTTTGTAAAAGGTATAAGGTAGGGGTCTTTTTCATACCTCTGCATGAAGACATCCATTTTTCCCAGCACAATTTGTTAAAGATTGTCTTTTCTCCAGGGACTGATGTTTAGCTGCTCTGTCAAAAATCAGTTGGTTGTGGATTGACTTCTGTAGTTTCTATTCTGTTTTATTGGTCTATCTGTCTATTTATGTGACAGTACCAGGCTATATTGATTATAACTTCCCTGTAGTGTGTCATGAAATCTGGTATTGTGATGCCTCCAGCTTTGTTTTTGTTGTTTAAAATTGCTTTAGTTATTCTGGGTCTCTTGTGTTTCCATATTAATTTTAGTGTTATTTTTTTCTAGATCTACAAAGAATGTCATTGGCATTTTGATTGGAATCACATTAAATCTGTAAACTGCTTTAGGTAGTATTGAGATTTTGATCAGATTTGTTCTTCCAATCCAAAACATAAAAGATTTTTCCATTTTTTGGGCCATCTTCTATTTCTTTCTTTAATATTTTGTAATTTTCATCATAGATATCCTTCACCTCCTTGGTTAAATTTTTTTTTGTAGCTATTGTGAATGGGACTTATATTTCAAGTCCTTCCTCAGTTATGCCATTTTTTATGTATACAAAGACTATTGATTATTTTTTAAAGATTTATTGATTGATTGATTTGGAAGTCAGAGTTACACAGAGAGAGAATGAGAGGCTGAGAGAGATAGATAGAGAGAGAGAGACAGAATGAGAGAGAGAGAGAGAGGGCTTCTATCTGTTGGTTCACTTCCCAATTGGCCACAACAGCCAGAGCTGTGCTGATCCAAAGCCAGGAGCCAGGAGCTTCTTCCAGGTCTCCCACATGGGTTCAGGGGCTCAAGGACTTGGGCCATCTTCTACTGTTTTATCAGGCCATAGCAGAGAGCTGAATCAGAAGTGGAGCAGCTGGGACTCAAACTGGCGCCCATATGGGATGCCAGCACTTCAGGTGGCAGCTTTACCTCTGTGTCACAGTACCGGCCCTATTTTTTGTTGATTTTATATCCTGCCATATTACCAAACTCTCTTATAAGTTACAATAGTCTCTTAGTGGAGTTTTGTGTATATAATCATATCTTTTGCAAACCAGGATAATTATGCTTCCTCCTTTCCAATTTTTATCATTTGATTTCTTTTTCTTGCCTAATGGCTCTTGCTAAAATTTTCAGGATTATATTGAACAGCAGTGGTGAAAGTGTGCATCCTTGTCTGGTTCTCAATGTTAGTGGAAATTCTTCCAACCTTTCCCCACTCAACATTATGCTTGCTGTGGGGTTGTCATAAATTTCCTTGAGTGTGTGGAAGAGTGTTCCTTCTACACACAATTTGCTGATGGTTTTTATCATGAAAGGATGTTGTATTTTATGCAATGACTTCTCTGTTGAGATAATCATATGGTTTTGTTTCCCAGTTTGTTAACATGATGTATCCCATTTATTGATATGTGAATATGGAATAATATCTAATGCCAGGGAGAAATCCCCCTTGGTCCGGGTGAATGTTTTTTCTAGATTCTTGATATGCATTGATAGTGCATTTATTTGATGCCTTTAAGATTTATGTATTCATTTGAAAGAGTTTCAGAAAGAGAGGGAGAGACAGATAGAAAGAAATCTTCATGTGCTGGTTTACTCATCAAATGGCTGCAGCAGCCAGGGATGGGCCAGTGTGAGAACAGGTACCAAGTTTCTTCCGGGTCTGTCACATGCATGGGTGCATTTTCCCAAGCACCTAGGCCATCATTTGCCGCTTTTCCTGATACATTTGCAGGAAGCTGGATTGGAAGTGGAGCAGCTAAGGCTCAAACTGGCTCCCATATTTGATGCTGGTATGTATGCAGTAAAATATCCCACTATACTACAGTGCAAGACCTTTCAATTATTGATGTATGTACTAATTGCTTTAAACTTGCCTGTTAGTTTTTTTGCTGTTTCCAAAAGTTTTTGTATGTTCTAATGTCATCTTCATTCATTTCCAGGAATTTTTATTTCCCTTTTGATTTCTTCTTTGACCCAGTCTTCATTCAGGAAGATTTTGATCAATTTCCATGTGTTAGCATATGTTCTAAAGTCTGTTTTTGTTTTTGTTTTTGTTTTTTTTTTTTTTTTTTGAGTGAACCGTGTTTCAGTTTATTGGTGTTGTCAATTTATGAACAAGACAGGACTTCTCCCCATGGAGTGAGCTCTTCTCCCTCCACCGTGACACGCACCACGTGTCTTCCCTGGACTTGGAAATGCAGCAGCTCCAGCTCCCGTCAGGGTGGTCACTCCTTTTTCACTTTCACAATCTTGACGTTGCTGCCTGCGGTCTTCTCCACGTTCACTCTGAACTCGGTCTTGAGCGCATCTCTCACTACCTTGGCGCAGAACTGTGAGTACCGGATGTGGCTGAGCCCAGCCTGGTGCCAGTATGCCACCATGATGTCGTGAGAGCAGGGCGAGCCTGTTTTTTTTTTTTTTAAAGATTTATTTATTTTATTTGAAAGTCAGAGTTACACAGAGAGAGGAGAGGCAGAGAGAGAGAGAAAGGTCTTCCATCTGATAATTCACTCCCCAACTGGCTGCAACAGCCAGAGCTGTGTTGATCCGAATCCAGGAGCCAGGAGCTTCCTCCTGGTCTCCCATACAGGTGCAGGGACCCAAGGATTTGAGCCATCCTCCACTGCTTTCCCAGGCCATAGCAGGGAGCTGGATTGGAAGTGGAGCAGCCGGGTCTTGAATCGGTGCCCATATGGGATGCCAGCACCTCAGGCCAGGGTGTCAACCCACTGCACCACAGTGCTGGTCCCATCTAGAGAGTCTTAAGTTCTTAATTTCCAGTTTCATTCTATTGTGGTTAGAAAAATACATGGTGTAAATTCAACTTTTATGAATTTTCTGAGGCTTGATTTATTGCCTAGCATATTATCTATCCTAGAGAAAGTCCCATGCATTAATGAGAAGAATGTGTATTCTGCAACTGTGGAATGAAATGTTCTGTAGATATATGTTAAGTCAATTTTGTCCATAGTTTAGATTAGCTCTGCTGTCTCTTCATTGATTTTCTAGTTTTTCTGTCCTTTGAGGAAAGTGGGGTGTTGAAGTCCTCCATTACTATTGTATTGGAGTCTAGGTCTCCCTCTAGATCCTTTAACATATTCATAAATAGCCAGGAACCCTGGCATTGGGTGTTTATACACTAATCATACTCATATCATCTTGTTGAATTGATCCCTTAATGATTACATAATTCCCTTTTTGTCTCTTTTTATCACTTTTTGTGGTATAGTCTATTTTGTTTGATGTTAGGATGGCTACACCTGTTAATTTTTGCTTTATATTAGCATGGGATACCTTTTTCTATCCTTTCCTTTTCAGTCTGCACATATTTTTGTTGGTGAGATGTGTTTCTTGTAGGCAGCAAATAGATGGGTCTTGTTTATTAGTCCATTTAGCCAGTGTGTATCTTTTTATTGGAGAATTAGGCCATATACATTCAAGGTGATTATTGATAAATGTGACATGGCCCTCCCATTTTTCTATAAATATTCCTATTGTTTGCTTTCTGTAAATATGCATATTGTTTGATCTTCTGCCTTCATATTCTTTCAAAATGATTATTATCCTTCTCTGTGTCTGTGTAGCACATCCTTAAGCATAATTTGTAAGGCTGGATGAGTAGTGACAAATTCTTTTAATTTCTGCTTGTTATGGAATATCTTTATTTTAACATCATTCATAAATGAAAGCTTTGAAGGGTACAGTATTCTGGATTTTTTTTTTAAGACTTGGACTATGTCTCTCCAATAACATAGCCTTTAGGATCTCTGATGAAAAGTCAGCTGTGAGTCTAGTCCTCTGAAAGTAATTGGGCATTAATCATGCACAATTTAAGGATGTTTGTTATGGTTTACTCTGGAAAGTTTGACTTCAATGTGACTTGGTGAGGATCTCTTCATGTCATATCTATAAGGAGTTCTTGGTGTCTCCTGTAGTTGGTTGCCCCTTTCTTTCTCCTAGTTACAGAAGTCTTCTGTAATTATTTAACTGAATAAGCCTTTGAATCCATTATTGCTTTCCACATAGTAAGGAACTCTTTTTTTGAAAGATTTCATTTATTTATTTGTGAGATAGAGTTACAGACAGTGAGAGGGAGAGACAGAGAGAAAAGTTCTTACATCTGGTGGTTCACTCCCCAAATGGCTGCAATGATTGGAACTGGGCTGATTTGAATCCAGGAGCCAGCAGCTTCTTCTTCTGGGTCTCCCATGCATGTGCAAGGGCCCAAACTCTTGGACCATCTTCTGCTTTCACAAGCCACTGTATAGGGCTGGATCGGAAGTGGAGCAGCTGGGACTAGAACTGGTGCCCATTTGGGATGCTGGTACCACAGGCAGAAGATTAACCTAATGCACTACAACAGCAGCCTCAAGGAACTCTTAATACCAGTATGTTGAGTCATTTGATAGTATCCCATAAATCTACAACACTTTTTAATTTTTCTAATTTTTTTTTGGTCAGACTGAGACATTTCCAAAGATTTGTCTTCTATCTCAGGTATTCTTTGTTCTGCCTTAAGTCTGTCATTAGGCTTTCTATTTTATTTTTTATTTGACATGTTGAATTTTTCATTTCTAATATCTCAGTTTGATTTCTCTTCAAAATCTCAATCTCATAGCAAAATTTTTCTTTCATGAAATATATTGGTTTCTTTAATTTGTGAATTTGATTCTCATTGCTTTTGAGGAATCCTATGATCATTCTTTTGAATTCCTTTTCAGGCATTTCATCAATTTCTTCATCTTCAATTCTAATGTTGAAGTGGTGTTGTGTTCCTCTTGGGAGAGACATGTTGTCTTCCTTGTTCTTGTTTCTTGAATTTCTGCATTTATTTTTAGGCATTTGTGGAAACACTTGTTGATTTTACCCTCTGATGGATTTTATCTTTGAACTATGTTTCTGTGGTTAAGTGTCTGATCTTTCAATGAATACCCTGAGGGGTATGCTGGATAGAGCCAGGGAGCTCCTTCTGGTCAGTGCTCCAGGATGGAGTGAGAATCCAGGGAGACACCCAAGTTGGGCATGGTAGATCTCTTCTTAAGGGAAGAGGGTATGATCATGCTTGTTGTAATCACAATCACCTCTTCTCATCCAAGGTGATCAATAACCAAGGTTAGCCCACAATGGGAAAAACTCCCATCCATGCTGGTAAAAGGATCACACAATCTGTTTGGTCCTCATTGTGAGCAAGGAATCCTTTGCAATTACTCACCTCAGGCCATCAGAAAGCTGTGAGCTTCTGTCACCAGACACTGTGATTGCTCAGAGACCTTTCTACAAACCCTTTTGTACAGTCACTGATTTTGCAGTCATAGGGTACAGAGGATCTTCTCTACCCCACAAGCCTGCCCTGTCCACAGAGACAGCAGGGATGTTCCCAGAGCTAGTTGCCTGTAGGTGATCAGACTTGGCAGTTTGAGTCCCATATCCTATGGTATATTTAAAGGATAGGAGCACCTCGCAGCCCTACTGTGTGCCCATTAGCCTGTCAACCTTCACAGCAAACTCAAAGTCAATAGGAAATGTGGCTTTTTCCCTTTAGTAAAATTTCCTGGTCAAAGGAGAGCACAAGATCCACTGCAATCTCTACTGATGTGAAAATTATGCCTTTTCTGACCATTTGCCAGGTCCTTTTTGGGGAATGGGGAAAAAAAAATATGAGTTTCTTTCTCTGGTTTAGGCAGATTCCCTGCTACCTACTAGGACTCCAGGCTGCACTCAAAGACAGTGGGGTCTGCAATGCTCTCCCTCAGGCAATATAACTTGTGGCACAGGCTGCCAATCTGCTCTCAGCTCACTCTCCAAAGCTGGCATGTAGTGGAATGAGAAGGCCATGCCAAGATGGCCACTGGCAAGCAAGCATCAGTTACTCAGGAATAGCTTTGAAATCCACCTGGCAAAGGAACCTGCCTGGCAACAGGCAGTGATTGGTTATGGCATAAACTGCCCCTTGACTGGATTGGCTGCCTCGGCTTTGTAAGCTGCTGTACCAACTGAAATAAACGAGTTTGCAAGCTGCTTGCCTCTAGCCCACTTTCACCCGACTTTTTGTGTCTATGTTCATCAGGGAAATTGGTTTGTAGTTTTCTTTCTTAGTAATATCTCTTTCAGGTTTAGGAAATAGGTGATACTGGCTTCATAGAAAGAATTTAAGATGATTCCCTTCAATTCAATTGTTTTGAAAAGCTTGAGAAGAGTTGGAGTTAGTTCTTTCTTAACTGCCTGGTAGAATTCAGCAGTGAAGCATGCCAGCACTGTGCTTTTCTTGGTTGGAAGGGTCTTTATTAGTGATTCAATTTCAGACTTCATTATGGGTCCATTTAATTTTTCTATGTATTCATGACTCAAATTAGGTAGGCTGTATATGTCCAGAAATATATCAATTTTTTTTTTCAGGTTTCATTGTTTGTTGGCATACAACTCTTTTTAGTAATTTCCAAAGATTTATTTATTTATTTATTTATTTGAAAGGCAGAGTTGCAGAGGCAGACAGAGACAGAGAAGTCATCCATCCACTGATTCACTCCTTAGATAGCTGCAATGGCTGCAGCTGTGCCAATCTGAAGTCAGGAGCCAAGAGCTTCTTTCTGGTCTCCCATGCATGTACTGGGGCCCAAGGACTTGGGCCATCTTCTGCTGCTTTCCCAGATCATAGCAGAGAGCTGGATCAGGAATGGAGCAGCTGGGACTTGAACCAGCACCCATATTGGATGCAGGTACTGCAGGTGATGGCCTTACCCACTATGTCACAGTGTTGCCCCCTCTTTGTAGTAATTTCTGATGATTCCTTTTATTTCTGTAGTGTCTGTTATTATATTTGCTTTTTCATCTCTAATTTTATTGATTTGGGTCTTCTTTTTTTTGGTTAGTTGGGCCAATGATGTGTGAATTTTGTTTATTTATTTATTTTTTTAAATCTTTTTTGCTGATCTTTGGTATTATTTTTTGGTCCAATTTCATTGATTTCTTCTCTAATGTTAATTATTTCTTTTCTCCTACTAGTTTTGGGTCTGGTTTGCTGTTGTTTTTCTAGTTCCTTGAAATGCATTGATAACTCGTTTATTTGATGCCTTTCTAATTTCCTGATGTAGCCACCAATTGTTAAAAACTTTCCTCTTAACACTGCTTTTGCTATATCCTATAAATTTTGATATGTTGTTTGTCATTTCACTTGTTTCCTAAATTTTTTTATTTCTCTTTTGTTTTCTTCAATGACCATCTGTTCATTCAGGAGCACGTTTTTCAGTCTCCATGTGTTTGCTTATGTTCTAGAGATTCCTGAGTTGCTAATTTCCAGCTTCATTCCATTGTGGTCTGAGAAGATGATATGATTTAGATTTTTTTGAATTTGCTGAGACTTGCTTTATGGCCTAGCATGTGGTCAATCTTAGAAAAGTCCCATGCCCTGTTGAAAAGAATGTATATTCACAACTGTGAGATGAAAAGTTCTGTAGATATCTGTTAGCTATCTGCATATCTATTTAGTCTATTGTGTTGATTTACTCTGTTGTTGTTTCTTTGTTGATTTTGTTGTTTCTTTGTCTGGTAGATCTGTCCATTGTTGAAAACGAGGTGTAAAGTCCCCCATTACTATTGTATTGTAGTATATTTCTCCTTAAATACCTTTTATCATTTCTTTTAAGTACCCAGGTACCCTGTAATTAGGTGTATGTACTTTTATAATAGTTACATCTTCCTGTTGAATTACTCCCTCAATCATTACATAATGCTCTTTGTTGTCTCTTTTAGCAGTTTTTCTGTTAAAGTCTATTTTGTCTGATATTAGGATGGCTACACCAGCTCTTTTTTGGTTTCTGTTAGCATGGAATATCTTTTTCTATCCTTTCACTTTCAGTTTGCATGCATCTTTGTGGTAAGATGTGTTTCTCATGGGCAGCAAATAGATTTGTGTTTTTTAATCTATTCAGCCAGTCTGAGTCTTTTAACTGGGGAGTTGAAAGATTTACATTCAAAGTGACTATTGATTAGTAATAACTCTGCCCTGCCATTTTTCCATATATATTCCATATATATTCCAATTTTTTACTTTGGATTTCCTTTGTACTTTTACTTGGAGATTTTCTTCCTTTACCTTCTTTCATAGTGATGAAATTCTGCAGGTAGGATTGGCCTGAGATATAGGAATTTTGTGTTTGTATCAACTCAGTTCCTGAATCTTTTCATATTTCAAAATCAAGACTGGGGCTCTCTTGGCTCCTCTTGTCTGCTCTCCTCTCATCTCTCTTCTCTCCTCACTCTTTCTTGCCCACTCTCTCTAGCCTCCTCTTCTGCTCTCTCACTCCCTTCTCTCCTCTCCTCTCTCCTCTTTATCTCTTAGTCTCCTTTTCCTTCTTTGCCCCTTCCCTCTGGTCTGCTGGGTTTTCCCCAATAAACCCTTTCCCTTACTCTGGTGTTTGGTGTGTTTTGCGGCGGTGCATAACATTGGTGCATTGGTCGGGAAAACCTTACATTGGTGATCCAGTGTCCCCCAGTGCTCTGGGATCCTGGATTTCTGCCAGTCACAAAACACACCCCTGGAACTCTTTCCCTGCCACTGAATGCTCCACGATCTCCATCCATACATCAGCCTTCCAAATTCTGATGTAAGACGTGGACTGGGAAATTCTCACAGTGACTTTTTGAGTTGTAGTCTACTGTCATCTACTTGCCTGACTCTCATAAAAGTCATAGTACTAGGCATTAACCACAACTCCTACTTAAGGCTTTTAGTCTCTACGGACACTGTGTCCGGTCAACAGTGGATGTGAGTGATGACTCAACCTCTGTTCCCCTTTTACAGGCTAAGCCATGGGCTCCAGTGGGCACTTGGGTGATGACACAGCCTTCTGCTCCCATATTCTCTTGTTAGTCAGACCGCTGGGATTCAAGGACGTTTGCAATCCGAAGATCTGACTCTACAGGTCGCAATGGGAACTTTTCTCTAATCACATTCTGTCCGATTCTTTAAGTAATATGGTCCCTCTCAAATTGGCTCTAGCCCTCAAATACCAATGCCTCATTTTTAAAGTTTTCCCTCCATGTTGTCATGTTTGGCCCTGAGGGATCTGCCCAAAGTTGGAGTGGTTTGACCTTGATATCATTCAAGATCTTTATCACTTCTATGAATCGTTCAGGAAAATGGAAGGAGATCCCATATGCTCAAGCTTTTCTATCTTTGATCTAAACCTTCTATGCTTACTGCTCTCTGTTCCAGGTCCTATTGGCCTCCAAAGTTTCCAATAGAGTTAAAGGGCCTAAGCCAAAACCTCTGCCTTCCACGTTTGCTGCCCTAACTCTTCACTATCTCACTGTACCTCCTCCTCCCACCCAGGAATTTGGGCTTTCTGTCTTATCAGTTGGGGAATGATTATCTCCATGGTTTCACTCTCCAGCCCTTGTCCTCCAACTGGTCTTTTGTCCCTCTCTTGTTCCAGTTTTACCATAAGAATAGCAAGGGAATGGTAATCCCATCCTTCTGTGCTCCTTGCTTATTGAGAAACAAATTAGGTATCCCACAATTCTGGTGGCTCTTTTGTTTTATCCTGAGCAAACCAGACAGGAAAATCAGGTTTGGTGCATTGAACTCTGGCCTATCATCACCTTTGGGAACTTTACAGCAGCTGCCTGAACTCTTATTTCAGAAGCAGCCCCACGTGGCTGACTGACTATGATGTCATGGGCCTACGGTGTTCTTAGGAAAAAGGTAGCTGTAACTAGACACTGAGTTTGAAGGAATTTCTCTTTGAATCTAGGAAAATCACTACTCTTAAAAATATTGCTTTGTGGCCGGCACCGTAGCTCAATAGGCTAATCCTCCGCCTGCGGCGCCAGCACACTGGGTTCTAGTCCCGGTCGGGGCGCCAGATTCTGTCCCAGTTGCTCCTCTTCCAGTCCAGCTCTCTGCTGTGGCCCGGGAGTGCAGTGGAGGATGGCCCAAGTCCTTGGGCCCTGCACCCGCATGGGAGACCAGGGGAAGCACCTGGCTCCTGGCTTCGGATCAGTGCAGTGGGGGGTGAACCAATGGAAAAGGAAGACCTTTCTCTCTCTCTCTCTCTCTCTCACTATCTAACTCTGCCTGTCACACACACACAAAAAAATATTGCTTTGTAACTTGCTGAACTTATTTTCGCAATTTATTTTAACAGGTTTCCAGGTAATCAGTATTCAATGAATAGCAATGGGTAATTAGTACTGTTTTAGATGAATGCAATTTTAATTTTAATTAAATTCAGATAGAGATAAATAATATCATCATCTTAAGTCAATTAGGTGTAACTGATAATTTAAATATGAAATAAATGTATCTAAATGTAAACTTTTGCATGCTCAGCATGTTATATTCTATCAAAAACTATTTGGGTTAGTTTATAAACTGTCTATGAAAAATAGTTAAACACTGTTTAAAGTAACTCAGGCTGAAATTTGATGTGTTACCTTAATCTTACTTTGGAGATTCTTAACAGATTATTTCAAAATGTAAATCAAGGACATTGACAGATGGAAAACATCATAAGTATAGAAATGTAATCTATTTCCCTATAATAGAATTAGAAAAGTAATTTATTATGTTCTCTTGATGTCTCTGTTAATTCTAATTGTTTGAAAACAGCTGAGTTTTTATTAAGAGCTATGGGTTATTTAAATATATGCTTATTTTCAAACATTTCAATAATCACCTTGTAACAATGATCAAAACTGATCTATATTATGTCATGTTAAGGAATCTTATTTCAACCAGATGATTTGGATTTTGAGCCTTCTTAGCATTCTTGACAGGCATTCAAAAAATCAAAAATCAAAGTTCCAAAGAATTTGGACTCTGAAATTCCCAGTAAATTTTGGACTTTGATTTTTCCAGTTCGGGCCCAACTGAAAAAAATCGAAGGATATATATGTCTCTCATCTTGTAGAGACACCAACTAATCAGACTATTTGGATTATATGAAAAGTACTGTCAAGATGTGAAGTGGTGCTAAATTTTAAGTTTTTATAATATAAAATGCTACTATTAAAATTAAAAAGTCTAACAATCTTATGTTACTAGATATGATGGTTATCTTAATGAGAAAGCCCCAGATGCCTAAAAGCGTTAAATGGTCTCTGAAATCCTACAGGTGCTTTCAAAAGTGCTGTGTGAAGTAAGCAAGTGCCTCTTGTTAAGTTTATAATAAGTTCATAATTTTAAACATGGCTATTTGAAGTCTTGTCATCCACAGTTTTATATATCAGATTTACTGCTCATAAAACTAAAACATTGTTGGTTCTGTGTTTAGTTGTCCTCCTATAGGTTCCAATGGACTTTTTCTAGCCACTTATATTGCATTCAGTACTTTGGGATGGCTCTGTAAACAGATGAAGCCAATAATGTATTATAGGTACCAACTGAGAGAAAGTATGGTTAACTAAGGTTACTAAGAACAGAAAGTAATTTGAATCAATTGGTAAATTAGAAACCAGTTAAAGAGTTCAAAAAGCTATTACTGAAACTGCTACATTATTCAATTATGTTATGTTATATGTGTATACATATTGTATGTCTACATAGGAAAATTTATTAAGTTTTATTTTAATTGGCTTATATATCAAAGATTGCCCATGGATTTGAACAGCTAAAATTAATCAAAGTTATATTTTGATTCGTGTGACCTGAATCTTGGATCATGTTTTAAACTTTTTGGTAGAAAGAAACTAGGAACATTTTATATACTTGTGCTTGAATTTGCTGGTTAAACAAGATACACCATGTTAGATATTTAAGATTCCAAATCCATGTATTCTTAAAATTTATAGGAGGCATTGGACCTTTTGGTAAATGTTTTATTAAGTTGTTATCTAATGGTTAAAATTGCTTGCTAAGTTTTCATTTGATATTGCTATTGTCAGTAAGTGATCTGGGACTGGCTCCCTTATTTCTCTATTCTATGCCCGACTTGTTCTTTCATTTCTCTACTCTCTTCAAAGTAGGAAACTAATTCTATTCTGAAGGACTCTCCAAGGTGCACAATTTGATTTTTAGATCTTTTAAAAGGGATGACTAACATTTTCTGTAATAGCATAGCTAAAATGAAAGCTTAAATTATAATTTCACAGCTAGACTTACTTCTCCATGGGTACAGTAAACAGGCAAAACCTCCCTTACAGACCAAAGGGAGAGAAAGTTTTAAAGTAAGGACATAGCTTTCCTCATGGGCATTGTCTGCCTCAACATCAACCACTATATAACATGCCTGTAACTATAGACTTCTAGTTTAGGCCACTGAAGATTAGAGATGGGACTTGAGCACCCCCTTGACTTGCATCCTCTGGTCTGCTTCAACAGATACCAGGAGGAAAAGAAAGCTAGGCATCAGAAGCCATGTAAAGATGGGTGGCAGGCCTATTAAATGTAGCTCTGTACAGTGATCTGCCATTAAGGAGACCCAATAGGCCAGTCCACTGCAGTGGCTTTCAATGTGGTAAGCCTGGGCTTCAGCAGAAGTCAGCTTGTGAAGAGCCCTGGCAGCTCTGCCAAGAGTTGGATCACTGGACATGGAGCTGCCCTGGAGTCGAAGGATGCCCAGGTCAGAGCCACAGATCTTATTGGCTCTAAGCTGAAAAGCCCTTCACTCAGCCCAGCTTCCAAGGTGACCACTGCTGCTGAGAGGAGATGGCCAAATAGGGTCAGTAACATTGCAGGCAGAACTGTAAATTTCTTGTTAGAGATGCCCCCTGCCTTTACCTGGCCAGCTCTCCTCCCAGGCCAGCTAAGTAATGGAAGTCAACAGGGTGCCTTCCCCAAGGAGGTTCACGCCTCCCTTAGGATGTAGACTATATGAAGAGATAGATGAGTCTGAGCCTCATAATTTACAAGACTTTAAAGCCCACCAGATTGTTATCAATCCCCTTCCATCAGGTTCTATTTGCCTCTCAATCAGAAAACTTAGTTGAAGCTTAGATAGCACCTTTCTTAGGTTCTCTAATAATGACTCTGTCCTTTGTTCTAGACCCTGTTTAGCCCACTCCTGGGCCTCATTCCTTTGTAGTCATAACCTCTACTCTAACATCAATGGCTCTACTCCCAACATGTGTGTACTGATGGTTCTCTTCCCCACTTAATGTTGTATGGTTATTCAGAATTTCTCTACAGACAAACCCCGCTACATGCAAAAGTTAAGTGGCCTTTTCTCCCAGTCTTGGTTGGGATCATCTTTAAGCCACATTCATCAAACTATCCTCACAAGGGTCCAGAGACCTCCGAACAATTTCCTCTCCTCTATGAAATCCTCTCATTACCTGGTTAATGCTTCTCTTAGGATCATTGGTTATTATTCTCAACCTGTCTTTTATACTACAGTGTCTAAGTGTTTACAGCAGGTTATAATGGAACAAGCCCTTCCAGCAATCAGGTGGTCAACCAAATGCTGCTACAGGGATATACTTGGCTCCCCACCCAGGAGACAGCAGCTTGAGACATTGCCCCATGCCAGCAGGAAGTAGCTCTAAAGACAGATCATCATCCCTCTACCCTTCCTGGACTTTTGGGACAAATGTAATCCCATACAACTCCTGCTTTATAAAAAACAAAAGGGGGAAATGTTAGGAAAATGGCACAGTTTTATCTATGGCACAATCTACACCCTGATTTACATCCTATGCCCTGGCTCCCATCCGCCATTGCTGGAATCCAGGTGGCCACATGGCCCAGCCACAGGTGTCAAGCCCCACCCCCATCCTAATGGGGTTTGCTGCTCCTTCTTCCCTGCCCACCCTCTGGCAAAGTTTTAAAAGTACCTGTTCCTGAACATGTGGCTCTCTTGGCTCCTCTCGTCTGCTCTCCTCTCCTCCTCTCTTCTCTCTGCTCTCTCTTCTCTCACTCTTTCTTGCCTACTCTCTCTAGCCTCCTCTTCTGCTCTCTCACTCTCCTCTCTCCTCTCCTGTCTCCTCTTTCTCTTTTAGTCTCCTTTTCCTTCTTTGCCCCTTCCCTCCAATCTGCTGGGTTTTCCCCAATAAACCCTTTCCCTTAAAAAAAAAAAAAAAAAAACAAATCCAGGGAAGGGCCCAGTGACTTGCTATTGCTATTTACTATTCTACCTCCTCCAGCAAGTGGGAGTCTTGAGGACCTATGGTGGCTACATTGAAGAGATCAAAGTACCTTAGAAAACTCTTCATAGTGAAAGGGCTCTGAAAATTTCATATGCTAGGAGTTCTGAATTTTCAGCAACAAACCCATAAGAAACCTTTTAAGGATGAGGAAAGAACTACACAAAATAATAATGAATAACATTGGTGTTCATACAGGACAGGGAATAATCCATTAGCCACAGTGGAAAAACCTGCAAAAGCCACAGGGTATTGAGGACAGTACTCTGAGGATATTGCCTTTGTTGGTTAAAATTCACCTTAGACTAAATTTTATCCAGGTACTGTCTAAGAAACCTAAGTGGAAGTCTTAAAACTTCAATCTGCCTCCAAGAAACTTAATAAAGTGCCAGTAAAATCTTGATACTACTTATAGAAACACAAAAACAGCAAGTACCCCCAATTCACAATCTTTGGTATCCCATAAAAATTACTAGGTTTGTAATTAAGCAGGAAAATGGAACTCATAATAAAGGGAAAATCAATCAATACAGACCAAGAAAGAACGTAGATAGTAGAACTAGAAAACAATGGCATTAAAAGTGATTGACATTATATTCTGTATGTTATTAAGAGTAGATAAGGCCTTGACAATAAAGAGAAAAAAGATAGCAAACTTAAAGACATCTTAAATTCTTAAATATAGATGAATCAATGAATGAGAATAAGAATGGCAGGAGATTCCTCATCAGAAATGATTTAATCTAGAATAAACAATATGCACAAACTTTAAAGCACTAAAAGAAAAAGAAACAATAAAAAAACTAGTAACCTAAAATTCTTATGCTTATGCAGTCAAAATATTCTTTTTAAAAATATAAAGTAAATATCTTTTCAGACATATTATATTTGAAATGCTTTAGCAAACATATAAGATAAGAAATGTTACAAAGAAGTCATTCAAGCTACAGGTAAATATTACCCAATTAAAATCTAAATACACACAAAAAAATGAAGAATATGAGAAGTAGCAAGTAAGTATCTTAATATGAATGTCTTAATGTAAACAAAACTTAAATAATTGAGTTTTAACTTTTAGGTTTATTTCAAAGATAATTACTACTTTAAAATTATGGCCATGCTTTGTTTTATAACATGTTCAGATTTAAAATGTATAGCAACAAAACACAAAGGCTGAAATGGAAACTGAAAGTCAGTGTGCTAAAATTCTTGTATTATGTGCTGTACATTGTGATTTAATGCTATAACTAGTACTCCAACAGTATTTTCACTATGTGTTTCTATGTGGGTGCAAACTGTTCAAATCTTTACTTAATATATACTAAATTGATCTTCTGTATATAAAGAGAATTGAAAATGAATCTTGATGTGAATGGAAGGGGAGAGAGAGCAGGAAAGGGGAGGGTTGCAGGTGGGAGGGAAGTTATGGGGGGTGGAAAGCCATTGTAATCCATAAGCTGTACTTTGGAAATTTATATTCATTAAATAGAAGTTTAATAAATGAAAAAAAAAAAAGCAAGATTCAGGGCAAGTCAAGCCCAAATCCAGCAGGAGGAAAGAAATACTAAAGATCAGAGAAGAAATAAACAGAATTTAAACCAAAAAAAACAATACAAAAGATCAACAAAACCAGGAGCTGGTTCTTTGAAAAAATAAACAAAATTGACACACCATTGGCCCAACTAATCAAAAAAAGGAGAGAGAAGACCCAAATCTGTAAAATCAAAGATAGTAATGGAAATGTAACAACAGACACAACAGAAATAAAAAGAATCATCAGAAACCACTACAAAGAGATGTATGCTAACAAATTGAGGAACCTGGAAGAAATGGATAGATTCCTGGACACATACAACCTTCCTAAACTGAGCCGTGAAGATATAGAAAATCTAAACAGACCCATAACCATGGAAGAAATTGAATCAGTAATAAACGCACTACCAAAAAAGAAGAGCCCAGGACCGGATGGCTTCATGCCGAATTTTACCAGACATTTAGAGAACAACTAATCCCAGTTCTCAAATTATTCAAAACGATTGAAAGGGAGGGAACCCTCCCAATTCTTTCTACGAAGCCAATATCACGTTAATTCCTAAGCCCGGAAAAGACACGACAGAGAAAGAAAACTACAGACCTATCTCCCTGATGAACATAGATGCAAAAATACTCAACAAAATTCTGGCAAACCGAATCCAACTGCACATCAGAAAGATCATTCACCCAGACCAAGTGGGATTTATCCCTGGTATGCAAGGATGGTTCAATATTCGAAAGTCAATCAATGTAATACAGCACATTAATAAATTGAGAAACAAAAATCATATGATTATTTCAATAGATGCAGAGAAAGCATTCAACAAAATACAACACCCTTTCATGATGAAAACCCTAAGCAAATTGGGGTTAGAAGGAACATTCCTCAACACAATTAAGGCAGTATATGATAAACCAATGGCCAGCATCATATTGAATGGGGAAAAGTTGGAGGCATTTCCATTGAAAACTGGCACCAGATAGGGATGCCAACTCTCACCATTGCTGTTCAATATAGTCCTAGAAATGTTAGCCAGGGTTATCAGGCAAGCAAAAGAAATTAAAGGGATACAAATGAGAAAGGAGGAAGTTAAACTATCCTTATTTGCAGATGACATGATACTATATATAGGGGACCCGATAAACTCCTATAAGAGACTATTGGAACTCATAGAAGAGTTTGGTGAAGTAACAGGATACAAAGTCAACGCTCAGAAATCAACAGCCTTCATATACACAGATAATTCCAGGGCCGAGGATGAACTAAGATCAATCCCATTCACAATAGCCACTAAAACAATAACGTACCTTGGAATAAATTTAACCAAGGATGTCAAAGACCTCTATGATGAAAATTACAAAACACTAAAGAAAGAAATAGAAGATGACACACAAAAAAATAGAAAAACCTGCCATGCTCATGAATTGGAAGAATCAATATCATCAAAATGTCCATTCTCCCAAAAGCACTTTACAAGTTCAATGCAATACCAGTCAAAATACCAAAGTCATTCTTCAAAGACTTAGAAAAAATGATGCTGAAATTCATATGGAGAAACAGGAGACTGAGAATAGCTAAAGCAATCCTTTACAATAAAAATAAGGCCAGAGGCATCAAAATTCCAGACTTCAAGACATACTACAGGGCAGTTATAATCAAAACAGCCTGGTACTGGTACAAAAACAGATGGATAGACCAATGAAACAGAATAGAAACATCGGAGATCAATTCAAACATCTACAACCAACTCAAATTCGACAAAGGATCTAAAACCAACCCCTGGAACAAGGACAGCCTCTTCAACAAATGGTGCTGGGAAAACTGGATGTCCACATGTCGAAGTATGAAGCAAGACCCCTATCTTACACCTTATACAAAAATCCACTCAACATGGATCAAAGAACTAGAGATGAGCCGTGACACCATGAAACTAATTGAGAGCGTAGGGGAAACCCTTCAAGATATTGGAATAGGCAAAGAATTCCTGGAGAAGACCCCAGAGGCAAGGGTAATCAGAGATAAAATAAACAAATGGGATTACCTCAAATTGAAGAGTTTCTTTACAGCAAAGGAAACAGTCAGGAAACTGAAGAGGCAACCAATAGAATGGGAGACGTTATTCGCAAATTGCACAACAGATAAAGGATTAACAACTAGAATCTACAAAATGATAAAAAACACCACAGAATCAAAACAAAAAACCCAATAAAAAATGGGCCAAGGACCTTAACAGACATTTTTCAAAAGAGGATATCCAAATGGCCAACAGACACATGAAAAAATGCTCAGGATCCCTAGCCATCAGGGAAATGCAGATCAAAACCACAATGAGGTTTCACCTCACCCCGGTTAGATTGGCTTACATACAGAAATCAACCAACAACAGATGCTGGCGAGGATGTGGGGAAAAAGGGACACTAATCCACTGTTGGTGGGAATGCAAACTGGTAAAGCCACTATGGAAGACAGTGTGGAGAGTCCTCAGAAACCTGAATATAACACTACCACAGGACCCAGCCATCACACTCCTTGGAATTTACCCAAGTGGAATTAAAGGGGAGGAAAAAAGAGCCATTTGCACCTCGATATTTGTTGCAGCTCAATTCACAATAGCTAAGACATGGAATCAACCTAAATGGACTGGATCAATAGTGGACTGGATAAAGAAATTATGGGATATGTATTCTATAGAATATAATACATCAGTAAAAAAAAAAATGAAATCCAGTTATCTGCAACAAAATGGAGGAATCTGGAAAACATCATGCTGAGTGAAATAAGCCAGTCCAAAAGGGACAAATATCATATGTTCTCCCTGATCGATGGCAACTAAACGAGCATCTAAAATGATACCCATTGAAGTGAAATGGAAACTATGAAAGACAATGACATGATCAGCCCTTGTCTTGACTGTTGAGGAACAACTTACTATTTTATTTTTTTTTTAGTATTTTTGTTGTTGTGGTTGTAGTTGTTGTTGCTCTGTTTGTTCTACATAAGACCACTGGTTGAACTCTGTAATCAATGCACAATCGTTCTTAGGTGTTTAAAATTAACAGAAAAGTGATCTCTGTTAAACATAGGAGTGGGAATAAGAGAGGGAGGAGATATATAGGTTGGCACATGCTCACTTGGACTTACCTCCAAAGGTGGAACTAGAAATGTGCCAGGGGATTTCAAATCAATTTTACCAAGGAGGCAGGTACCAATGCCAGCACACTTGGTAAAGTGATAAGTATAAATACACAACCGATCAAAAAGATAGGGTATGTGTCAAAGAGATTTCACAAAGAAGACCAGTGTAAGCAAATAATGAAGGATAGAATTAAAAGGGAAAGAATGATCCTGCGGGGGAAGCAAGACACACAGCAGACTCATAGAATGGCAAATGCCCAAAACAGCATTCCTGCCTCAGAATCAACCCTTGGGACATTCGGATCTGGCTAAAAGGTCCATGAGAGTCTCACAGGCATGGAAAGCCATGACACGATGGCAAAACAATCTAAATGAAAGACTCTGATGAACAAGACCCCAGCAGAAGGAATAGGCCATCAAAGAGAGAGGCGCCTTTCTCTGAAGGGAGGAAGGAACCTCCACTGTGACTCGGCCTTGACTAAACAAGTTCAGAGTTGGTGAACTCAAGGGACTTCCATAGCCTAGACAGCTCATAGCAAGAGTCTCGGGTGATTGCTGACATCACAAATAAGAGTGCCAATTGTTAAATCAACAACGGGAGTCACTGGGTACATGCTCCCCACGTAGGATCTCTGTCCTTAATGTGTTTTACTATGAAACTTAAACACACTATTAGTCAAACAATACCCTATACCTTGTGCGGTTGTGTGAATGCAGCCTGTTGAAATCCTTGCTTAGTATATACTAAGTTGATCTTCAGTATATGAAGGTAATTGAAAATGAAACTCGATAAAGGGCGGGATGGGAGAGGAGAGGGGAGGGCCATGGGAGAGAGGGAGGTTGGTGGGGGAAGCCACAACAATACAAAAGTTGCACTTTGTAAATTCACATTTAAGAAATAAAAAATTTAAAAAAAGAGAAAAAGATAACAAAGAAAACAAATAACTGATGGTACAATTAGAAGATAAGCAGCAAGAAAGCAGATAGAATCCTAGCCATATAAAATAACCTTTTTGATGTAAGTCAAGTAGGTACCTCAAGTAAAAGGCAGAGAAAATTAGACTGGGGAAAAAAAAAAAGAAGACCTAAATGAAAGATCTCTGCGAGTGAGATCCCAGTGGAAAGAACGGGGCCATCAAAGATGGAGGTACCTTTCTGTGAAGGGAGGAGAGAACTTCCACTTTGACTATGACCCTATCAGAAGAAGATCAAAGTAGGCGAACCCTAAAGGCTTCTATAGCCTTGGCAACTCATGACTAGAGCCTAGGGAGATTACTGACGCCATAAACAAGAGTGTCAAATTGTTAAATCAACAACAGGAGTCACTGTGTACTTACATCTCATGTGGGATCTGTCCTTAATGTGTTGTCCAATGTGAAGTAATGCTATAACTAGTACTCCAACAGTATTTTTACACTTTGTGTTTCTGTGTGGGTGCAAACTGATGAAATCTTTACTTAGTATATACAGAATCGATCTTCTGTATATAAAGATACTTGAAAATGAAAAAAAAACTTGGTGTTAAATTGGAAATTGCATAGAAAATTAATCAATTTTTAAAAAAATATCATGTAGGATCTCTGTCCTTAATGTGCTGTACATTGTGATTTAATGCTATAACTAGTGCTCCAACAGTATTTTTCACCTTGTGTTTCTATGTGGGTGCAAACTGTTGAAATCTTTACTTAATATATACTAAACTGATCCTCTGTATATAAAGAGAATTGAAAATGAATCTTGATGTGGATGGAAGGGGAGAGGGAGCGGGAAAGAGGAGGGTTGCAGGTGGGAGGGAATTTATGGGGAGGGGGAAGCCATTGTAATCCATAAGCTGTACTTTGGAAATTTATATTAATTAGATAAAAGTTAAAAAAAATTGGAACATAATTGTGACCCACCCAAAGAAATATTCATCTTATGGATAACTATATAGTTAGGTTAAGTGCAAAAGAATAGAAAAATCTATGCCATGGTGAAAACTAATCAAAAGAATGCTGGATTAGCTATGTTAACAGTCAAAAATAGAATTCAGAGCCAAAAATATTACCATGGCCATTTCATAATCATAAAAGAGTCAATTCACACAACAAAATAATAATCCAAATGTTTATGGACTAAGTGGTAGAGCTTCAAAATCTAAAACTGATAGATTTTCAAGGAGAAATTTACAAATTTACAATTATAGTCAACACCCTTTTCTCAATAATCAAAAAAACAAGTAATAGAAAATTAGTAAGGTCATATAAGACTTGAAGAACACTGTCAACAAATTGGACCTAATTGGTGATTATAGTACACTTCATCCAGTAACAGCAGCATGCAAATTCTTTCATGTGCACATGAAACATTTAACAAGGTAGAGCCTATTCTGAACTATAAGAAACACACAATGTAAGATCATTCAAATTATACAAAGTGTATTCCTTATCATAATGAAATAAAATTTTACATCAATACCAAAATATATTTGGAAAACTGCAAATATGGGAGTGCTTCAAAAAGTTTGTGGAAAAATGTTTTTAAAAGAAAAGTTTATTTTGGCATAAAATTGGAATTTCTGCAGTTTTTTCATAATACACCTTTTGATGTTCAGTTTTGAAAACTGTTCATATTTGGAGTGCAAGTAGTATATTTCTAAATAGCTATTAGACTTACAAAGAAATCAAAGAGAAACTAGAAAATATTTTTTATAAAAATGAAGGTGAAGACACATATAAAAAGTTGCAGAGAACAAGGGAGGGGGTAATTAAATGGAAATTATAGCTGTAGAAATTTTTATCAGACAAAATTTACCAAATCAGTGAAGTCACTATCTACCCTAAGTATAAAGAAAGAAGAGAAAATTAAACATATAGTAAGACAGAGAAAGTAAATAAAATACTAGAGCAGAAATCAGTGAAATAAAAAACTGAGAAACAACAAAGACAGATCAGTAAAATGAAAACTTGTTTTTTTGAGCACCTCCAGAAAATTCATAAACTTCTTTCAATGTATAAAGCAGAAAGAGGACACAAATTATTAATATCAGGAGTGAAAGGAATTACATCATTGACATTCTACAATTATTATAAAGATAGTAAAAGAATGAATATGCTATAACAATAAATTTTAAAACTTAAATGATCAATTTCTTGGGAATCACAAACTGCCAAAGCTCATTTAAGAATAACTCAGATAGCCCAGTATCTATTAAAGCAATTGAGTTTGCCATTAGAATTTCTATTAAAAAGAAAATTCATTTCCAAGCTTATGTGCATTACTGATAAATTCTACCAAATACTTAAGGGAAAAATAAAACGTGTGTGTGTGTATGTTTTATTTTTTCCTTAAGAATTTGGTAGAATAAACACACACACACACACTTGTCTTCCAGAAGACAAAGATGAGAAAATGATCTCCAAATATACTTCTTAAGACCAGTATTGTCCTGATATCAAAACCAGAAGAAGATATTATAGAAGAATGAAAGTGTATTCCCCATTCCTCATCCACATGGGTGACACATTTTTAATGTAATTTTAACTAACTGAATTCACCAACGTATAAATATGTCATAAATTAGAATTAAAGGAATTAAAAACAATCAATTTACTTTATGTTGACAGATGAAAAGAGGAAAGCCTCATGACCCTCTCAATAGACACAGAAAAAGCATTTGACAAAGTCATACATTTTGTTCCTTATAAAAACTTTTCTAACAAACTGAAATAGAAGGGAATTTCATCACTTGATAAACAGCATCTAAGAAAAACTGACAGCTAACATCATACTTAACAGATGAAAGACTGAATGCTTTCTCTCTAAATTCAGAAAGAAAGATGTCCACCCTCACCAGTTTCATTCAACATTAAGTTGAAGGATCTCCTCAGTGGAAGATTCAAGAATAAGAAATAAAAGGCATCCATATTGGAAAAGAAGAGAGAAACAATGGTCATCTATGGAAAGCATTATCATCTACATATAAAGTCCTAAAATGTATTTGTATTCCTTAAATATTCATGTCCTTTCTTATCGTCCAAAATTCTACTCCTCCTTCTAGACCTAGTGCAAGCATTCATTTTTGTTCATTTTGGCTTATTTCTCCCTCTCCAGAATTCTCTTAGTACTTGGTAACACTGTAACTTAGTACTTGGTAAGACTGTACTATGGAGACAAAAATCATATCATCACTTGAACTTTATGATATATATGTATATATGTGTGTGTGTGTGTGTGTGTGCATGTGTATGGCTGTCTCAACTTCTCTGATAGACCATTAATTCTTCGAGAACAGGGAATGCACAGTGATACTCATTTAAACCTATTACAGAAACAAGCTCAGGAAATAGTGCTATATCGATAAAGGTAATCATATTGGTCATTTGTGTTGAAGTGCACTTTCTGCTCATGTTTCATGCTCATGAACCTTTCCTACTTTACATACTTGGAATATTCAAACTTTGATTTTAGATAATTCATTACACCTTTAACTAACTAGAAAAGCACTTGGATGCATTTATTTTTCTGCAATATAGAGGTTAATATTTAATTATTATATTTTTCTATTTGATGAGAGTTCACATTTTTAGGTACATCTTACAGTCCTACAGAAAACACAGGAGGAAAAAATCTAAAACTCCTGGATATTTTGGCTATATGTGAATTCTAGAAAATATTTCTGAATTTCTTAAGTGACACCTGTCACTTGGATAGCAGTAGCCAAAGAACAGCACTAGCTGTTTACTTCCTGTTGAACACTGATAAATATGAAGTGGTGACTTGTGGTTTTCTCCCCTCCTGTTCTCATGCACTGAGCTGCTGTGGTAACTGGTATTTCTGAGCCTCTTTCTGCAAGCAGTGATCACACTTACACATGTACTTATGTACAGTTCTTGCTCAGACAGCTTACATGCTGTTTTCTGATAGCTAAGTCATCATGATCACTTTCCATTCTTGGATAATAATTCACTGAACAATAATAGTTCAATAACAATTCACTGAGAAGTTATGCTTTTGGATTTTGGGGAATGAGATTGTTCTTCCTTGATTATAAATCAAGGGATAACTGTAGAATTAAGAGCAGTCAAATGGTTCCACCTAATGTGTTTTAAATGTTTATTAAGGGGACTAGCATTGAGATCTAGTGGGTAAAGCCACCACCTGCAATGCTAGCATCCCATATGGGTATTGGTTTGAGTTTCAGCTGCTCTAATTCTGATCCACATCCCTGCTAATGCACCTGGGAATGCAATGAAAAATGGCCCAAGTGCTTGGGCCCCAAACTTATGTGGGAGACCCAGAAGAAGCCCTTGGTTCCTGGCTTCATTCTGGCCCAGCCCTAGCCATTGCAGATATTTGCGGAGTGAACAAGCAGATGATGATTCTCTCTCTCTCTCTCTCTCCCTCCCTCCCTCCCTCCCTATCCCCCCCTTGCTCTCTCTCTGTCTCTCTATCTATCTCTGTACCTGTGTCTTTCAAATAAAAAAATAAAAAATAAATGTTATTATTCAACAATGTGATTTTTAAATGTGGGTAACAATTTTATTGACCTGTTTGTGCTCTCATTATCTTCTCTAAGGACTGTGGACCTAGGGCAAGATACACTGAGGTCAAGTCTCAGTTCCCGCACTACTATAACTGCTTGTCTAGATAGTGTCCTTAGGGGCATATCTATGACTTCCTTTATCAGTAGAGTGTTCACACATATCCTAGAGTGAGTAAAATATGTTGACTTTGAGATGGATTCTGAACTGGTCAAGCAGAAGAGGCAGAGTAGTGTGGTGGAAGAAAAGTCTGTTTGGTAGTGATGAGGTCTGTGTTCTACCCTGACCTTTGCTGTGGTTGGTATTTTACAACTGAAGCTTTTAATCCCAGGCCATTTTCCTGTGTCCACACAGCACTACTGGTCACCATGCATTCTGAGGGCCTGCAGAAGTGTGGGCAAGTGCTACTGCACAGACGGTTTTGGCTCAACTCCAACTCCACCTCTCACTGACTGAAAGATCTCACACAAATCATTTACCTTTTTCAGGTCTCACTCCTTGGTTGTTCAAAGAGGCAGTTGGTCATGTGGTCTAAAGACCTTTCTACCTTCAATTCAAAAGGCAGAGAGAAATTATATAGGGGATAATTAAGTGAAAACTCTAAAGCCAAGATTTTCATCCATTATACCTGTGTTCTCATTTGTAATAGTTCCTATTCCATAGAATTTATGAATGAAAATAAAATAAACAAGTATGCTGCTTTTCACACAGTAGGACTTTGATAGATATGACTATTACAAGGTTTCCTATTCAAGAAGAAGTAATAGGACTTTTTTTTTTTTTTTTTTTTTTTTTTTTACAGGCAGAGTGCACAGTGAGAGAGACAGAGAAAAAGGTCTTCCTTTGCCCCTTTGCCGTTGGTTCACCCTCCAATGGCTGCCGCGGCCGGTGTGCTGCAGCCAGCACACCGTGCTAATCCAAAGGCAGGAGCCAGGTGCTTCTCCTGGTCTCCCATGGGGTGCAGGGCTCAAGCACTTGGGCCATCCTCCACTACACTCCCAGGCCACAGCAGAGAGCTGGCCTGGAAGAGGGGCAACCTGGACAGAATCCGGTGTCCCGACCGGGACTAGAACCCGGTGTGCCGGTGCCGCTAGGCGGAGGATTAGCCTAGTGAGCCGCGGCACTGGCCAAGTAATAGGACCTTGAGCATAGATCCTGGAAGTAGTAGAGGGGTCAGAGGTCTCCAGATTTCTTTTTAATAACCTGTGGCATTACAATTCACTATATAGTTGAGTGAGAGAAATTTTGTGTTCAAGACTCACTTCCTGGGGCTGTCATTTTGGTACACTGGGTTAATTTACCACCTTCAATGCCAGCATCACATATGAGCACTGCTTTTACTCCTGGCTGCTCTATTTCTGATCCAGTTCCTGCTAATGCTCTTGGGAAAGAAAAAAAAAAAAAAAAGATGGCATAAGTGTTTGGGCTCCTGCCACCCATATGGGAGATGCGGGTGGAGTTCCAATTTCCTGGCTTTGGCCTAGCCCAGCCCTAGCTGTTCTGGCCATTTGGGGAGTAAATCAGTAGACACAAAATCTCTTCTCTCTTTCTCTCTCTCTCTCTTTCTCTCTCTCTCCTTCTTTCTCTGTAACTCTGCCTTTCGAATAAAATAAATAAATCTTAAATAAAAAAAGACTCACATTCTAGAGCAGATATTTGGTTAAATAGCAAAGATATCAGTTATCCTGAGAGTAGCAATGAT